>NC_085139.1:247226661-247582256 GCF_024139115.2 Armigeres subalbatus | reverse complement strand
AAGTTACGTAATATATCTTGATAGGATTGTGACCGAATCCCAAAGGATTGTGACATCAGGATTCTGATCGAATCGAAAGTGGATTCTTATCTAATTCCGAAAGAGGATTTTGTCAATCCGAAAGGGATTCTGGCCGATTCCTAAAGAGGATTTTAACCGCATCCCGAAGGAAATTTTAACCGAATCGAAAGCGGAATCTAACCGAATCCTGAAAGGATTCTGACCAACCTGAAAGAGGATTCTGAGTTTTGACCGAATTCCGGAAGGAGTTCTGATTGAATTCGAAAGGGATTCTGATCGAATCTCGAAGGGATTCTGACCGAATCCCAAAGAAGATTCTGACGAATCCAAAGGGATTCTGGCCGAATCCCAAAGGAGATTAATTCTGACCGATCCCGGAATTCTCGAATGAGAGGATCTTGACGAATCCGTAAGATTCTGATCGAATCCGAGATTCTAACCGAATCCGAAAGAGGATCTGACCGAACTCGAAGGGATTCTGACCGAATCCAGAAAGGATTTTGACCAAACCGAAAGGGATTCTGACCGGATCTCTGACCGAATTCCGAAATGGGATTCTTATGAAAGAGATTCTAACCGAATCTCGAGGGATTCTAATCAATCTTGAAAGGGATTTTGACGAACCTGAAATAAAATTCTAACCAAATCCCGAAAGGAGATTCTGATTCGAATCTGAAAGGGATTCTGACCGAATCGAAAGGATTCTGACCGAATCCGAAAGGGGATTCTGACCGAATCCCGAAAGGCGATTCTGATCGAATCCCGAAAAGGGATTCTGACTGAATCACGGAGGTGATTCCGACCGAATTCCGGAGGGGATTCTGACCGACTACGAAGAGGATTCTGACCGTATATCGGAGAGGATTTTGGCCGAATCCCGGAGAGGATTCTGACCGAATCCCGGAGAGGATTCTGAGCGATCCGGAGGATTCTGACCGAATCCGGAGAGCATTCTGATCGAAACCCGGAGAGGAGTCTGACCGAATCCCGAAAAGGGTTCTGACCCTATCCTGTAGGGGATTCTGACCGAATCTCGAAAGCGGATTCTGACCGAATCTTGAAAGGGGATTCTAACTGAATCCCGAAAGGGGATTTTGACCGAATCCGAAAGAGGATTCTGACCGAATCCCGAAATGGATTCTGACCGAAACCGAAAGGCATTCTGACCGAATCGAGAGTCTGACGAATCCCTAAAGGATTTGACCGAATCCCGAGAGGATTCTGACCGAATCTCGAGGGATTCTGACCGAATCACGAAAGGGATTATGGATCCCGAAAGGGATTGACGAACTCGAAAGGGATTCTGACGATCCCGAAAGGGAATTCTGACCGAATATCGATAGGATTCTGACCGAATCCGAACCTGAATATCCTGATTAAAGTTGCATATCAATAAAAGCCGGCATTGGTGTTGAGCCTTTATGGTTTTGATTTAAGTTGTTTGGTGTTGGCTACGCTAAAATTACCTCTTAGCATGGTTCTGAGTCTTCGAATCCCGCACAGGATTCTGTTCGAATCCTGGATAGAATTGCTGCATACCCAATGAGATTCTACTCAAATTGTCCTAGGATCCCGATGATTGCTCCAATCCCAAATTGGGCTTATGTTCGAATCCAAATGGGAAAATTCCATCTAGAATTCAAGCAAACCCCATCCGGAATTCGGGCAGAATCGCATATGGAATTCGAGTAAATCCAGTGCGGATTTGGAGAAGAATACTATCCAAGATTCTGATGGGATTTTGATCGGATCCCGGATAGATGTTTGATTATGGATGGATTCTGCTCGAATCCTCGATGATATTCTGCCTGAATCCGATGAGATTTTCTCGTATCCTTGATGGGTTTCTGCTCAAATCTCAGATTGGATTCTGCTCGATTCCTGAATAAGATTCTGCTCGAATGCTGATGAGATTGGACTGGAATTCGAGTGGGTTTATTTCAGATAGGTTTCATGGTTTATTCTGGATGGATTCTGCTCTAATCCCGGATGGAGTTCTGACAAATTCCGGTTGGGATTCTGCACAAATTACTATTAAGATTCTGCTCGAACCGGTTGGATTTTGCTCAAATCCGCTTGTCGTTCGAATCCTGGATTAGATTTTACTCTCGAATTAGATTACTCTCAGGAACTTACCAAATTCCCCATTGAGAATTTCTGGAAAGTTTCAAATTTACCTTCTGGGAAGGGGATCTTCAACAATTTCCTGGGAACTTTTAAAATTTACATCTGGGATCTTTCAAAGCTGTCCTTTGAGAACTTTTAAAATTTTCATCTGGGAACTTTCAAAATTCACTGGCATGACGAAATTCCTTTTCAGAATTTGTTAATGCTCGGCTGGAATTCAAATTCAAGGAACTTATTTTTATTTTATTGTTTAGTGTTACTAAATTTGCTAAAACTAATTCTAAACTGTCTTTCCTGTATCCCATTCCAGCTCGAAGAGAAAACCATCGAACTGAGGGTACCAAGGCGCAACTGCGGGCTTGAGTCCACAACAGCAGCAGATAGTCCGGTAAGTCTGTCGTCTGGTTTCAGTCCGGAGCACCATCCATCATCATCATTCTTCGAGCGCCGGATACCGTCATCGACCGGTGGCACCACCGGTTCCAAAGGTCCCTCGGTGGTCAGCACTTCGGCCGGTGGATCGTTAGCCATCAGCATCGATCCGTTCTACCCTGAACTCCAACTTTCCCCAGTTCATCACCACCAGCTACATCACCATCAGCAGCAGCAGCGTGAGCTGACACTAAGGCTATCCCAGAGTCAGGTTCAACGCCCAGCCGAAGGCAATGACCCGCTAGCCATGGATGAGATCCTGCATCATCTGAGAAATGACGCAGGACCAGGCCGAACGGACTTGAGTGGCAGCAGGATGGTGTCCGGAAACGCCAAGACGAAGAGCCAAGATACCACTTCCGAACTAAGGGTTACGTGGGCCAAAACCTCCAACGGAAGAAATTTCCTGGCCTCGCAGCAACGTGGGGAGAAGAGCTCTTCTTCCCCATCGGCGTCGCTAACAAGCAAGTCGCTGAACAAGAGCACCGGAAGTTTGAACATGAAATCGACCGGTCCGAGCTCGATCACAAGCAAAGACAAGAAAGACGCGAGTCTTAACTGACCCGATTCGGCCTGAGCTGGCGCTGGATACATCTCTCTCGAAAAAGCCGCAGTTCCTCTATTCCATCTTGCTGGGGCTGGCTCGCCAACGGTGCTAAAAGCGACCATGGCCACAGCAGTAAGCAGCCTGCCGCTTCCGAAAGCGAAACGGGACCTTACCGACAACGCGGAGTGAAGAATCTGGACTCACTCTCCCGGTTCCAGTCGGGGGCTTCCGCCTCGACGGGTAATCTGAGTAAGTCCAGCTCGAAGAAGGATTTGAGCTCGAGCTTTACGACCGGGCAGTTGCGCGACCGGAAACAGAGTGCTAGCGCTATCCGGCGCGTCAGTAGTGCTTCCATCGGGCGGAATCGTCGTTTGCGGGTGCCGGAGAGCAGAACATCAGCACAGTAACGGTCCCTCCGGTGGGGGAACGACCGATAGCGGGTCAAGTGGTTCCGGGGAAAACGGCAAGGTACGAAACATTCGTTCGACGTTCTGGAAT
Source organism: Armigeres subalbatus (assembly GCF_024139115.2). NCBI lineage: Eukaryota > Metazoa > Arthropoda > Insecta > Diptera > Culicidae > Armigeres > Armigeres subalbatus. Next base: position 247,578,631 of record NC_085139.1, on the reverse strand, counting down.
TGGTTGAAGATCTAAATTATTTTGTTGACGTTTTACGTTTATTGATGTGAGTCTTCTCATCTCAAAGCTGAATATTTTCTTGAAAAATTGTGTTCCTTTTCTAAAACATAGTTCGTGAGTAGATCAGATCAGTTTTCGATAGTGCTTGGTGATATTTTTCCCCATAACTTGTTTCGTATCGTATCTCTGAACTGAAACGTGAAATATTGATTTCTTACTAAAAAGAATAAATCGAGTGCGTGCAGGGTGTAAATTTAAGGCAAATAGGAGCTGTTATCAAAAATAAAGTGATTTCATTGGTTTCCGATAGAAGCGAAACGAACCGAATTTAGCGCATCTAGCATAGATACACTCGAAGTGAAGAAGAAGAAAAATGATGGCCTTATGCACGATCAGTGTTGTTGTTCTACCATTACTACTTCCGGTTTCTAAAACTGGACATTCGTGTGTGTTTCTAAAAGCTTCTCTGTTCTACTCTGTTCTACTGTCCTAACTGATGAAAGTTGAACCCCCTCATTCGTTAGTTTTTATGTTTTCCACTAACATTTTCCTACTACTTAATTACTCGAAATATTTAAGTATTTTAAATATTAAAAAAACACATTGAAACACAAACGGAGAAAACACACCCGGCCAAAAGTATCGGTGTGATTGGCGAATCGCACTTTAGCACACAAATACTTCACTAACTCATCCTAAATGAAAACGGCGCTGCCATCATCATCGGGTAGACCCTTCAAGACCACTCATCGAGCTCCAACAACCCTCGAGACCTCAACGGGTCGAGCCGGCATAGGCGATTAACGGCGGGTAACTCATAAATATCTATCGGATGGCATGAATCCTTTGGTTCCAAAACTTGAACGACGACATCAAAAGCCTGCATTCGAAGGATTTTTACATACCCAAACTAAAATACAAAACTCTGTTAATAGTCACATACACACATAATTACACAGCAGATTAGAGCAGACACTCAGACTCACTAAAAGAACATTGCAGCGCGCAAACTCACCCAAAAATAGGTGCCACGAACAAAATGTAACATTTTAGTCCAGAGCACCCTCCGCGGACGGGAGGCACAAGCGTTGGTTGGGTTGGTACACACTGCTAGGCTACAAGAGTTCCGACGAACTTTCCCCCACAATTTCTTCCGTCGACGACCGTTTGCCGGATTTTTGTGGTTCTACTGTTTCTTCTTGTTTCGTAAGTCATGTTATATTTTTTTACGTTTTTTTTAGTTTCTATTTTCATACATACACCTCATCGTTCTTTTTAGTTCTTGTTTTTATCCTTCTCATCTTCTCATCGACACACCATGCTTCTTTTCTCTGGCGGTTTGTAGTGGCGTAGTTTGCCTTATTATTTGCGGGTGCTTTTTTTGGTTTCGTTTCAAAATTCAGTCAAAATTTTAGAATTTAGGTCACCTAAGCTTGAGGTAGATGGGTAGCGTTTGTGCTTGAGCAGTATTTCTTCACGGCTTCCGTTATATAGTTGTAGCTTAGAATTATTGTTCTCATTTTAGTGGTTTCATGCTGTGCATATGTAATTGTCAGTTTTATCCGAAAAATAAATTTAGATATACGGTTTCATGAAACAGTGAGTATTTAATCCTTTTCTTAAAACGTTAGCACGTTTATATTGTTATAATGTAATGATATTGAAAACAAGTTCAAACTTTTTCATCCATTATAAAGCTATTGGTTTACTTTAGCGACATAATTACAAATCCAACTATTGAAGATTTGCCTTCACTTTTTGCGCAACTCTATATAATGGATTCTGGCTCAACAATGTTGGATTGCAACTGAGCCTAGTCTTTAAGAAACTAGCATGTGTCGGTCAACTGTCAGTAAACAAGTTTCTACGTGTTTTAAGCTGGCTTACTGCCAGAATAAAACCATAGGAGAGGTTTATCTTTATAACGTGTATAGCTTTCCAATTTTATGGAGATCGAATGTATCGAAGCTAGAATCGAACAATTTCAATAAATCTTCTTTGGGAAAAGGCATCTCTTAAAAACGCGGTGAATTTCTCTCGCTCATCTTGGGAGGCTGTTCGCTTTAGCCTTGATCTGGTCAGATTCCTATAGACTTAGTGTAAGCGTGCTAGCAAAGTAGGCAATTGCCACTAACGCCCAAACTGGTTACGCCCCTTGGTGACCGACACCGTTATTTTTTCCTTAACAATAACTCCAATCCAACATGAAAACCTTGAGTCGTACAGACGTGGGCTTCAATAAAGCTGTTAGTTTTGTTCACTTGTTAAACTGCCTTCGTTATTCGAGTCATTGACTATTAAAAGGTTATGGGCACCATTACATGCGAGAGTCGACACAGGAATACCATATTAATATTTTAATTTTTCAATTTCCAAGATATCTGCTCTTTCAGGTAATCCCGCTATTACTTTTCATTTTCAAGTCAGTACATTCCAAGATAAATTTCTAGATAATATCATTTGGCTTTCCAAACAGCTTCGAACAGAACAGCATTGATATACGGCTCCATTTCTCTCCGATTTCGTTATATCATAGCTCAACTGGTCAGTCTCAAGTGCGTACATCGCCAAAGTGGCTTCATGAAATCTCAACATGTTTTAATCAAAATCAATGCTCGCTGGACTTAGAAATTTTCAGATCGTAAACCATATTTTCCCGTTAGTCTTCCATACGCATCTTGTAGTTTCACAAACTACAAAACATAATTTTCGGTCATTATTTTCAGACATTTCCACCGATCTTCCAGACGCGCATTGTAATTTTGCAAACCACAAACCACTTTCTTACTGTCTTCCACGGCGAGGCTTTTTTCGGATGTTCTTCAAACCACAAATCATCTTTTTCCAGCGGTCTTTCAGATGCAATTCACCATTAAACCATTTTTCGACGCAGTCATCGAGACGCGTCTTGTGATTTTGCAAAACCACAAACTATTTTCCGACGGTCTTCGAGATCGTTCTTGTGATTTAGCAAACCACAAATCATTTTCCTGACGGTCTTCGAGACGCGTCTTGTGATTTCAGTAAACTCACAAACCATTTTCCGACGGTCTTCGAGGACGCGTCTTTGTGATTTCAGTAAAACTTCACAAAACCATTTTCCGACAGTCTTCGAGACGCGTCTTGTGGATTTAGCAAAACTATTAAACCATTTTCCCGACGGTCTTCGAGACGCGCGTCTTGTGTGATTTTGCAAACTGAAAATATACTTCAATTGTCAAGCAATTTAACCACTTGAATTCTAACTCACCCTCATGAAATCAGGCGACAGGATCAAAAAATAGGACTGGCAGGATCGCCAAAATGTGTAGCCCCTAAATGACCGGAACGAAAGCAGTGACAGCGACTCTCCGTGGATGCGTGTGCACGTCATGGAGGGTCTGACTAGAGAGAGAAAAGCTATGCGCTTGTTGCTCGCCGATTGACACACTGATGATGTGAATCTATTAACACACGCTGAAGGCACTCTTTACTCAAACCCCACACTCAGCAAAAGAGATGTGGAAGGCGCTTGAAAATATAATCGCGAAAAAGTTCATTGGCACTCTGTGAATTTAGCCTCCGGAAGCAGTTAAATCGATTGAAGCTAGAAGAAGGAAATCCATGGCGCGAGCCCATTTATTAAGTTTTCGAAGATCTCCATTAGGCAGTTGAAAAGACCGCAGGTGCAAAAGATCGATAAAGCAGATGCAGTAATCTCTTTATTTCAAACTCTTCCGGATTCATATGGACCCATTAGGTAATTTGCTTTAGAAAATCTCGCTGAGGAATATCTTTACCCTGCACAATGGCTTTCAAGCAACGTTTATTATTGGCGGAGGAAATGGAAGCAAAACTGAGCGTCAGGTAGATGGTAGGGAAGACTTTAGCACAGCAGCAGTTCTTTCGGGACAAAAATTTGTCAAGTTCCCAAGTATGATCCCAAGAAGTTTCAGGAAAATGCCACAGATGCGGAAAGCGTGGACATTTCAAGAGAGACTGCATGTCAAACGGGACAATGAAGCAAATGTTGCAACAGAAGAACGCGTATTGGATACAGTAATCGAGGTACACCCCTTCACATGGAAGACGCACTTCTGGTCACGGAGCTACGAGACAATTCCTATGAGTAGCTTGCTAATGCAGGTGTGGACGTAATGTTTTCCGGTCCAGTAGCAGTGCTCAAGAAAGAAGGACAAGTGATAGCAATCGCGAAGATGAAAGGTGGACTGTACGAACTTGAAGTAGATTTGACGAAACCTTCTGCGAACGTCTGCGCATCAAGTTCGAACAATTTGTGGCATCGGAGATTAGGACACCTGAGCCAACATGGTATGGAAGTGATGATACGCAATGATCTGGTCAAGGGCATTGAATACAAACCAGAAAAGTTAGGTTTCTGTGACGTGTGTGTCTGGTTGAAGCAGTATTATGATCCATTCACAGTAGGCTTCCTGGCCTTCTCTTGAAAGTAGGCTTCCTGGCCTTCTCTCTGAAAGTTGGCTTCGGGCCTCTTGAAAGGAGGTTTCCGGCCTCTTGAAAGGAGGTTTCCGGGTTTCTGAAAGAATGCTTCCGGGCCTCTTGAAAGGAAGCCTGGCCTCCTTGAAAGGAGGCTTCTGCCTCTTGAAAGGGGAAGCTTGGCCTCTTGAAAGGAGGCTTCCGGGCCTCTTGAAAGGAGGCTTCTGGGCCTCTTGAAAGGAGGCTTCTGGGCCTCTTGAAAGGAGGCTTCTGGGTCTCTTGAAAGGAGGCTTCTGGGCCTCTTAAAAGGTTGCTTCTGGGCCCCTTGAAAGGAGCCGACCCTTTTGAAAGGAGGCTTCCGGGCCTCTTGAAAGGTGGCTTCCGAGCTTCTTTGAAGGCTTCTGGGCCTCTTGAAAGGAGGCTTTCGGGCCTCTTAAAAGAAGCCTTGCGGGCCCCTTGAAAGGAGGCCTGGCCTCCTTGAAAGGAGGCCTGGCCTCTTGAAAGGAGGCTTCCTGGCCTCTTGAAAGGAGGCTTCTGGGCCTCTTGAAAGGGGGCCCTGGCCTCTTGAAGGAGGCCTGGGCCTCTTGAAAGGAGGCCTGGCCTCTTGAAAGGAGGCTTCCGGGCTTCTTGAAAGGGAGGCCTGGCCTCTTGAAAGGAGGCTTCGGGCCCTTGAAAGGAGGCTCTGGCTTGAAAGGAGGCTTCCGGGCCCTTGAAAGGAGACTTCCGGGCCTCTTGAAAAGTGGATTCCGGGCCTCTTGAAAAGAGGCTTCCGGACCTCTTGAAAGGAGGCTTCCGGGCCTCTTGAAAGCAGGCTTCCGGAGCTCTTGAAAGGAGGCTTCCGGGCCTCTTGAAATGAGGCTTTCGGACCTCTTGAAAGGAGGCTTTCCGGCCTCTTGAAAGGAGGCTTCTGGGCCTCTTGAAAGGAGGCTTCCGGGCCTCTTCAAAATAGGCTTCCGGGCCTCTTGAAAGGAGGCCTCCGGGCTTCTTGAAAGGAAGCTTCCGGGCCTCTTGAAGGAGGCTTCTGGGCATTTTGAAAGGAAGCTTCCGGGCCCCTTGAAAAAAGGCTACAGGGCCTCTTGAAAGGCTTCCGGGCCTCTTGAAAAGGAAGCTTCCGGGAATCTTGAAAGGAGGCTTCCAGGCCTCTTGAAAGGCTTCCGGGCCTCTTGAAAGGCGTCCGGGCCTCTTAAAAGGAAGCTTCTGGGCCACTTGAAAGGAAGCCTCCTGGCCTCTTGAAATAAGGCTGGGCCTCTTGAAAGAAGGCTTTCGGGCCTCCTGACAGGGGGCTTGGGGCCCATTGAAGGGAGGCTCGAGTCTCTTGAAAGGAGGCCCTGGCCTCTTGAAAGAAGGCTCTGGCCTCTTAAAAGGAGGCTTCCTGGCCTCTTGAAAGAAGCCTTCCAGGCCTCTTGAAAGGAGGCTTCCAGGTCTCTTAAAAGGAGGCTCTGGGGCTCCTGAAAGGAGGCTCCCTGAGCCTCTTTGAAAGGAGGCTCACGGGCCTCTTGAAAGGAGGCTCCTGGGCCTCTTGAAATGAGGCCCTGGCCTCTTGAAAGGAGGCTTTCCTGGCCTCTTGAAAGGAGGCTTCCGGGCCTCTTGAAAGCGAGGCTTCCGGGCCTCTTGAAAGGAGGCCTGGCCTCTTGAAAGGAGGCCTGGGCCTCTTTGAAAAAAGGCTTCTGGCTTTTAGAAAGGAGGCTTCCTGGGCCTCTTGAAAAGAGGCTCCTGGTCTCTTGAAAGGAGGCTTCCGGGCCTCTTGAAAGGCTTTTTGAAAGGAGGCTTCCGCCTCTTTAAAGGCTTCCTGGACCTCTGAAAGGGGCCTGGGCCTCAAAGAAGGATTCTGGCCTCTTGAAAGGAGGCCTGGCCTCTTTAAAGGCTTCCTGGACCTCTTGAAAGGGGGCCTGAGTCTCTTGAAAGGAGGCTCTGGCCTCTTGAAAGGCTTTTGAAAGGAGGCTCTGGGCCCTTTTAAAGGCTTCCTGGACCTCTTGAAAGGGGCTTCCGGGCCTCTTGAAAGAAGGATTCCGGCTTGCAAGGAGGCTTCCGGGCCTCTGAAAGGAGGCTTCCGGGCCTCTTGAAAGGGGCCTGGCCTCTCGAAAGGGGCCTGGCCTCTTGAAAGGAGGCCTGGCCCTTGAAAGGCTTGCGGGCCTCTTAAAAGGAGGCTTCCGGGCCTGTTGAAAGGAGGCTCTGGCCTCTTGAAAGAAGGCCCAGGCCTCTTGAAAGGAGGCTTCTGTTCCTCTTGAAAGGGAGGCTTCCGGGCCTCTTGAAAGGCTTCCGGCCTGTGCAAGGAGGCTTTTTCGGCTGCTTGCAAGGAGGCTTCCTGGCCTCTTGAAAAGAGGCCTGGGCCTCCTGAACAGAGGCGTCTGGGCCTCTTGAAAGGAGGCTTCCGGGCCTCTCGAAAGGGGGCTTCTGGCCTCTGGAAAGGAGGCTCTGGGCTCTTTGAAAGGAGGCTTCTGAGCCTCATGAAAGAAGGCCTGGAGCCTCTTGAAAGGAGGCTTCCTGGGCCTCTTGAAAGGAAGCTTCCTATTAAAAAGAGTCTCCTGGGCTCTTGAAAGGAGGCTCTGGGCCTCTTGAAAGGGGGGCTTCCGGGCCTCGAAAGGGGGGCCTGGCCCTCTTGAAAGGAGGCTCTGAGCCTCTTGAAAGAAGGCTCTGAGCCTCTTGAAAGGAGGCCTGGGCCTCTTGAAAGGAAGCTTCCTATTAAAAAGAGGCTTCCGGGTCTCTAGAAAGAAGGCTTGCCTCTTGAAAGAAGGCTGGGCCTCTTGAAAGAAGGCTTCCGGGCCCTTGAAAGAAGGCTCGGGCATCTTAAAAGGAGACTTCCTGGCCTCTTGAAAGGCTTCAGGGCCTCTAAAAGGAGGCTTCCTGGCCTCTTGAAAGGAGGCTCTGGGCCTCTTGAAAGAAGGCTTCCCAGGCCTCTTGAAAGGAGGCCTGTTCCTCTTGAAAGGAGGCTTCCGGCCTCTTGAAAAAGGCTTCCGGGCCTCGTGCAAGGAGGCTTGGTTGCTTGCAAGGAGGCTTCCTGGCCTCTTGAAAAGAGGCCTGGCCTCCTGAACAGAGGCGTCCGGGCCTCTTGAAAGGAGGCTTCCTGGGCCTCTTTGAAAGGAAGCTCCATTAAAAAAGAGTCTCCTGGGTTCTCTGAAAGGAGGCCTGGGCCTCTTGAAAGGGGCTTCCGGGCCTCTTGAAATGAGGCGTCCTGGCATCTTGAAAGGAGGCTCTGGCCTCTTGAAAGGGGGCCTGGCCCCTTGAAATGAGGCGTCTGGCTTCTTGAAAGAGGCTTCCTGGGCCACTTGAAAGGAGGCTCTGGCCTCTTGAAAGGAGGCTTCTGGCCTCTTGAAAGGAGGCCTGGGCCTCTTGAAAGGAGCCTGGTCCTTGAAAAAAGGCCTGGCCTCTTGAAAGGAGGCTTCCGGGCCTCTTAAAAGGAAGCTTCAGGGCCTTTTGAAACCTCCTTCTGAGCCTTTGAAAGGAGGTTTCCAGGCTTTTGAAAAGAGGCCTCCGGCCTCTTTGAAGGGGCTTCTGCCTCTCAAAAGGAGACTTCTGCCTCTTGAAAGGAGGCTCTGAGCTCTTGAAAGGAGGCTTGGCCTCTTGAAAGGAGGCTCTGCCTCTTGAAAGGAAGCCTGGACCTCTTGAAAAGAGGCTTTCGGGCCTCTTGAAAGGAAGCCTGGACCTCTTAAAAAGAAGCCTGGCCTCTTGAAAAGAGACTTCCTGGTCTCTTTGAAAGGAGGCTTCCGGCTCTTGAAAGGAAGGTTCCGGGCCTCTTGGAAAGGAGGCTTCTGGACCTCTTGAAAGGAGGCTTCCGGGCCTCTTGAAAGGAGGCTTCCGGGTCTCTTGAAAGGAGGCTTCAGGGCCTAAAAGTAGTCTTCGAACCTTTTGAAAGAATGCTTCCGAGCCTCTTGAAAAGAGACTTCTGAACCTTTTTGAAAAAAGGCTTCCGAACCTCTTGAAAAGAGACTTCTGAGCCTTTTGAAAAATTATTTCGAACCTCTTGAAAGAAGGCTTCCAAACCTCTTGAAAGGAGTCCCCAGAACCTCTTGGAAAGAGGCTGCCGATTTTCTTGAAGGGAGCTTCTGAGCTGCTTATGGTTCTTCCAACCCGAGCAGCACACAAGTTGCATATAGATCACAGTAACTTATATGTGACCAGATTCAGTCACAATTAGGTTGCTGCAATCATTTTCACTTGACTTGTGTTGCTGGGGAAATAGTTTTTAAAATTCAACGACGTGTAAAATTGCATTCGATATTCAATTAAGTTTGACTGAATTTTACAAGCAAGAGCAATTTATATTTATTTCGATTTAAAAGAACAGTAAGATCGATTGATTGTTACGCTTATTTATGTGCATTAAAATACATTTAAAACCACAACATATTTTTATCTGTGAATGCTTCCGAGCTACTTGGAAGAAGGCTTTCCGAGAAACATAGGATGATACTCCCAATCCTCTTGCAACGTGGCAACCAAGCTATTCGAAAAAAGCCCTCATGCCTAGATTTTAGTTCAGAAGCATATTCTTAACATATTATTGAGTAATTCTCGCTGAAACCGGGCCACTATTTACACGAGGTTCTTAAAAATGCCTATATTTATATTCTTTCGAAAACTTTTGGCGAGTATATTAAGGATCCGAGCTAAATTCTTCAGAAAGATGAGCCCCTCGTTAGTTATACACGAAATCATTTTAATGGATCCCTTGATTTTTGTCAATTCTTGACTCACCAAAACGGTCATAACTCCAACATTTCTCAACCGATCGTAGAGATCAGCATATCGTTGGAAAGAGGAAGAGTGTATCCTCAATTTGCAATAGAAGCAGCCATATTGAATTTAACTGCCATCTTGGATTTATTTTTGAAAACTATTTTCCGCTAGGTTCTCAGCCACCGATTTTGAATATTCATACATCGATGGAGAGTTTAGCTTATATTATGCTTTGTGTTAAAAAAATTTAAGGTGCATGTTTTTTCTATCAAATGTTATGTACGATTTACCGTGAGTCAAGAATTGACAAAATCAAGGATCCATTAAAATTATTTCGTGTATAACTAACGAGGGGTTCATCTTCTGAAGAATTTAGCTCGATCCTTAATATACTCGCCGAAAGCTTGAAAAAATATAAATTTAGGGAATTTTTAAGAACCTCGTAAATAGTGGCCTGGTTTCAGCGAGAATTACTCTCATTCAACATTTTTTTCGATCAAGAAGATTAAATTGAAGAGTTTTTTTAATATGTTAATTGAAGTATTATCCTTTGACCTTTTGCTCCTCAGCCATTCGTACACTGTGCTGGTTGTTGAAGGCAGGATTCAATTGACTTTGATTTATTGATCGCCATGCATATTATCTATTAATGCAAAGTAATGAAATAAAAAAATACACAAGTATCAAAACTTTATAAATAAGTTTTGATTGGAATTGTAATTCGTCCGCCATTACGGAGTTTTGTCCGAGGTACCCCCTGGGGCCACGAGACACTGAAGACGACCACACAGTTGTGGTCGAAATACGTATTTGCAAGGATATCGAAATAATTGGTAGAATTAAATGAAAAATACTTAACTCGTCTTAGACGGTTAAATAATTCATGCTTTACGTAATCCTATGTCCAACTGGCGGTTGTCTAGGATAGAACCTTCTACTTTTAAAAAATATCTGAGATTGCGAAATATTTTCTGAATAACTTTTTGTAGAACCAACATAAGCGTCTGGAAAAACATTTGTGGGAATTTCTGAAATAACGTGTCTGAAGAACTAGAAAACTTTCAAGATCATTTAATGCACAAGTCTATTTTGACACTGAACCGCAATCAACTAAAAAATAACCGAAATTACACCGCATGTGAAACAGCGAACCACGTGATCACGTTGACAGGAAAACGAGCACTGCAGTACTGGCGGCTGCGAATGTCCGCCACATTTGCTGCCTTATCGGCCGTGTTCGGATAGAACTTCAACGCCACCCGGAATAAATCCTTCTGACGCGCAACATATTTCTTGGTCAGAAAATCATTGTTCACCGTCCAGCAGAGCAGACTCACCAGCTCGTGTTTCCCATTTTCTCGATTCTCGTTGCTGTCCAGCGGGTTATCTTCCAGTCGCTTCAAAATTCCATCGAACACCTTGTCGATCAGATTTTGATCGTTCAGTTGATTCAGAAATCGTAACGCTCCTAGGAAAACCTTGAAGTTCTTCTCCAGCTTGGTCAGCAGCTCGTCCAGCTTCTGGTCCATCATGTGCTTGGTGTAGTTCCGGATGCTGTCGGTGCTGTTCATCTGCAAACGCTCGAATATCAGTTCCGCCACATCCTCGTACATACGACGGGTCCGTTCGGCGATTTGTCGCTCCAACTCGGCCACTTTGACCTGGAGCGCCGTCATCCGGTCGATCATTTCACCTTGCATCTTTGTCAGTTCGGTTCCGGATTGTTTCTCGAAAATGTCTCGACTCTTGACGATTTCGTTGAGCTGCTGCTCGAAGGATTGCTTCAGCTCGGAAACCTGATCCTCGTGGATGGCGGATTCTTTCATCTGAAGGATTTCTGTGGCCACTGTCTGCAGGCTGTGGGTGACGTCTCGCAGCACGGGGCATTTGGCGAGGGTTTCCTCCGGGAGGATCTCATCCAGCGTTGTTTTGGCAGCCTTTTGGATGGCGATTTTGATCGAGTCGAGATCGTCATCGGTGACGGAGCATGATCCCGGGTTTGAGTGGGAGTGTGCTCCAGTAATAAGAATTATAAGAGGAACCACGATTGCAAGCGATGCTTCCATAATGGTCTTCTAATGTGTATAGACTGGATGTTTCTGCCGGTTGAAATGCTGCTCTGAGAGATATGTTTGATTTTTTTCTCTGGCCGATTGTAACAAGTGTTTTGTATTTGCTTACTAACAATTAACTTATCTTTCCTCTACTCGCAATGTGAATAAATAGATCTTTTCCATACTTGAGATTCTCTTGTCAACAGCTTTGATATTTTTGTAGAGGCGTGTGACAATGTTTTCTGAGATCCAAAAACTACAAATGTTTCGGGAGAGTAGAAGTATACCTCGTTAGTAATGCCATTAACGTATACTAATACCTAACGTATGTATGCCTACGACACGCACTCGTATTTCAAATATGTAGCTTCTTTCGGAAAAGAGAGCAAACAGAGCGGAAAAGAGAGAAACATGCGAATACCTTCAGAGGTGTGCACCTGGTCCAAAAAACGTCGGCGTTTTCCGGGAAATTGTTTACGGAAATTCTTCAAAACATTAGAACACATTTCTACAACGTCATACTCAATTTATTTATCGTCCGCCTATCCAAAAGCCTTCGCGATACTTTTCGGGTAGCTATTGCTGCACAAGGTGCGGCTCTTAACGTCCGCGCAGTCCTTGCAGCCCTTCTCCATCGGGAAGAACAACTTCATCAGGTTGAATATCCTCTGATCCTCGGCCACCGTCCCGTAGATCGTATCGGCGGTGAACTTCCAGCACAGCAGATTTACCAGCGAGTCCTTGCCGATCTCCACCTCTTCCGGTACGGCCAGCTTCAGTCTGGTCACCTGATCGATAATCGTGTTGAGCACCCTTCGGCCCAATATTTTATTCTTTGTTTTCTCCACGTAGTTCACCATCTTCCACAGTACCCAGCGATCGGTTTTCAGCTTCATGAAAAGATCGTGCATTTTGGTTTTGAACATTATTTGTGCATAACTGTCAATCGCCTCCGTGTCGTTCATCTTCAACCGTTCGAATATGTACTCCGTCATGTCGGCGTACATCTGCTTGGTTTGCTCTTCGATGTCCTGCTGCAGTTTGGCCATCTCGACTCGCAGCATGTTAATCTTGTCAACCATTTCCCCTTCGGCCTTGACGCTGTCCTGGTTGGTCTGTCTCTCGAAAATGTCCTTATTTTTCGCGATTTCGTTAAGCTTCTCTTCGAAGGACTCTCGGAGCAGATCCACCTCCGCATTGGAGACGCCTTGCGACTTCAGGACTTCCATGTCGGTGGCTACGGTTTTCAGCATCTCGGTGAAGTTCGTCAACATCGGACACTCGGCAAGGGTTTCGTTGGACAGTATGGGATCTTCGGAAGATTTGGCACTCGCAGCGCTAGAGATGGCTGCCTTTAGTTTGCCGAGGTCTTCTTCCGTTAGAGAGCACTTGTTGGTTACATCTGAATCTCCCTCGGGAACTGGATGGGAGGTGATCAGAAGAACTGGCGAAACCAGAAAGAAAATCAAGTTGTACAAGAGAATCATGGTTAGAAGGTTATCCACTACACGGCAAACTTCTAATGGCTTTTCGCTTATATGTGATGGGTTTTAACACGTTTGAAAGTCTGAACCACAATACATAAAATGATTGCTGTTTTGCAAACGTAGAAGAAGTCGTTATACAACCTGTTAGTTGTAGATTCAAGCTCAAATGAATCAAACCATGAGCAAATAAAAGACAGTTGTACAATCATATTACATTCGTTAAACACTGCCAGCCATATAATTTCGAACATTTACAATATATTAGGGATTTCATAATCGTTTCTCTGATTCTAGTAGAACACTTACAATCTGTGCCCACAGTTTGGAGTAAATTAAATTCGCATTAAGCTGGCTTGTACCAAAAATATATATCTCATTCCTGGGACAGTTGTGGAACCACAGGGGCATACTTATGAAGTATACATGAAAATTTTCTCAACTGAATTTTATGACGATTAGTACAGATATGTAGTTATACAAAACCCAATATCCAGCCCACTATAGTCTTCCACTGCTTTTGTTCGTTTATTTATGATCATTGAGAAAATTACAATCTTTGTTATTCTTGTTTTGATTCCATTATATTCTTGGAAGCTTTCTAATGTATCAGAATAAATCCACATTTTTGCCCCATGCGCGTGCAGTTATGACCGTTACCGGGAAGCTTTCTTTACACGGCTTTCGTGCTTCTATTTCTCTCGTCGTAATGGCATTGTCCCTAGCTTCGGGATAAATCACTTTAGCAAGCTCGTAAACCTGTTTATGCTTCTCCCTGTAGATTTGCTCCAGCAATCTGTTATTTATCACCCAACAGAGCAGTGTTGTCAAGTCGTACCGGCCAACGTCCTTCTGGTGTTCGTCTTCAACGTCCAGTCGCTTCAACCGCTCCAGAATGGCATCAAAAGTCTGATTGATAAGTTTTCCCTCCATAGTATTGTTTATGTGTCGTAGCGTGAAGAAATACAAACGATTGATTGTGTTATTTTTCGAACTATTCTCCATCGGCTGTTCAACAGTTGCACTTTCCAGATACACATTTGATGCGAACAGGAGAAATACTACCGCACTGAGGTACAATCCCAATGCAACCATTGCTGAGTAATGACAAGAAGCAGTATGGGTTACGAAGCCTTCCATGGTTGGTTTTTATGCCGCTAGCGGAAAACTATACTGTGCCGGTCGTTATCGAACGATGCTCATTAATCTTTCGACAAGTATATGTCAGCCTATGTACACATCTGGTGCCTTGTTCTAAGAGGTGATGCAATTCTATAACATTAATCAGATCTTCCGGAGCAGAAAGATGTTCATCGTTAAGCTACAGAGAAATAGACGTCTCACTTAGAACAAAATGCAATCATAATCATCGTAACGGAAGCATTATCGCCCATTATTTACTAAGTGCAGTGTGTGTGGCCAAGCAGCAACCAGATGGCGATAGTGTGCAAACGTCAAACACAAGCAAATTCGAAAAAAAGCGCCATCGGAGGCCGATTGAGCACCTACAAAAAAGGAATCAACCGTTAAAATGGTGAACGATGGAACATGTGTTGAGTGAGACGTCTGTTTCTCCGTGGTTAAGCTGTAAGCGCTTCTAGATTCTACAATTGTTTCTGTACTGATAAAAAAATCAAACTTTAACGGATGCTGTTCATTTGGTGACTGCTGTTGACAGTTTTGTGAAAGCCTTTTGTTGGAAACTGTACAAATTCTGCTAGCTGACGTACGGCTGCTACTGAAAAATGTTCCGTTTGGCAATCGCTTGAAGATAGCGAAAGGATCATTGTTGTGAAAAACTCAGCCCAAATGCGACTGTCAAACGCATTAGCTGCGTTCGAGAGTTGCTAATCAGTTGCGTCCGTTATGATCGTTACCGGGAAGAAGAAGGCTTCCGAACCTTTTAAAAGTAGGCTTTTGAGCCTCCTGAAAAGAGGCTTCGGAGCCTCTTAAAAGAAGTTTCCGAGCTTCTTGAAACAAGGCTTCTAAGCCTCTTGAAAGAAGGTTTCCGAGACTCTTGAAAAGATCTCTCCGAGCAGCTTGAAAGCAGACTGTCGAGCCTCTTGAACGAAGAATTTCTTAAATTTGGCATCTGAGTATCTTTAAAGGAGGCTTCCAGGTCTCTTGTAGGGAGACTCCCAAGCCTCTTAAAGAGAGCCTCTTGAAAATAGGCTTCTGAGCTTTTTGAAAGGAGGCTTACGAACCTCTTGAAGAAGGCTTCCGAGCCTTTTGAAAGGAGACTTCCAAGCCTCTTGAAAGAAGAATTAATAGCCTTTTGAAAGAAGGCTTCCGAGCCACTTAAAAGGAGGTCTCCGTGCTTCTACAAACAAGGCTTCCGAACCTGTTCAAAGAAGGTTTCCAAGCCTCTTGAAAGGAGCTCTCCGAGCCTTGAAAGCTGACTTCCGAGCCTTTTGAAAGGAGGTTTCTGAGCATTTTAAAAGAGGCTTCAAAGTCTCTTGAGGAGATACTCCCAAGCCTCTTAAAGAGAGCCTCTTGAAAGAAGGCTTCCCAGCTCTTTAAAGTAGGCTTCCGAGCTTTTTGAAAGGAGGTTTGCGAGCCTCTTGAAAGGAGACTTCCAAGCCTTTTAAAAGAAGAATTCTAAGCCTCTTGAAGTGAAACTTCCGAGCCTCTTGAAAGTAGGCTTGCGAGACTTTTGAAAGTAGGTTTACGAGCCTCTTGAAAGGAGCCTTCCGACCCTCTTGAAAGGAAGCTTGCAAGCCTTCTTGAAAGAAGCTCTGAGCCTCTTGAAAGGAGACTTCAGAGCTTCTTGAAAGGAGGCTTCCGAACATCTTGAAACAATGCTTCCAAGCCTCTTGAATGTAGGAACTTGAGCCTCTTGCAAGGAGGCTTCCGAGCCTTTTGAAAAGAGGCTTCCGAGCCCATTGAAGAGAGGCTTCCGAGTCTTTTGAAAAGAGGCTTCCGAGCCTCTTGAAAGGAGGCTCCCAAGCCTTTTGAAAGGAGGCTCCTAAACCTCGTGAAAGGAGGCTTCCAAGTCTCCTGAAAGGAGGCTCCCAAGCCTCTTGAAAAAAGGCTTCCAAGTCTCTTAAAAGAAGTCTTCCAAACCTCTTGCAACGAAGCTACTGAGCTTTCCAGAAAAAAAAAAGCCTTCACGTCTCTCAAATGGAGGCTTTCGATTATTGTTTTAGTTCAGAAATATATTCTTAACATATTATTCAACATTTTGTCTCGATCAGGTAGATTGCATTGAAGATTTTTAAAATTTGTTTATTCGACGTTTTGTGCCTTTGATCTTTTGTCCCACAGCTCTTTATACACTGTGCCGCTTGGGATAATCAGGATTCAAAAGTCTTTGATTTACTGAACGCCATGCATATTATGTACAATACAAAGTCTTAGAATCAAAAATTATCAGAACTTTATCAAAAAGTTTTTATTGAAATTTTTACACATCCGCCATTACGCATTTTTGGTTTCAAGTACCCCCTAGGGCCAGCGAAGGTACCCCCAAGAATACGTACACCCTAGGTTGAGAACCGCTGCTATAAACTATCGAAGATATTGCTATAACTGTTCAAGTTTTTGCTGAAAATAATCAAGCTTCTAGTTTTGGGAAAATAAAAGCACGTCTGGTTTCTGCTGGAAACTGTTAAAGCATAGATATAATTATCAAGATGTTGGGGTCAGTGCAAATTAGTACTCATTTTATGGTTCCAATGTACTAAGCTTTCCAGTACCCAGCGGTACCCAATGAAACAAAGCAACCTCACCTTTCAATTAGAATTAGTTATAATTTCCTGTCGTCATAGTTTCAGAATGAATTGTTTATTTATTTTAATTGGTGAAATGCGTATCGTCTCCTGATTTGAATTTCTGATTTTATTTAACATTTTTATTTCATTTTAAATCAACAATAAGACGATATAAATGGGGCGCGACTGACTTATAATCTGTAGCATATATTTCACTGGGAAGTTCAGTAGATAACCAAATTTAGGCGGAGAATGTGGCTTGATTACTGGCTTTTCGGGTACGGAAAATTAATATAATCAAATCCGGCTTTTTATGAAACGAACACATGCTTACATTCTAGCTATTTATTCGCCAATTTGGACATTCAGTATAGAGACGCGATGCGATACATTTAGGATTTACTTGTGCTCGGTGATCCTGTTTATCTTGGTGCCTAGTTTGGTGTGTAATGGCATCGTCGAGTGGACCCGTGTTTTTTTCATCTACCTACTGGGTTCATTTACCGATCCAGTGTCCGGGTCCGCAACTCGTTCACCGGGTCGTCGGTAAGATTACCTGCGAGTGGAACTCGTCACCAACCGACATTGAATTCGCTGTTTTAGGGCGACGGTGGATGTTTCCGGCGAACAGTGCCGCGTTTGAAGGCCTAAAGAGCTAACGTGTTGACGAACTTGCTGCTCGATTCGCTTTTTCGGCAACAACCTATAATGTTGGCAAATAAAACCCATTATGGATAGGGATTTGCGGGACTCGCGGCTCGGTATACCGGGTTCGACGGAGATTGGGCTTTCGATAGTATACGACAGAAAATATGCTTTCTTTGCACTGGAATGGTCATGATAGTGTCAACTTCTGTCCGCATAGAGCAGAAGACGCTCTTCATTGGCGGGTTTGAATCGTATGGTTGCAGGATTGTCAAGCTTGTCTAGGACTGATTCAGGTCTCGGACACGTCTCTCCAACGATCAACCGAGATAAGGCTTAAGGTGGAACCAACAAGCTACTAAAATGTATGTCTGCAGTTGAAAACTAGGCAAAAAATACAGAAAAAGTTTTTGATAATTGGCAGGAATTACAACCAAGGAATCTTTATCTCAATCAATCACTGGTGGTCTACTCAGCCATATATCGGGAATGATGTCTTTGGCATGTGTATTTTATAACCATGTTCTCTAGATGTACAAAGAATCAAACAATAAAAAGCAGATAGATTCCTCTTTGCTTTCCCATGCTGTTCTTCATTATACTTTTATTATTATAACCTGCAGAAAATTCCCAATAATTTGATTATTCGTTACATTCCCTTACGGATCTGCTCATGATATCAGGAGCATTTCGTGTACCTGCATCCACTCATTCGGAGTAGGACAAATAAATGATATTTATCTTAATCTATACTGCCGTGAATCGCATATTTGTCCCATCTTGCTGGGTTTCCTATTCATATGAAACAAATATACGATTTACGGCAGTATAATGCTAACAGCTAATAATAATCAATTGTTCGCTTGTATGATTATATTCTCAATCCAGTTGAAAACCGGAATTGGGGGATAGCGAAGTTGGATTTTCTCACAATCCGTACGTTAAACCTAACTTCGAAGTGGTGCGCTGTTTTCATATCGCGAAGAGCTATTGTAAACGGCTTTGAAATCAAAATTTTGATCCGTGATTCTACCACACTAAGCGAGTCCAAGACCGTATTTTTTTTTATCAGCATGCTTGAGGAAAATTTTATTTTGTTGGAGATATTATTGAGCTGAAATAAATAAAAATAACTATTAATAGTTCAATTTCAAGCCAGAGTTGGATATTCAATGGACACTTCTGTTGAAAAACGGCTTTAATTTTTGAATGTTGTTTTTGTTTGATGAAAAATATATCTGGTCTACTGGCTATGACGCCAGTTCTAAATCGCGTGCTAAAGGGGTTGTAAAAAACTACGTATTGGGTACCGAGGATTGCCCATAGCTTACGAAACTGGAACCATAAAATATTCACCAGTTTCATATTGATTGTTGGTTAAAGCTTCTGCTGAATGGTCTTCAACCTTATATGTATGATGTTGGACTTGTATCAAGCTATTGCTGGAAAGTAGTTCAGCTTCTGTTGAAACCTCTGCAAAATACCGCAAGCAGTTTCTGTGAAAAGCTTCTGTTGAACTATTCAAGCTACTACACTAATCTGATCAAGTTGATTGTTTTAACTCTTTGCTTGTAAGTTAATCAACATATGTACTCTAAATGAATATAGTCTCAAAGTAGGATCCCAGTTCAAAACCTGTTCGTAATTGCCTATGCGTATTGCCCGTAAAAGCCTATTCTAAGAAGAAAAATATATTTTTTTAAATGGGGAAAGCCTAAAAAATTTGTTCAGCCGTTCGAGAGTGTCAATAATTTTAGTCTAGTTCTAAGTGGTGGGATGTGTGATGACTTTGTTCGATCGAATTAATCAGCCATATAGGACTCCCAAAATGCTACTTCCAAAGAGCTACTCGAGAAACCTACGCAAATTGCGAAGTCCGTGTGTTCGCTGCTACTATTTGCGTCATTCTATCATCCAATCAAATAAAAATCAAGTTACAAAACTCCTGTTTCATCTGTACCATCAACAATACAGTTACGGCAATTCAGAAACGGTAGTACATGAGGTCCGTCAACTTTACTCTAAACCGAAGCTTGGTCCAGCTTCTCAGAAGAAAGCGGATTGTAGTTGCTGTTCCTGTAAAATCCGCTGTCACCACTAACGAGCATTTACACATACAGACGTGAACTACTTCGGACAGTTGTTATAGTGAAAGGGGGAAGATCTAACGTGAAACCGTGGCAACACGCGTGATTCACCTAGGAGTCGCCTACACACTGCCTACGGAGTCTTGTGTGCGTCGCTGGACATCGCCAGTCGATTTATTCATTGATAACGATACAAATTTTCAAGGAGTCGATCAAGTACTTCAATACCAAATAATCCACAAATGCACCAATGCCAATAAGAAATGGAATATCATACCCCGGAAGCACCGCACATGGACGGAGGTATGAGAACGCTTGGTACAAACTGTCAAAAAAGCTTTGAACGGAGCGTACCCCGAAAGAAAAACTGGACAACGAGGAGTTGCATACATTGGTCATGGATGCTAAAAGCATCGTGAACTCAAGGCCTCTGACGTACCTACCGCTCGAGGCCGATGAAACAGAGGCGCTCACCCGTAAGGTGTCGTACGTTCCATATAAATAAAAAATGATTTGTATAGGAAAAATCTTACATGGAGGGAGGGAGGGTTGAAACACCCAGAAAAATTGCTTACGTAATTAGTGTACGGCCCCTAACCATTTCTTGCTATTAGTATTGGTATTGAAGATAAAGTATACGAGTTAATCCAGCTCCTGCTTTAGGTATGCTGGATGCGACGGTTGACGGAATACTTGCCGGTGATACGTCGGCAATCGAAATGGTTTGAAACACGGCCGTTCAACTACGCTTAATTAAGAGCAGAGTGTAAAATAATAAAATAAAATAATGTTACTAAGGAGATGACGTTTGCTGATATTGATTTCGGTGTTGTTTTGGTTGGAACTACTGTTCGCCAGACGGTTGTACAGACTGAATTGGTCAGACTAACTTGGGGCGAAGTCAAAGTTGTACAATAGGTTGGAGCGTGTGTGGGGCCCCACAGAACGAAGGTTGAAAACCACCCCATCAGTGTGGTGGAGACGCATGGTCGTCAATGCGACCAATCAGTGACTTGCGTGGAGGTAGTGAGACGAACCATTTCGTACGGGTGGTAGGGGTCGTCATTGTGACCCAAGCAATGACTTGCACGGTTGGAATGTGACGAACTTTTTTCGTCGGTGCGGTGGAAACGCACAGTCGTTAGTGTGATTTTTTCAGAGTTTTGGGACCAAACCCGGAAGCATCATTTCGCAAAGCACACGTCAATTTTCATCCGTGCCGTTTGATGGTGCGTGCGGGTAAATGTGGAGGTGACCTTGGGCCACCCCTTCCGCCTAGGGGCCCCAGGTATGGCAATTTAACAAGCAGAATCGATGGACATTTCACCGGACGCAGACTCCCGCGCTTCATGGATCCAGACAACACGTCCGGATCTCTGCAGGTCCTGCGAATGCGGATACGGATAATGGATTCAATAAACGATTTCCGGCACTGTCATCCCGGAGTTCGTTAATTTTGGATGTCAAGATGTTCCACAAGGCACTTTAATCCGAATCCGATGAGGTGTTACAAGTGCTGGCACTTCGGACACACCAGTAAGCGATGCCCAAGGAACGAACAAATCTCGCTTAACTTTTCAAAAAGACCTAAGTAACATTTTTTTTCATGAATTAATTTAAATATTGCCGTCAATAGACCAATATGAAAACTTTTGATTGCAGTACTCAACCTCATAAAAAATGTTACTTAGACAAAAAGTACTTTCGCCAAGATCATCAGAGCTGGTAAAGATCAAGAAGTCTACAAGCTGAAAAAGATCATCGCCAAGCTGCAAGAAGGAAAGAGTGCCGGCAAACCATCCGTGAATTCCTTGATGGTATGAAGTCTGAAGTCTCCGTTCAAGTTGCTCGGAAGCTTCCTTTCAAGAGGCTCGGAGAGTGTAAAATAATCGATTTTTTTTGATGATGTCCACCTTTCTTCACTTGTCAGCTCACTTCCAGACACATTCATAGTCGGCTCTGGACTGTCAATATTCAGTTGAATATTTATGCACATTTTACAAATTGATAAATTATCTGAAATCTGAACACGTTTCAAATGATTAAATCATTAAATTAATGTATCACATAGAACTGAATCCGATTTTCATCCGCGAGGCACTTTCAATGATAAACAACAACATAAACAATGCTAATTATGTTTTTTTCTACACACAGTAAGCACACTCAGTGACAGTCAAATGAATGAGTTTGTGGAGTAGTCATCTGACTATGTCATTCTATGTTTTGAATAATCATGCGATGTTTGTCCAAATTAGGACTGAAGTTGCTTCATGAAGGTGAATATTTTATCAAATATATTGTATTAACAATATAGGTCACGTCGCTCTTCCCCATACATCGAAATAGAGTCAGCCTTATACTAATGACACACTGGTGGTATAAGTACCATGGTACAAGAATCTTGAAATGAGTACCGTATCGATTATTGTCTTTATCAAAGATAGTCTTGGAATAATTTTCTTGTCCTCTTGTACCATGGTACAAGTACCACAGGTGTGTCCTTAGGGTCTGTCTCATTTGGAGAATTAAACTGAAATTAAACTTAAAAGTGACACTTCAATAATTATCGAATAACCCTGCTGGCAGAGCAAGATTACTTTTGACAGATATAGAATCATTTTGCATCGATGTCTTATTGGAATTGCTGGGTAGCAGCAGCCATTCTTATAACCGGGTTATTTGCTTATTTTCGAACTGTCACTTTTAAGTTTAATTCTCCAAATGAGACAGACCCTTAGTATTACTAGTGAGTACAGCACCATCTGGTATCTGAAATGGTCGATAAACTTGTTTTGGCCATAATCTTTTAAGCGTTTAGATGTGACGTTTCTCCTGAAAAAGTTTGTTGACACTGGTACAGGCTATTCTCATTCTACTCATTTTTGAGTAAAAAGTAATTAAGTCAAAAAAAAAACAGTTACCTATTTTAGGGTAAACATGCTTCTACGGGTCTAAAAGTCAGACTAGAATTCGCCCAGATATTTTTGACCTTGGGTTTTGTAAAATGGTTGGAAATTGAAAGATAAATCCAATTTTCTGACGGCATTTTATCCATTTAGTAAGGTACAATGAAATCTTTTATTTTTTAGAACTGTAAAACAAGTTATGGGTACAAAAAATCCAAAAATAATTTGTAGCTTTTTGACCTAGCTATCATATTGATGCGATGCGTAGTTGATGAGAACGGATGATTTGGCCATACAAGGAAATTCATTTTACTTTTAATGTTGTGGCACCTTCTCGTTCAAACAGCACCTTTGTCTTTGCCTTATTGCTTTAGGTATTGTCGGCGTAGCACCAAATTAGAATTCGGAAGTCGGGACTTCCGAATCGAACTTTCTTCCGAAGTTTTATCTATCAAACTAATTGATGCGTTGTTTATCGCATCTTTGGGCGAATCCAGCGCAATACTTCCGGAGTTAGGTAAATTGCCTGTATCTGTATAAAAAGCGTACTAAATTTGTTCCGGATATACAATATTGAATCCCACATGGTGTACTGTTTTGATTTGCAATGAACCCCGCTCCTGGAGGAACTGGTCGCAGTGGCACACCATAATAGAAATAAAAAATACCATCTGCTGGATGGAAGTGTCCAAACTCCAGAAATCAAGTTTACTTACCCTTCCTGTCAATTGCCCATGATCGTCGAAAAATGATCGATAAAAATCTCAAACTAACTAGTAAAAAAAATCGATTCCACAGTTTTGCCATTCCGTCCTTTTCATGAAGGACTCGTGCTATTCAGATTTGACACCACTTGCGTCATTTAGGGTGCGTGAAATTTTAGCGTGTAGTAGTTGCATTTGTGCCACGGGTGGCGCCACATACGCCAAAGCATGGGTCGCCAGTATTACATGAGAGTGAGCTATATTGTTAATATAATATATTGCAGTTTGCGTTGAGTTCGCCAAATGCACGAAGTTGCAGCAAACATGCAAAAGATCTTGCATACAGTGTTGCTGGCTATATTATCTTTTAAGAAGATTATGTTATAATCGAAATCGTAATGATTTGTCATTCCATTTAAGCAAAATATAATGAGCTCTTACTCCACATTTAATATATTGTGATAGAAAGTTATTTTTTTACAGGAAAGTATCATAAAACTAATAAATAAATTGGCACTTTCTCCTGAAAAGTAAGTAAAATATGATAGCACCACTGCTCTGATGTACACATCAAACTAAAACTAACGTGAATCCAATGAATAACACGCCTAAAACAGACGAATCAGCATGAATTTTGACAGCTCGTTCCTGTGCAAGTTGCTTGCAGGTTGTCTGCAATGCTAATTTTATTTGCAAATTGCAATATTTGATTTTATGCTCTGATTAAAGGCTACACTGCCAAAAATATCTATATAAGATATATGTGTCGCCGTTATAAATTTTTGCAATAGCTCCACCCTAATATAATCGATATAAAACCACATATAAATTAAATAATTGCTAATATGAGACCACACATAAAGTTTATTTGGATATATATTTACTATATTAGTAGTTCGCGTGGAGAACGGTTATGTGTGCACTGATATACATCATAAGTTAAATCTATGGATTTTTGCCAATAAATATGTGTGGATTTTTAGTAGTGTACTTTACACCTCGGGAAAATTTTCCGCCGGATTTTTGCCCCCGTGTATTTTAAAGGGGGCCGGGATTTTTATTTTCCGTGCCCAAATTCCGAAAACATCGCATATGCAAAAACACATGGGGAAAAAATCCGCGGACCAAATTCCCGAGGTGTGAGGCTACCTCCGGCGGAAAATTTTCCCGAGGTGTAAAGGTAGCCTCACACCTCGGGAATTTGGTCCGCGGATTTTTCCCCATGCATTTTTGCATATGCGATGTTCTCGGGATTTGGGCACGGAAAATCAAAATCCCGGCCCCATTTAAAATACACGGGAACCAAAATTCGGCGGAAAATTTTCCCGAGGTGTGAGGCAGCCTTAAGGTATTGTACTTCCAGTTGAAAACCGAAGTGAGCTCTCGCGACGATTGAGTTTTCCCTTATTTCCTGATGTCGCAACTGCATCGCGACTAGTGCGCATCTATGCCATCGCTGTGCGCCATCATGCGCACTAGTCGCGACGCAGTTGCGACAAAAGGAAATGGGAAAAAACTCGATTGTCGCGAGAGCTCACTTCGGTTTTCAACTGGAACTACAATAGCCTTAAGAGAGAGGATCATTCGCGCTATACAAAATCCTGATGGTCGACATCGACAGGCGGTGATGAAGGCTCTGCTCTGGTGAGACCGGTAGCAACGTTGGCGCTTCTTGACCTGATAGAGAGAAGTGATATTGCCTGATTTTCTCAAAATTGCACGCGGCGAACCCTTCAGGAAAGGTACCGTCGTGCTTTATGCACCCCGTTTACTTGATTCTTATGGGTGAAAAGCATTGCGGTGTATCGTTTGGCGCGGCCGTATTGTCAGATTTTCTGGATATGATACACTGCGCGGCGTTTGTAATGTTCCCAAATGGGTACTTGCACAAAACTTCACGCGGCGAATGACTGTCGAAAGGTACGGCCGCGCCAAACGATACACCGCAATGCTATTCACCCATAAGAATCAAGTAAACGGGGTGCAGAAAGCGCAGCGGTACCTTTCATGAAGGGTTCGCCGCGTGCAATTTTGAGAAAATCAGGCAATACCTTTCGACAGTCATTCGCCGCGTGAAGTTTTGTGCAAGTACCCATTTGGGAACATAACAATAGTCGCGCAGTGTATTATATTCAGAAAATCTGACAATACTCAGGAGTGGGGGAAACTCCCAATACGCTCTCCTTGCCTATAGCGGATGAGGCGTCAAATCGTCCCCGCAGAACACGCCAAACACCTGACGTGTTGAAAAAAATGAATTGACAGCTAGACAACGTTTGATGGCAGGCAGACCGACATTCCCTTTGAAGTCATATTCGGAACAATCTACACATGTAAAAGTTATTGCATTATTGCAAAGTGTTGGTATTATTCAATTTGATCAACAACTAAACAAGTGAATTTGAAGTTATATTAAGGAACGTATTGGTAACAGTACAGAGCAGAATACTGTGCAGCGTGGTTTGAAGGTAGGGGAAGGGGGGGCAATATGCCCTAGCTAAGCAATTACTGCTCTGTTGTCTTATTTGTAACGTTATTCATGGGTATTTTTACATTATGCATCAGTTAAACAAGATAGCTAGTTGATGCCATTCAAAAATTGTCAAAAATCTCAATCATATTGATAATATTCACATTTCAAAAAAGTGGTGATATTTTGTTGCCGGAAAACTTATGAGGCAAAACGCCTTTCAGCTGGCGGCTCCTAGGGAACAAAGTACCACGCGTCGGCGAATCAGCATTCTAGTATGGATAGTCCGTGGAGACGCAAGTACTTTGTAGGTTATTGCCACTAGGGCGTTTTGCCTCGCCATTATGTTAGATGTTTCTTCAAAATGTGGAAATTTTCGGTTTTTCCGACCTTCCCATGCACTATTTTGAAACTTTCTTCGCCTATCCTACATAATTTTAGATCTAGTTTTGTTACGGACATATTAATGACGGTAAATATGAGGGAAACCACAAAAGGCGTTTTGCATCGGGGGGCGTTTTGGGGCCTCTTCCCCTAATAGAAACGTAATCTACAATTGTGTTACGGATTCTGATGGCTTTTCCGCAAACGTGACCTTTAAGTGGTCTTGTTGTGTAGGGGTTATCACGCCTATCTAGAGAGTAGGAGGTTGAGGGTTCGAGTCCCTCCAAGACACGTGGATTCTTTTTCGCAAATTTCATATCAATTTGTCCATTTCGAAACATATGCTGTGCATATGCACAGCCAAGATATTTAACAAAAAAATGGTTTTCGTACGGCCGAGTTGCCGAATAATATGCAATTAATTGCAAATATAAGCATTTCGAAAACCTGGCTGTTCTAAATAAGCATTCTCAAAGCAATCATGTGAGGCATAGTCTTATAATAGCATTTTGAATGCACAATGTTGTTTTTCGTTAAGTGCAATGAAGCAGCTACATTAGTGCCAGTTTAAAGCCTGTAGTGTTCATACGTCGAACGTTGTCCAATATGGAACCATATAGCGGGGACTGTTTGTCCAATGAACTTACATTTGAGAATAGAAATCGGTACGTGCAGAATGTTTTTTTCCATTCCGACCATTGACAGGAGTACTTGTCGTTAACCTAACCCTATCACTAATTACATAGTTTAGCTACATTTTATTATTCCATTGCACTATTTTCGATGGATGCATTAAAGCAGCACTACTGTAGCTGTTTCATTGCACCTGGGTATGACGTTTGTGATGGTTGCATTCTGAGATGAGTTAGATTAAGTTTCAATGTTCCTGAAGGGGCGTAATGTTTATTTTGGGCAAAATTATTCCCACTACCATCTATCTCTTATGGGCCAGCTGGTAAGGGCGATGACAACTACAGCAGTGGGTGGCAAGAGCGCGAGTTCGAATCCCTCTCGAAAAAAAAGGGTTCCATTTCAAAAATGAAAATACAATAACGATATAATATGAAAAAAAAACTGTATAAAAAAATAATTAGAAAAAAATGCCATCAAAAAACCTTTTTCTTGTTATTAAAATTAAGCATTTATTCAGCATTTCGGATGCTGAGTAAATGCTACTTAGCAAAATCTCTACTTTATCGATAAAGTAGGATTAAGCACTTAAGAAGCCATATATTGGGCCAAAACCTGCATTAAAATAGCATTAAAGGCGACTAAAGGGCTTATTGGCATTTAATGTTTTGCAGTAAAGGCGCATATAATGCCACTTAAATGCTTTATATAATGCTTACTGGTTACCTGGGCAGTCTTTCTGCACACCGGCCGCACGCATATCTTCGCGCATAAATATCTTAGTCGATTGCACACAGCCAGCGAGTGCGAGATCTACCCCGGAGCCGACGCGACGTCCTCTTCCAGGTTCTCTGTTAAACATCACTTTTACTGGACTCTTCCGACATAAGCACTAAGTTTACGGCAAATTGTAATCTGCCGTATTTTATCAGCCTGTGGGCGCTGATAAATGGCGCTTATTCAGATGAAAAAAGTGTTCTGTAGCTAAAAAAAAAACTGGCTTATCCAGCTTAAATTTTTAGTTGGATACAACTCGTGATGATGCATCGACTCACCATTTTTCACCACGCCGCAAAGTAGTGTATGTATTTTTTGTATTTTTCGCTCAAAAACTCCACGAATTCCATACTTTGCACTATTTAACGTCCATGCTTGTGGGCTTCGTGACCGTGTGGTTAGCGACGTCAATCGTCTAGACACAAGGGCTATGGAGCGTGGGTTCGATTCCCGCCCCGGTAAGGAGGACACTTTTCGTAATCGAAAAATTCTCCACCGGTCCACTGGGTGTTATGCGTCCTGCCCGTTGTCTAGGTGTTAAGTGTTCAGTCTGTACGATGGTGTTTCTGTCTTTTTTTCATGCGGCCATGTAACCGCATATCTGTTCCATATGAATAAGAAATCCAGCAAATATGGGGCAAATATGCGGTTAGAGGTACTATACGGCGACTGGACAAATCAACGATATCTACAGAGCAAGTTTTGACCGTGTCTGTAGCTGCGAGACTTTGGCTGGCTAGTGGCTACGCAAACCGTAGAGAGCCCTACTTGCAGCCGCAACACGTCTTTCACAACACTATCAGACATAACGAGTTTTCCAAAATATTTGAATTCGTCGATAACCTCAAATCGCATCCCATCCATTTCCACCTCAGGGCCAACACGGTTTGGACGGCCCCGTTCCCTGTCAGCCGCCAGCATACAAGAATTTTTGATGATGGTTCCGTTTCTTCGCACACCAGATGTTCGAATTATACCTTCCAAAGCTATGTTGAATTGCAGATTAGCGTATCGTCCTGTTTCAATCCATTCAACGTCGCAAACGAATCGGATGTCTCACCAGGTATTTTGACGCTCGATTCGGACCCTTCCAGCGCCGAACAAATCAACCTAATAAACATTGCTGGAAAGCCATGTTCTAACATTATCCGCCACAGTTCGTTCCGTTATACTGAGTCGTACCCCTAGTAGCACAGTTTAGATTGATTTTGTTGCAGCAACTCCAATGTGACTAGACTTGGTTGCATATGAGGCGCAGTGACTGGTAAGGTCCACAATCAGATAATGAGTCCGCAAGTTGAATTCCCGGAATTTATCAAGGATAGTCGACCCGGCATACGTTGTCCTGCATAGTAGGCAATAAAGAGCGTTGTGAACTGCATATGCAAAATTTCCATACAAATCATTATTTTAGTTTTTCACTCTTTTCTCAAGTTTTCCCGTGATTTTCGCATGAGGAAACATCGTATAAACTCGTCGGAAACGATAACCGTTTTCCAACCGTTTTCGAGTTATGCGGATACGAACACAGACTATTTCATTTTTATTATATAGAAGATTTGTCACTTCTGGTCGGTTGTTGATCCTGCTCAAAAACCGCTTTAGTGTTTGTCGACAAAAATCTCCGCAAAAGGGCGACGTCTGCTGAACAGCCTTTCTCATTTCGTCTAGCGTGGGTGGCTCCACTGCTGATTCTGTGTGTGCCCTCTTTGTCCGATTGTCCATTCAGCAACAATTCAAAGTGCTCCTTCCACCTAGCGGCTACCCCTGCTCAGTCGCTGAACAGATTTTTTGGAGCTGTCATTGATAATGACGAGCTCCGGTGAGCATTTCTTGCGTATGTTGTTGATCGCCCCACGTTGGGCGCCAGTGTAACAAAAACATTCAAACAAGCCTTACAACTTCGAGCGTCGTTTCTGGCAAAACTTCCTGCTGCCTCTCTCTGTTTGGCGTAGAAAACTGCCCGTCGTATCATGTGGTTTTTCCATGACCTGCTTGAGTATAATTCGAATTTCAATAAATCGTACCGTTGCGTATGTCGACTCACTTGTTGCGTATGATCGACTAAGTAGATTATTTATCATTTGACATCATACTACAGACTTCCAAACGACGAACAATAGCATCAATAAAAACGATTAATTCACCCCACACATCTCAAGTAACAATTTCCATGCTGGTTGGATTTATTTAATTCTTATAACGGTCTTATGAAAGCAATCACCATGGCTAGTTGCTTAGTTTTATTGGCGATCTTATTGCTATTAATAAACCATTCATAAATCCGCTGAAAAAACTTCAAACGTCAAATGCCGATTGATCTTATAAGCAGCTCTGCTATTAGGTTCTGCAGCGTCTGTATCCAACCTCAAACTGATGACAGATTAGTAGTACTTCGCGTTGGACTCGGGGGCAGCCAACCAATCACGAACTCGAACCTTGTCGGAGTCCTCGTCGGAGTCAGTGGAAAGTACTACTGAACTGTCAAAAAAGTTCATTTGACGAGGACCGAATTCATTCGTGACGTCATGCTGCAGAACCTAATTGTAATGAAAGGCTTAATAAATCCTATTTTCAAAGCACGATCAAAGCTACAATTTTTAGTCATAATGTGGTCAAATGAACAACCCCAATAAGTATATTTGCATTGCAAAGAGTTAATAACGGTGTAAAATAAGAGCAATATTTTTCTGATCGAAATTCATGATGGCCATGTTGAAAATGGAGAAGCATTTTCAAGTCGGTGAAATTTTATCACTGGAATTCATGATTAAACGATATTTTCACTGCATTGAGCACTTTCTAGTTAATTGATTTAAATTACAAATATTTTGTGGTGAAATATTAATAGTTTTAGTAAACTTGTATAATATTGTTATTGTAATTATTTTCAATTCATTGCCCAGAACTATATAATTTCGCTGGCGCGTGGTGTTTATGCAAATTTTTCAGCTTTCACCATGAAATCGAACGCGCACTTCTTTTCGATTGAAGTACATCGAAAAACAAACCTGATAAAATAATATTTTGTAGTCATTCTTATCATGATTGGCATCAACAATTCATTTTGTTATTATTTTTCTGCAAATCTATTTCTCTTTTTTCAAGGCACATTTTTGACAGCTGCCGCAGCCAAATTCCCTTTTTACGGGTGGTTTAAAAAGGGTTTCAATTTACTCTTATAGAAGGCTTATAGTGGCTATCTAGAGAGGGCCACTTGGCCATATCATACTCTTATAGTGGTCATCAAAAGGTTGTCGTTTAAAAGCTGGTTTTATTAGTAGATCTTTTAATTTGATCTTGAAAACCATCCCTAGAGCGGAATAAAACTTGAAATGTTACTTGGGATGCCTTCGTAACTCGATATCATCTCTAAATCGATTAAAGGTTCCCCCAAACACACGCGACGCGACAGTCGCGACGCGATTTTATCACTTGGCGACAGCGATTCTGTCGCCGTTGGTATGGAAGCGTAAATAGAACATTGCCTGCAGCGACCCAACGATAGAATCGCTGCGACTAGTTGTCGCCGTCGCGGCGATGAAATCGCTTAGGTCTGGGGGAGCCTTAAAGGCTGCCTCACACCTCGGGAAAATTTTCCAGCGGATTTTGAGCCCCGTGTATTTTAAATGGGGCCGGGATTTTGATTTTCCGTGTCCAAATTCCGAAAACATCGCATATGCAAAAATGCATGGGGAAAAAATCCGCGAACCAAATTCCCGAGGTGTGAGGCTACCTTAAAGCTCTTCCATACGAAGAACGCTGCTGATCAACTTCAAGCGTGTATAACGCTGACGGGGCGACGATGGGGATGCAAGATGCTAGTATCTAGTCGATAAATGTGTTTTGAAAAACGAAGAAGATGTGTTTTGAAGCTCGTGCAAGCAAACTTTTGCTCTTTCTACTACTAAAGTTGAACCAATATGGCGCATTCGACTGTAATTCAGGAAACTCGGTGGATGGTAAACTGTGACAATCGAAGTGCCATCAGTCTAGCGGAGACGAAGATTGTTACATTAGTCTAGCGGAGACGATTGGTTGTTACACTAAGAGTAAACAATTGGGTCCTAAGGCACTACTTCTTTGTGGTTGCAAACAATAGCGCATCGGTCAAGAATACATGAACCGATGTTATATAAATTCTGAAAATAATCTAAGTCAATAAAAATGATATTTTCGTGTTTGAGACTTTTTAAGACTGTTTTGGGCTGAGCAACGTCTGTTGTTGCAAAAGCAACATATAAAAAAAATAACCATCAGCCCAAAACGTCAGGCCCATATATTAACTGTCAAAGGTTGAGTCAAGTGCCCTGCGATGTTTTGCTAGTACGTTTGAATCACATTATTTCGTACGTCAAACAAGACCGAAAATGTCAAGAAAGTATTTTTAATTTATTTTTTAAGTTCAAATTAAACAATGTTCCTTTCGACGTTCCGTGAAAGAAAATCAAATATCGATTCTTCATTTTAGGACCTAAATAAACATGTAGACAAAATTATGTCTTGGGCTAAAGGAAACATATGGCATCGAGTGATAAATTTACTGTACGCGGTCCCAAAGTTACTGAAAGCATCTTCAGGAGTTATTAAATTATAGGTTTTCAAAAACCCAATAAACCTTTTTATTTGTTCAAACCTGTTCACAATTACAAAAATAACCAAGCAGCTAAATATGTTATGGGTGGGAAGTATAAAATAATTCCATCGTATCTGTTAACAAAATTGTAGAGTTTATTGTATGATAAGAAATGTATTGTATTTCAGTTATTTATGTTTATGCGTTCGTTTATCTAATGATTGTAAATATGGTGGTCAGCAAAATTAATCAATACACTACACTCTTCTTGATTATTTTTTTCTAGTTTGTACATAATTAACACATAGCTAATTAACGCACTCAGCTTAGCATCATAACACGCATTTTCAGCAAACCTAAGTTTATCTTTCCTTTAGTCACTCGCTTCGTACGAATTTTCGTGGTTCCGTAGCGTTAACCTGTCAATAGCCTAGTGGTCCAGTCCCGTGAAGCCTGTAAATGTCCCTGCCTGAATGTGTAGTCAAATGCTGTAGTTATTTTACTTACCATTAGATATTGTTTTTCTTTTCAGTTGCACCCACTTGCAAAAATCCCTCGAATGAAAGGCTAAGTAATGATTTCCAAAGAGTAAAATCGATCTATGATGTATGAAAAAAGAAAAGCTATCACACACATTTCACAGAACGTAAATTTAAAAAAGCGGATCAAATTTTGAGGTTAGGATTTGTCTTCCATGTTTGGAATTGTGTGATGTCCTTTGTGTCCGTAGTCTAACGCCTCGCCTTGAGTAACTGTTGAGTAGAACCTTGGTTGTTCATCGAAGAATCATCCACATTGAGTAGTTCTATGAAGAACCGTTGAGATGTCAAACCTGATAGGAAATCGAGCGCAAATCAGAACAGTACAAACGTAGTTAACGATCTTGTGGTAGAAAGCATGCGTACTACACAAAGCCAAAAAAAGCTACAGGAAATTCGTACCGAGCCCGCGTTGGTGATGGGGCACGCTAATATAATATTGCATTGCAAAATCCTCGAAAAACCAAAAAAAAAATGCATCGCACTTTAGACTCTTCACCATCCTTTACTTTACCCTTTATTCCCCTTAGTTGAGCTCATATTTCGTTTGAAGTATTTTGTTGTTGCACAACTATTTAATTTATTCATCTAATTCGTTGCCAGTTACGCTGCTCTCACTCACTCATCTATAGTTTTCTTTTTGAATTAGTCGTAATTTTTTCCTCCAAATCAAACTACAAATTCTCTTTTCTCTGTTTCCGTTTTTTTTCTCTCCTACAAACCCATACAAACAACCAATAGGCCCGAAGAACAAACACTTTCCGCCTGGCCAAACCAACGCTGGTGCCACCGCTGGAAATCCGCAGCGCCAACTTGACGCCACCACGCGGTCGCTACCCCAGCAACCTTCCAACTCTGGTATCTCCCCGGACGCGAACCGCTCCCGCATTAATCATAACCTCGTCCTCCCCGGCCACCACGTCAACCTCTCGTCAACTAAACTCCCCTTCGGTGTCTTCATCATCATCGGCAGGATCATCACCTTCGTCCGAAACCACTATTACGACGATCGAGTCGCATTCCTCGTCCACCGCCGCAACTACCACCACCACCACCACCGAAGACGCAACTCCCTCGCGGGACCTGATCGCGGAATACCTCGCTGCCAAATGTCGAAGCCAGCAGGCGCCAGCCATCCTCGTTCCCAAGCTCCCACCATCCGGTTCTCGCGAGGAACGTCAACAGTTGGCACTGGCCTACAAACATCCCATCCTTCTGATGGACGAAGAGGAGAACGTCACCTTCTGCAGTGCCGTGTCCAGCGTCGGAAACGAGCGCAACCGCGAAGTTGAAGTTCGATACGTGGACGACAACTCGATTGAACTGTTGGACGCCAAGGAGGAGATCGGCGAAGGTGAGACGGAATCGCTGATCGTACCAAAACCAAAGATGATTGCATTTCATTCGCCGAAGGTAAGTCCCGTTAAGGCTTCGGATGAAACCGATAGCAAATGCCGACTCGTTGGCAAGGTCAATCCCAACATCCTGAAGACCTGGGAACAGCTGAGCAGTGGGACGAGTGAGAAGAACTTCTTCCATCACCGGCGGAAAAACTCCAAGAACAGTCTGATCACGGTGACGTCGTCGGAGAACAGCGAAAAGCAGAGCTGCTTGATTT
The DNA here is from genome assembly GCF_024139115.2 of Armigeres subalbatus. Taxonomy (NCBI): domain Eukaryota; kingdom Metazoa; phylum Arthropoda; class Insecta; order Diptera; family Culicidae; genus Armigeres; species Armigeres subalbatus. The sequence goes on along the minus strand of NC_085139.1, from coordinate 247,544,930 downwards.
TCTACCGGAATCAGTACGACGGGATGGACGTGGGGGAAGAAGCGAACGATTTCCGCGTGATGAAGATTCGACACCACCACGGCGAGTCAATGAGCGAGAGTTCCATGACCATTGCCGATCTGGACGGGGAGGAGGATGAGGAAGATGAAGAGGCGGATATCGAGCAAGTGGTACCAACGGCGACGATTTCGATCACGACATCGACGGCAACGGCAACGACGGCGACGACCACGGCCACTGCGACGGATACGGCCAGTTCCGAGGGCTGTTACGATTTCTACGACAGCATCGACGACAGCAGCGCCGCCAATCGGGTGGGATGCGATCGAGAGACGGAGGATGAGGACGAGTACGCGCTGGCGGCCGGCGAAGGCCTGGCCGATTTTAACTCGCTGGACCGCAAGCGGCTGATGTGGTCGATCGACGTGGAATGAGGGTGGAGGGGTAACCGGATAAGTATCACGAGGGGAAAATAATCAGTATTGTTGAAAGTACGTGTTTGTTTTAGAGCTACTATTTATGAATCTGTTCGTGTGTATTTGTTTCCTAAAATAAAGGCGCAAGAGTTGTCAGTTGAAAGATGTTTGGGGAAAATCCAGGCGGGTGCTAAGCTGTCAAATTTTTGTTGCCACCAATCGAGCGAATGCCGACGGCACTAACACCAAGCCGTAGTCTATGAAAAATAAACACTGCAGTGAGTGAGAATGTTCTGAAACGCACAAAGTTTGGATAATGCAAGAAACAACTGTTTCTGCTCACCACAGAGTTTCTTCTACCAACATAATTATTTATCTGCATATTTCGCGTAAGGAATAAAGTGAAAACACTACATATTCACGGGTTTGGTGTATTTTTGTTCGTTGCGATCTTTAATTTAATATGTGCTTTCGACACCACTCTCTCTTGTAAAAACGGTAAACAATACAAATTTTTACAAATACCACCACAATTTATAATAGTACTAGTCGACCCGGCAGACGTTGTCCTGCGTAGTAGGCGAAAGTTCCCATGTGAAATTTCCATACGAATCCTAATTTTAGTTTTTTACGATTTGCACAACCTTACGCGTAATTTTCGCATGAGGAAATATCATATAAACCCGTCGGAAACGGTAACGAACATATCTGCTGAAGAAATGAAGAAAATCCATCCAGCCGTTTTCGAGTTATGCGGATACGAACACAGACCATTTCATTTTTATATATATAGATATGAGCATTTTGACATTGGAGTATAAATTTATGCGCCAAAAAAGAGGGTACTGTCATACTTGCCAAACTCCATATAAAAAAAAATCCGTTGTCCCCCCTCTGGGAAAATCAAGATCGAAAAAAAATAAATCTTGTTGGTCGCTTACCTCTGTTGAACTTTGACCACCGTACGCTTTTTTTGTCATTTGTGAGACCAATTTGAAATTCTTTTGGACTTCTGAACTAAATTGGTTCGGACTTCCAAACGGAATCCCTTTTGGGCGTTTTAACGGAATCCTTTTGTGATTGATTTCGGAAGCTCAACATGATTGCGTTAAAGCCCAAAAGAATTCCATTTGGAAGCCCGAAAGGATTCAGTTCAAAATCTCAAAAGGGTTAAATCCGAAAGTCCAAAAGAATTCCACTTGGAAGCCTTCAAAGATTTTTTTCTTTCGTAAAAAAGTACTTTCCGTTCGTTTTGGTTTGCGAACAAAATTGTTTTGGCTTCTTAATAGAATCCTTCTGGGCCTTCGAACGAAAAGGTTTTTTTGGGCTTTCGAACGAAACTCTTTAGAGTTTCTTAGTAGAATTATTTTGGGTTTCCGAACGGAATCGTTTTAAGCATCGGAAGGGAATCTTTTTGGACTTTCTAAAGGAATCATTTAGGGCTTCTGAACGGGATTCTTTCTGGCTTCCAAACAAAATCCTTTTAAGATCTCCGTTCGTAAACATTCTCTTCTTCTTCCTCCAATTATTCTGATCCCTTTTTACCCCACAAAGCCGAGCTCGAAGCATCCACCCCTAGTTTTCAAAGCGACAGTAATGCCGAGTACAACCATGATTTTTCATATGATGAGTTTGAATGGGCCCTAAATAAAGTCCAAGATTCGTCAGCTGGCCCCGACGAAGTCGGGTATCCACTCTCCAAGAATCTTCCTCTGATTGGCAAATCATTTCTCCTAACCATCAATAACGGAATTTGGAACGAAGGTGATATACCTGACTCCTGGAAAGAAGGCGTTATAGTCCCCATATTAAAACCTGACAATGACTGTCAGAGGGCCGACAGTTTCCGTCCCATAATTATGGTTAAGAGAGTTAACTCTCCTTAACTGCATCGGGAAGATTCTTGAAAAGATGGCTAACAGGCGGCTTATTTCTCTCTTGGAATCTCAGGGTTTGCTCGACAATAGCTTTTCGCCCCTATAAAAGTACCGATGACTACCTCACAGAACTTGAGGATATCATTGACTCACATCTGGAGGCAGACATGGCGGCATTGTCTCTCTGGATCATCTCCTATTAAAAGCCTACGACCGTGCGTGGCGTTTTCCCATCCTCAAATCTCTTGAGGAATGGGGAATCAAATGTCGCATGGGTCGCTATGTACAAAGCTTTCTGGGGGGACAGAAGATTCAGGGTCGCTATTGGAAACAACCGCTCCGAGGTGAGAAGTCAAGAGAATGGAATTCCTGAAGGTTCTGTTATAGCACCCACCCTCTTTCTCATCTGTATGCAATCGCTATTGAAAAACATTCCCCCTAATGTCCATATTCTGGTTTATGCTGACGACATAGTCATCCTCTCCTTTCATAATTTCAAATCCATCGCCAGAAAACGAATGCAATTCGCTGTAAATTTTGTCTCTGAATGGGCAGACCATCACGGCAGGCCCTGGAATCAACCCTCCCCTAAAATCGATCTTTCTCTTCTTTAACAGGGTAAAGCTGGCGACCCTAATCTAAAGTTCAGGCTTCTTTTCATGAACTCATTTCCAACAAGTACTCTAAACATAAACATACCTATACAAATGGCTCAGTGTCTAATGGAAAAGTCGGATATGGTGTTGTACGTTCAATAAGTTCGAATACACTTTCAAAAAATGTTTAAAAATTGAAATTACATTAATCCCCCGGGTTGCATTTCACTGAAAGTATTGTTTATAAGGAACGTTTGTAACATTTCTTTTGGAATGACCTCTATATTGTACTTCTTCACGAGCTTTAAACGTTTCTAAAACCCATCGCAAGCGGCACGCACGGTCTGCATGGGCATTTCGTTCCGGATTTTGAGAACTACGTCTTGAACTGGTCCAAGTTACTGACCTTGTATTCGTACAGCTTTAACATAATAAAGGACCACACAAAAAAGTTAAGAGGGTTCAAATCCGGGAAACTGTGAGGTCGCAAAGTTTTGCCCAAAAAGTCGATGAAATTGTCCCCATATTAGGCTAAAATATCAATTTCCGTGTATAAAGGGTTATCGTCCTATTGGAACACGTAGGGCTCATCTCCGTCTAAGCACCGGGCCACAGGGGGCATCAATCGTCCCCAAAACCTGTTTTGTAGTACGCCGCAATGATTTTGAAATTCAAAAATGGCTATTTATGATGCCCAATCCATTTTCACCGCGCGTAATAAACAAACAACAAGTGACAGAATGTCAACACCACACACATCCGTTAGCGTATATCTGGGACGGGACTTGCAAAGAGGAAAAAATGTAACTTTACCTGCAACCAGCAAGCGCTGTCACGAATTGTCAGATGCAACCAGCACCTTTTTGTGTAAAAGTATTGGTATCCCTCGAAAAGTATTCCGAATGATTTTGTTTTACGAGTACTTTTTCACTTTGAAAAGTATTCTAGAAAAGCCGGACAGCTTAATATTGAACTGTTATGAATACGTGTTTTATTTCCGATAGGAAAATCTTTATAAAAATAAGTTTACAAATCCGTAAATCACAAACACTTTTATTGTGCTCAGAAGATTCTACCCGGGATTTAGGTGAAACACTCAAGGAAACAGTTGAGAATCGATGATCAACTGTGATGAAAAGAAGAACAAGTGTCAAAACAAGGAAAAAGAAGCCGTCTTTGCAGGTCTCGTCTCAGGGGTATATATACCGCTAACACTGACACCAATACTAATACAGAATATGTACATTGGGCTTACAAACACAATGATCAAACATTTGTATTCGAACTTATTGAACACCCTGTAAACCATTCAACAAATATCAGTTCTTTCCTTCCCTTCCTTCCCCCAACCTGCTACATTTTTAGTGCAGAGGCCTATGCCTTGATGATATCCTCTATCCCAAACCCCACTCAAAACAATAGACCCACTGTAATTTTTAGTGACTCTGCTAGCTGTCTCCGGGAAATGAGTTCCTCCTCCCTGAGGCATCCATGGTTACATGTGGCTAAAAGGCGAGCTTTAGCCAACAATATTGTCTTCTGTTGGATCCCAGGTCACTCTGGCATCCAATGCAATGAGAAGGCTTACGAAAAGAGACACTGCACTCCGGAGAATAAAACCTTCCACCCTGCCTTGGATTGATAATAACAACTTTAAATACCGTAGAGCCCTCTCCCGATTACGAATTGGCCACACCCGTCTCACCCATAGTTACCGGATCACAAAAGAAGACCCCCCAATCTGCACCAATTGTGGTATCCCCCTGACAATCAACCACGTCCTAGTCCAATGCAATAGTTGTAATGAACAACGCTTGACCTTCAATTTGAGCGGCACACGTGAAGAGATTTTGTCACCTCCATGTGAAGAAATATTGATCCAATTTTTGGTCGGAACTAAACTGCTACGCCAACTTTGATCGACACCATCGGGGATGAATGATCCAAAGGATTCAAATCCCGTCACCAACAACAACAACAACGTTCGTAAACGTTAAAGAACTCCGTTCTATTATGTCTGAGGTTTCCGAACGGAATCATTTTGGAATTTCGTTAGGAGTACTCTTTTCGGAAGTCCAAATGATCTCCGCTCGTAAACATAAAAGAAGTGCGTTATACTTTTTTGGATTTCCAAACGGAATTAATTGTGCTTCTAAACGGAGTCCTTTAGGATTGTGAACGAAAGTATTTCGGGCTTTCGAATGAAACTATTTTGAGCTTCTGAACTGATTCCTTTTGTGATTGTTTTAAGAAGCCGAAACTGATTCCGTTCAGCCCAAAAGGAATCAGATTGAAGGCCTAAAAGAAATTCGTTCTAAAGCCTTCGAAGATTCTGTTGGAAAGTCTAAAAGATCTTCTTAAGTAAACGTGAAAAAAGTCCGTTCCGTTCTTTTGGATTTCTGAACAAAATTATGAACAAATCCGTTCGGAATCTACTTTTCATAAGTATTCGGTTTGGAAGCTCAAAGAATTCCATTCGGAAGCCTCTTTTCGGAAGTCCAAAGGAATTCCATTCGTAGACCCCAGAGATCTCCGTTCGCAAACGTTAAAGAAGTCCGTTCCGTTCTGTTGGGGTTTCCAAGGGAATCATTTTGGGATTTCGTTAGGATTCCTCTTTTCGGAAGCCTTAATGATCTCCGCTCGTAAACATAAAAGAAGTTCATTATACTCTTTTGGATTTCTGAACGGAATTAATTGTGCTTCCTAACGGAATCCTTTTGTGTTTGTTTTAAGAAGCGTAAAATGATTCCATTAAGCCTAAAAATATTCAGATTGACGGCCAAATCAATTACGTGCGATAGCCTAAAAGATCTTCTCATGTAAACGTGAAAAAAATCCATACCGTTCTTTTGGGTTTCTGAACGAAATCTTTTTAGGATTCCGTTCGGAATCTACTTTCCATAAGAATTCGGTTTGAAAGCTCAAAGAATTCCATTCGGAATCCTCTTTTCGGAAGCCCAAAGGAATTTCGTTCGACGACCCAAGAGATCTCCGTTCGTAAAGTCCGTTCCGTTCTTTTGGGTTATTCCAGCGGAATTTCATGGGCTTCCGAAGGAAATCTTTTTGGAATTTCTAATGGAATCCTTTTGGGCTTCTGAATCCTTTTGAGATCTCTGTTCGTAAACTTTAAAGAAGTCCGTTCTGTTCTGTTGGGGTTTCCAACGGAATTTTTGGGCTTTCTTACGGAATCCTTTTGAGGTTCCCGAACGGAATTATTTTGGGATTTCGTAAGGAGTTCTCTTTTCGGAAGCCTAAATGATCTCTGGTTATAAACATAAAAGAAGTTCGTTATACTCTTTTAGATTTCCGAACGGAAATAATTGTGCTTCCTAATGGAATCCTTTTGGGCTTGTGAACGAAATTCTTTTGGGCTTTCGAATGAAACTACTTTGGGCTTCTGAACTGAATCTTTTTGGATTGTTTTAAGAAGCTGAAAATGATTCCGGTAAGCCAAAAAAAGTCTATTCGGAAGCCTAAAAATATTCAGATTGAAAGCCTAAAGAAATAACGTTAAAGATCTTCTTATATAAACGTGAAAAAAGTGCATACCGTTCTTTTGGGTTTCTGAACGAAATTGTTTAGGCTTCCTAACTCTTTTTGGGCTTCCGAACGAAATCTTTTTGAGATTCCGTTCGGAATCTACTTTCCATAAGTATTCGGTTTGAAAGCTCAAAGAATTCCATTCGGAATCCTCTTTTCGGAAGCCCATTCCGTTCGTAGACCCAAGAGATCTCCGTTCGTAAACGTTAAAGAAGTCCGTTCCGTTCTTTTGGGTTATTCCAGCGGAATTTCATGGGCTTCCGAAGGGAATCTTTTTGTGATTGTTTTAAAAAGCCGAAAATGATTCCGTTAAGCCCAAAAAATTCTATTCGGAAGCCCAAAAGGATTTATTTTCAAAGCTCAAAAGAGATACGTTTAAAAACCTTCAACGATTCTGTTGGAAAGCCTAAAAGATCTTCTTATGTAAACGTGAAAAAAGTCCGTTCCGTTATTTTGGGTTTCTGAACGAAATTGTTTGGGCTCCATAACAGAATTCTGTTTGGGCTTCCGAACAAAATCTTTCTGGGATTCCGTTCGAAATCTACTTTCCATAAGTATTCGGTTTGAAAGCTCAAAGAATTCCATTCGGAATCCTCTTTTCGGAAGCCCATTCCGTTCGTAGACCCAAGAGATCTCCGTTCGTAAACGTTAAAGAAGTCCGTTCCGTTCCTCTTTTCGGAAGCCCAAAGGAATTTCGTTCAAAGGTCCAAGAGATGTGCGTTTGTAAACGTTAAAGAAGCCCATTCCGTTCTTTTGGGTTTTCCAACGTAATTTCTTGGGCTTTCGAAGGGAATCTTTTTAAGTTTTCAGATTAGACCTTTTGGGATTCCTTTCGGAAGCCTAAAATGATTGCGGTTCAAGCCTTAACGAATTTAATTTGGAAGCCCTAAATATCTCTTTTTGTGAACGTAAAAGAAGCCCGTTCTGTTCGTTTGGATTTCAGAACGAAATTATTTTAAGATTCTGAACGGGATTCCTTTGGCTTTCAAGCGGAATTAATTTGGGCCTACGAATAGAATTCGTTTGGACTTTCGAATGGAATCCATTTAGGCTTCTTTCGCAATCCTCTTTTCGGAAGCCCCAAAGATCGGAACGGAATCCTTTTGGGCTTCTGAATAAAATCCTTTTGGAATTCCGTTCGGAATCCTTTTTTCGGAATCCCAAAGGAATTCCGCTCGAAAGCTCCAAAGATTCCGTTCGGAAGCCCAAGAGATCTCCGTTCGTAAACGATAATGTAGTCCTTTTTGTTCTTTTGGGTTTCTTAACGATTTTTTTTCGTGCTTCTGAACGGAATCAATTTGGGCTTTCTGACGGAATTCTTTATGGGATTTTGAACGGAATTTTCTATTGCTTCCGATTAGAATCCTGCTAGGATTCCATATGGAAGCCCAAAAAGATTGCGTTTGGAATCGCAAAAAGTTGCCTTCCGGAAATCCTAAAGATTCCGTTTTAAAGTCAAAAATATTTTCGTTCGTAAACGTAAAAGAAGTCCGTTCTGTTCGTTTGGATTCCAGAACGTAATTCTTTTAAGATTCCGAACGGGATTCCTTTGGCTTTCAAGCGGAATTAATTTGGGCCTACGAATAGAATTCGTTTGGACTTTCGAATGGAATCCTTTTGTGTTCTTTTTGAAATCCTCGTTTTGGACGCCCCAAAGATCTCCGTTCGTAAATCCAAAAGAAGTTCGTTCCAATCTTTTGAAATTTTAATCTTAATCATGTTAGGCTTCAGGAACGGAATCAATCTGGCCCTTCGAACGAAAGGAATCCTTTTGGGCTTCTGAACAAAATCCTTTGGGGATTCCGTTCGGTACTTTTTTTTAATCCCAAAGGAATTCCGCTCGAAAGCTCCAAAGATTCCGTTCGGAGGCCCAAGAGATCTCCGTTCGTAAACGATAAAGTAGTCCTTTTTGTTCTTTTGGGTTTCCGACCGGAATTATTTGGGTTTCATTACGGAATCTCTTTGGGCCTCCGTATGAATTTCTTTTGGGTTTCCCAACAAATTTTATGTGCTTCTGAACGGAATCAATTTGGGCTTTCTGACGGAATTCTTTATGGGATTCTGAAGGGAATTTTTTATCGCCTCCGATCAGGATCCTTCTGGGATTCCGAACGAAAGCCCAAAAAGATTGCGTATGGAATCGCAAAAAGATGCTTTCCGGAAATCCAAAAGTATTCCGTTTCAAAGCCAAAAATATTTCCGTTCGTAAACGTAAAACAAGTTTGATCCGTTCTTTTGGGTTTCCGAATGGATTTATTTGAGCTTCCTAACAGAATACTGTGAGCTTTTAAAAGAAATTATTTTGAGATTCTGCACGGATTTTTTTGGGTTTTCAAACGGAATCAATTTTGGCTTCCGAACGGAATCCTTTTGGGCTTACGAAAATTTTTTTTTCGGTTTAGCAACGAAATTATTTTGAGATTCTGAACAGAATTCTTTTGCTTTTCGAGCGAAATCATGTTGGGCTTCCGAAACGGATTAAATTTGGGCTTCTGTACGGCAAACGGCATTCCGTCCGGAATCCTCTTTTTGGAAGCTTAAAAGTATTCTGTTCGAAAGCCTAAAATTATTCCGCTCGGAAGCCCAAAAGATCTTCGTTCGTAGGCGCAAAAGAAGTCCGTTCCATTTTTTGGGTTTCCGAACGAAATTATTTTGGCTTTTTAATGGAATCCTTCTGTTTCTGGTTCCGTAAATTTGTCACAAGGCCGGTTAAGAAAGCGACCTTTACATCAAATTGATAAAGATGCATTGAGAATCGCTATTGCTAGAAGAAGTCGTAATGTTGACAGTCCTGCAATAAAGGCGTCGATATTGTCATGATAGAACCCCTGTGTTGCAAAAATCCTCTTGTTTATGAATTGCGCTGGACCCGCTGGATCTTGAAAATCCATTTATTATTGAGAAGGCTCTTTTCTGAGGGCAGCGAAGTCAGAGTCCATATCGTTCTCTTGGTGAGCGAGACCATTTCCTCCGAAATGGCGGCTTTCCACTGGGGCCAATCACTCAGCGGTTTAAGCCATTTTATAACAAACAAACCACGCTGACTGTCGCGATGCTTGTTCACTTCCACTCGATGTTGTTGGTTGCTGATTATCCACACGGTCTGTATCTGAACTTAATTCAGGAGCGATGGCTTCAGCTGGAACTTATGCATTTTGACTCAGCTTATCATTAACCATTAGCTCAACTGCATTTTACAATCACAGAATAGAAAGTTTTCATCAAACACTATGTCTCTTCCGGGAGTTTTCCTTAAAAAATCATCTTATTTTGGCATCCCAAAGCCGGTAGCCATTTACAAAGTGAGTATCTCACAAGATAAAGTCAACTTCTGTCCATTTGCCATCATAATTACAATGGGAGGGTCGAGCTTTCGTATCGACGGAAAGTAATTTGTACCTCACAACATATGCTCGGTTGCCCGGAACCTTCGGCTAATTTAATTTATTTTATTCCTTTCTTTATTTATTAGGCACTCTGTGTTACTTAACCGCTACTGTGCCGATATCTACTGTGGTATTCTGCTGCACAGAACCCACATAGAATCTATTTTTAGATTTCCATTATCATCATCGTTGTCGTTGCCAGTCCATCTCATCGTGAGTCCATTGTGTTCGTTTGTCCATGTCGTACATCCAATGATCGTTGCATTGTTCGGTTGCCATTTTTCCGGGTAACGTTGGAGGAATGCCTCCAAGAAGAACAAGTAGTCAGTCGTCATCAGGTAGCCGTGACGGTAAGGCGCGCACCCCAAACGCCTCCGTATGAGCTGCGCATCCGGCGACTGACGAGGGTTTGTTGCAGGGGCTGGAATCGAACCCATGACCATTCGCTTGTAAGGCGAACGTGTAGCCAACTATGCTACGGGACCCCCCCCCCCATTTAATTTATTTTATTTAATAAAAATAGGAATTAATTTCCATTTGTTCTTCCTCGGCACCGACGTTTTTCCTTTGACTGTTCACATCTCTCTTTGTCTTCCGCTTGTTTTGATGATTCACATTTGGTGGCCCAACTTTCAGCACTAAAACATCTTTGTGAAATCCGTATTAAGCACGCACTGTCGTCCAGCACACAACGTGCTCACCCGGCAGTTCGAACACCAAAGAGGAAGACTCTTTATCGTTCAAAGCAACGCCTGCTTTGATGCGCGAAGATCAGGGATGTATCGAGGAGTGCATAATTACTATGCATTACGCATGTACGATAGGGTTATCAAGCAGCCTCTCACAATCTTGTTTTTCTTTTCCTGTATTTCCTTGCCATTTTCTCCAAAAGCTTCATCCACTGCATCCAAAATTTCCGCTTAAAATATCAACACCCAACAGACGCTTCCTCACGATGTTAATTGTTATGTCACACGAAAGCGTCTCAATCGCCGTCACTAAGGAATATTGAATGATGGCGACTGAGTCACAAGTAAATGAATGGCATGCTGTGTTCTCCTCTTCTGCTATAGACCCGCTACCTTTCGTTTTCTATTAAAAAGGAAATTTGCAAAATTAGGTACTACGAGAAATTCTTTTGATTCTTATCGGAGAGCATTCATTTCTTAAACATCTTTCAACTCACAAAAATTGCCAAATAGTATTTTTCCCTGTCACCACCAACCAACAACACAAATGCGCAAACCAACGAATTATCGAATCAGCTAAGATGGAAATGATTAAAATAATGCCGTCCAAACTAAAACCATAAGAATTGTCCTCAAGTGCACATTAGTTGCTCCAAAAGTGATTTGATTCCAGGCAAATCACCGATTTGAAGCGTTGATATGTCTTTATAAAGTCTCAAATTGTACCGAAACGGTGAAATCACATTTATTTTTGATACCGGAGTGGAACAAACTTGAGGATCGTTGATCAAATCTTTTCATAACTCAACAGAAATTGAAATTATACATTCCAAGAGTCACTAAAACAAACAAACAAATAATAATTAATGAAACAACAACGGGAAAGTGGGAACACCACCTTTTATGCAGACGTATGTATATTTTTCTAGAAAACATCAATCAAATTTCCTACCCTACCAAGACTCGATAGTGAACAAGAAGTACTACTACCGCTACTACTTATTGCTACTATACAAACACACACACTAAACTATACCAACTACTCTTACATTTTAATCGCTTCCCTAGATGCGTACATTATATTCAAACTTAAAAGTGAGAAAGATTGCAGCAAAATGCTGCAGAATCGTTGCCTACTCATCCTAAGGGGACAAAGAGCATGTCCCAATCGGAAAATGTCCTCCTCCGACAACAACGTTGGAGTATCGGTTGTTAACCGGCAAACCAGAATCAACCCACCTTTCGCAAATTCGCACCCTTATTCGACCCAACAACGGTGCGTGCTAATTGGTTCTGTGATAAGAAAACAAAACACTGAAACTATCGAAATTGTACCAAAAATTGTTTCCTACTTCTCGAGACTTAATCAAAAACGTGGATCTGATTGTGTTGTTTTATTTAGCGGAGTTGATTCTGGTTTGAACAGTGGGACTCATTTTATTTCAAAGTATCAAACTCACCACAGCATACACCACATGATATACGACTTAGTGAATAAATATCATTCTCCATTGGCAGTAGGACGCATCATAGGAAGAACAGCAAAACAAAAAAAGAAAACGTTAAATCAAAGAAGCATTCGTATAATTATCAATTTTGAGAAGGATTTTATTGAATACATCCACGGAATGGAGTCCGTCACTATGATGGTACAGTACTAGAAGCTAGTTTGAAAAACTCTTTGCGGGAAAGCAGTTTGCAACTAAAAACTACAATCACGGAGAGGAAAAAAAATAATAACGTAACTATTCAAATTTCATTTCATGTTATATATAGATATGGTGTAAATATTACAAGGCAAACAATTCAAGACAAGACAAGTTTTCGCGAGAGATAGAGAGAAAAAAAGAAGCGAACATGCTGCCCGAAATGTATAAATTTGCAGCGAAACAGTGAAGTAGAATTGAAGGTAATTGAAGCATGTTTGGTTGAGAGATGTAATGATAATAGTAACTATTATTATGATTATTAAATTTATTATTTGAAAATACAAAAAAGTGGAAAAAATGTTATATATTTCAATTAAATTAAACAAATAAAATGATAAAATAAATGGGTTACAGTGGTTTTGTTTCATGTTGTGGAATATCACAGACTTTTCTGTTTTGTTTTAACTACAGTCGCCTCTCCACATCTCGATATTGAAGGGACCATCGAGATAAGGAGAGATCGAGGAATGGAAGGAAAATTGAAATGGGTACTAGATCCAAAAAAGATCGTTGCTATGAAAAACGACAACAAAACAAATGTCGTTTCCTGTTGTTGATGTGTTTGTTATTGTCCAAAGATGGTCTAGTAGCCTAAAAATTAGAACATATCGACATAAGGAGAGTGAATCCTGAACAAAATATGATCAGAACACATCGAGATAGAGAGATATCGAGATAGGGGAGTTATCGAGATGTAGAAAGCCCAAATGTATGTAGATTGAAGGGACTGATGAAACCATCGACATAGGGAGAGATATCGAGATATAGAACATCGAGATGTAGAGAGTCGACTGTAATTTTATTTGCTAATTATCTAATACATGCATTCATCTCTTAGACTAGGTGTTCCGTGTTTTCGGTTTTTACTTATTATTTATTTATTCAGGCTAAGCTCGAAGTGGCCTTTGCAGTAACAGTCGTCGCCATTCAGCTCGGTCCACCTGTTTAACCGTATCCGTATCGTCAACCGCATCAGTTTATCCGGAAATCCGTTTTCGTGCATTAGCAGCCAAAACTGATCTCGATCTATTGTATCATATGCGGCTTTGAAGTCGATGAATAGATGATGTGTGGGCACATTGTATTCGCAGCATTTCTGCAATACCTGACGTACGGTGAACACCTGGTCTGTGGTAGAGCGTTCAACCATAAATCCTGCCTGGTACTGCCTCACTAACTCTCTTTCAATTGGTGTTAGTCGGCGGCATAAGATTTGGGAGAGTATCTTGTAGGCGGCGTGATTGCACGGTAGTTGCTACAATCCAGCTTATCGCCCTTAAGCCCCAAACGCAAAACAACGGAACGGCGACGGAAACGGAAAATTTGACAGTTAGTCCATATATTTTCTGTCAAATTTGCCGTTTCCGTAGCCGTTCCGTTGTATTGCGTTTGGGGCTTTATAGATGGGACACACGACACCTTCCATTCACTCCTACGACAGAACCAAACATGAACGTCTTAATTAGTCTTTGGCAGAACCTCATCTTCCCAAACCTTGGTAATTATCCAGTGCAGCGCTCTGGCCACTGCCCCACCCCCGTGTTTAAACCGCATGAGTACGTTAGGCATAATGGACGTTTGGCATAATTCTGCCTTCTTTATGTAATGGGCTGTACTTTGGAGGTGCTTCGTAGCTTAGTTGGTTAAAGCACCAGTCTAGCGTACTGTAGGGTCATGGGTTCGAGTCCCATCGAAAGGAAAATGGTTGCCTCCAATACATTTTCCAAATCAATTATTATTATTTATTATTTAATCAGACTAAGGCCGAAGTGGCCTGTGCGGTACATAAGAGTCTTCTCCATTCGGCTCGGTCCATGGCTACACGTCGCCAACCACGCAGTCTACGGAGGGTCCGCAAGTCATCTTCCACCTGATCGATCCACCTTGCCCGCTTGTCGAGAACCATTTTCACCGGGTTACTGTCCGACATTCTGGCTACGGGCCTGGCCCACCGCAGTCGTCCGATTTTCGTGGTGTGAACGGGATGGTTCTCCAGCAGCTCATGCAACTCGTGGTTCATTCGCCTCCTTCACGTACCGTCCGCCATCTGCAACCCACCATAGATGGTACGCAGCACTTTCCTTTCGAAAACTACAAGTGCACGTTGGTCCTCCACGAGCATCGTCCAGGTCTCGTGTCCGTAGAGGACTACCGGTCTAATTAGCGTTTTGTAGATTGTCAGTTTGGTACGGCGGCGAACTCTATTCGATCGGAGCGTCTTGCGGAGCCCAAAGTACGTACGATTTCCAGCCACTATGCGTCTCCGAATTTCTCTGCTGGTGTCATTTTCGGCAGTCACCAGTGAGCCCAAGTACACAAATTCTTCTACCACCTCGATTTCGTCACCACCGATGCAATCTCGCGATGGGTGGCTCACATTGTCTTCTCTTGAACCTCTTCCTATCATGTGCTTCGTCTTCGACGTGTTGATGACTGGTCGAATCCGCTTAGCTTCCCTCTTCAGTCTGATGTAGGCTTCCTCCATCTTCTCAAAGTTACGTGGCACTATAGGTAGTAGAATCTATAGATGAGCGAAAGCATGGCTGAGTCGATTTTTTTGACCGTTCACGCGAGCATATGACGCCACAGCCCTTAAGATTTCCATTGAAATCGTGACGTCATGCTCGTTTGGAGACACGTTTGACAGTTCGTTTGGAGACAGAGGATTTATCTTCGCTCATCTATATATTCCACTATCTATACGTGCCACTATATCTATGTCGTCGGCGAAGCCAAATAGCTGGACGGACTTTTTGAAAATTGTACCACTCATGTTAATCCCTGCTCTTCGTATTACCCCTTCCAAAGCGATGTTGAATAGCAGACACGAAAGACCATCACCTTGCCGTAACCCTCTGCGGGTTTCGAAGGGACTCGAGAATGCCCCTGAAACTCGAATTACGCACATCACCCGATCCATCGTCGCTTTGATCAACCGTGTCAGTTTATCCGGAAAACCGTGTACGTGCATTAGTTGCCATAGCTGGTCCCGATCGATTGTATCATATGCGGCTTTGAAGTCGATGAATAGATGATGTGTGGGCACGTTGTATTCGCGGCATTTCTGCAGTACTTGGCGAATGGCGAACACCTGGTCCGTGGTGGAGCGTTCGCCCATAAAACCCGCCTGGTACTGCCCCACGAACTCCCTTGCAGTTGGTGCTAGTCGACGGCATAAAATTTGGGAGAGTACCTTGTAGGCGGCGTTCAGCAATGTGATTGCGCGGTAGTTGCTACAATCCAGCTTATCGCCCTTTTTGTAGATGGGACACACGACACCTTCCATCCATTCCTGCGGCAAATTTCCTCCTCCCAAATCTTGGTAATGAACCAATGGCTCTATCAAGTGCCTCTCTACCGTGTTTAAATTGCTCTCCTGGTAGTTGGTCAACCCCAGGTGCTTTGTTGCTCTTCAGCCGGCCAATCTTCTCCTGGATTTCCTGGAGATCCGAAGCCGGTAGAATTATGTCCTGCGCGCGTTCTTCTACTTCACCATACCGCCAGCTTCGTCTGCCACATCGCCATTCAGGTGCTCTTCGTAGTGCTGCCGCCACCTTTGGATCACCTCACGCTCGTTCGTAAGAAGGTTCCCGTTTATGTCCTTACACATATCAGGCTGTGGCACGTGGCCCTTACGTGAACGGTTTAACTTCTCATAGAACTTTCCTGTGTTATTAGCGCGGTACAGTTGCTCCGTCTCTTCACGGTCTCGATCTTCCTGCTGGCGCTTTTTCCTCCGGAAAATTGCCCTCGTGCGGTGTTGCAGCAATCTCGCCCATGCTGCATTCTTCTCTTCTACTAACTGCTCACATTCGCCGTCATACCAGTCATTTCTCTGATCCGGGGGCACCGTGCCAAGTGCAGCGGTTGCGGTGCTTCCAATGGCGGATCGAATATCTCTCCAGCCATCTTCAAAAGACGCTGCGCCTAGCTTTCCAATTCAATATCTACCACATAATGTACTCACATATGAGTTTTCACAACATTGTAAATTAATGTTTGATCCCCGGAAATAGGCAATTAACTTTGTTTGAACTGTCTTTGGGTCATTTTATGCCAAT
This sequence comes from Armigeres subalbatus, assembly GCF_024139115.2. Taxonomy (NCBI): domain Eukaryota; kingdom Metazoa; phylum Arthropoda; class Insecta; order Diptera; family Culicidae; genus Armigeres; species Armigeres subalbatus. The sequence continues at coordinate 247,528,656 of NC_085139.1, read as the reverse complement.
CGTACTTATGCCTAACGTCTTTATGCCTAACATCGTTATGCCTTATGGATATTCTTACGGGAGAAGAAAGTGCTTCGGACTACCATTCTGCGGGAGGTTGCAAAGTAAATGCATCGCTGGCATTGTCGTTCGATACGGTATGCAGACTATCCGGTCCGATGACCGGTCTACACATTTTCTCCCTCCCTACCTGAGCGTTCATGTCTCCGATGACGATTTTGACGTCCCGTAGTGGGCATCCATCATATGTCTGCTCCAGCTATGCATAGAATGATTCTTTCTCGTCATCGGGTCTCCCTTCATGTGGGCAGTGATGATATTTACTATAGTTGAAGAAAAGGCCTTTTATCCTCAGCTTGCAAATCCTTGCGTTGATTTGCTGCCACCCAATGGTGCATATTGTCCAACACTATGAGACCGGTTCCCAGCTCGTTGGTGGTGCCACAGCTTTGGAAGAAGGTAGCCGCTCGATGTCCGCTTCTCCACACTTTCTGTCCTGTCCAGCAGATTTCCTGCAGCGCTCCGACGTCGAAATTGCGGGGATGTAATTCATCTAAACTACGAAGAAAAGTCCAACCCCGCACTGCTTACCGTTTTTAATTTAATTGCTTCTAGAATTTTTGGAAGAGTTTTAAAAACTTCTTCGTAGGCTTTCCCGTGGACATTTTTTCGATTATCATCTTTCTGCTTCTTCTTCATGCAACATCAAAGCGCTAATACAGCTGAAAAAGTAAATTGTTTACATTTTCCGTCGAATTTTTGTCCCCGTGCATATTAAAGGCTATAAGCCATTTTATATAGACCAATGCAAGATCTTGATCTAACCTCACTTATTTGACAGTTTACAGAGCTTGTTTACAAGGTGTTAGAAGATAAATCGATGAGGAGAAAATTAAAATTCATATTTCTAGTCTAAAATTGCTGCGATCCGAATATTTCAATGATATTCTTTGCATTCAACATGAAATCAATCGCAAAGGACATCTACATGCGAATAAAATGACGAAACAATTTTATCGGAAGCTTCGCCAGAGGCTAAGTCCCGGTGAAAAAGCTCTGTGAACTGTCAACCTACGTCATCATGCACTGGTCTATAGAAAGCTCAAATGACAGGAGACCAAATACTACACCCAACCAGCGGATGGCAGATTTTAATACAGTTATGCATAAGAACCTTACAGAAACTGTATAATAATTGGGCATATACAATGAATTATTGGCAGTGGCTGATTTTCTACCCGCCGCAGCCACATCCAGGCGCTATAGTATATGCACAAAATAGCCAGCAAGAGTTAATCGCCAGAAATTTGTATGGCGAAAGATATCTAACGCTGGTTTTCTCAAAATTAGGAACTTTTCATGAAAAACTATTTGGTACCGGTTATGAGGGATGGTGTCCGCTACTACGCCTACCAAATATTTTTTCGATTAAAGTGCTTAATTTTGAGAAATCGAACCTTAGATGCCTTTCGCCATACTGATTTCAGAAAGTTAACTCCTAGTGTGCCGCTGTAAGCACGCTCAAAGCAGGCGATTCATTGGGTCCTAAAATGAAGAATCGATATTCGATTTTCTTTCAGGGAACGACGAAGTTAATCATCCTGAACATGGAAATGCTAATATCATCTTCCAAACTTGGACGTACATGTTCATGATAGCATTAGAGGCGAAAGTATAGAATTGATAGTTCCGTTAGGATACGGCAGGCATGAAGAATGTTTTTATAGAAGTCGATTTGAAAGCGAGCGGAGGGCAATATTTGTGATGGCACATATCACACGACCTTCCTTCTGCCAAGCTCCCGTATGAAGGGGGAGGGAAGAATATCAGTGTGGATGCTGATTTATATCCCTTGGCAACAGGAAGGTAGTTTGACTTGCTCATATGCCATCGCGTGCGGAAGGATTTGCTATCGACGAGTACTGTCTCCTAATTGCTAATATGACATCAGCATTTAGTCGAATAGGATTTTTATTGCACAGTTCTGTTTTCTCATTGCGTCCGTCTCGTCGCAACCAACATGGCTGCCTCGGAGAGAACAAAGCACGTCAAAGGCACTTCATGCCTGCCGTATCCTAACGGAACTATCAATTCTATACTTTCGCCTCTAATGCTATCATGAACATGTACGTCCAAGTTTGGAAGATGATATTAGCATTTCCATATCATTGTAAATCGTTTAACTTCACGTAGAAGTAACACACACGAAATCATTAATTTAGTATCCTGAACATGTCAGTTTTTCTTTCGACTCAAAAATCGAAAGGAACATTGTTCAATTTGAAATTCAAAAATAGATGAAAAATGCTTCCTCGACATTTTCGGTCTTGTTTGACGTACGGATTAGGAATGGGCGATACCGATACGATATATCGGGAATCGATATTTTCGCTCCGATTAATCGATATTTCGTATCGATTTTTTTTAAGTTCGATATTTGACTGTATCGATTTTTTCTAGCGGATATCGGATTTCGATTTTTTGAATTCCAAAAATATAGCACATTAGGCACAATCTGTTAAAAACTGCGAAACAGCGAAACTTTGATGTGCGATTCGATGACCTGAAATGAAAAATCTAAACTAACCCTGTTTTTTTTTTTTTTTTGCTCTTGCTTTTAATTTTTCGGGCGTATCGATATATCGGAATATCGATGTTTCAACGCCGATATTTTTCGGCATCGATTTTTCGACAATAAAAACATCGATTCGGCAGTATCGATATTTTTCCGAAAAACGCCCATTCCTAGTACGGATTCAAACGCACTAGCAAAACACCGCAGGGCATTTGACTCAACCTTTGACAGTTAATATATGGAGCTGACGTTTTGGGCTGATGGTTCATTCGTTCTGAAATGTTGCACAGTCCAAAATTTGCCTTAAAATGTCTTAAACACAAAAATATTATTTTTACTGATTTAGAATAGCATAGCATAGCATAGCATAGCATATGTGATTGTACAAATCGTGGGTGGCTATACAATGCTCAATTCAAGCTCCATCCGGAATAAGGGCGAATGTCGCAAGAGAAGACTCTCCTGTCGACCCCTCCCTTAAACAAAAGTGACAAGCAGCAGATCTCTCTGTGGTTTATCACTTCAGAACGAAAGAAAACAATGCGAACTTGCATTCTGAGGTGATAAACTGCAAAGAAACTCCCTGCCTGTCACTTTCATTCAAATGAGGGGAAGTCGACGAAGAGAACCCTCTCCCGCGACACCCGCCTCCCCACCAGACAGAGCTTGAATTGAGCAATCTACTGTATATTGTCGCAAATTGGTACTTGGGATTAGTACCTTTTCCTATACAGTAGCAGTTGTATACCTGGCCACGTCCTTACAATCACGGAAGGAAGAGAAGGAATGTTAGTTCAACATCTACTAGTGAAGATGCAGGGAACCCATACTACCTTCATAGATGTCTCGGGAAGGAAAATTTGTGTTAGTGGGAAAGGTGAATAATAGGGAGCTCTATTCGACAATATAGAGTGTTTGTCAATAACAGTATATGCTGTAAAAATAATAAAATATATTTATCAATTTACTTACGAACCGTCCTAAGGGAAAAACAAAACAAAACACAAAATTTCTGCAAATCGCGCGATCGTTCTGCCGTCCGAAACAAGAGCTAACACGCACTGAACTAATTAACTTTATTACCGGCCGCGCAATGCAAAACACAAAATTTCGGCAAATCGCGCGATCGAACTGCCGTCCGAAACAAGAGCCAACACGCACTGAACTAATTAACTTTATTACCGGCCGCGCAATGCAAAACACAAAATTTCGGCAAATCGCACGGTCGTTCTGCCGTCCGAAACAAGAGCCAACACGCACTGAACTATTATTTTTACTGATTTAGAATTTACTAAAATTATTATAACAACGGTTCAAGTATTCTTGACCGATGCACTATCGTTTGCAACCATAAACGAGGTAGGGCTTTAGAACCCAATTGTTGAATTGAAATAATACAAATTTGTATTATTTTAATACAATATTTGTATAAAAAGCTTACAGAATTGTATATGCCCAGATTGTGTAATATTTACATTTTACAAGGAATATTTGCGAAAATGAAATGAAATGATGAAATGAAATTTCGATCAGCTGTTCGAATCTGTCTCATAAAATGGTTTATAGCCCGGCCCCATTTAAAATGCACTGGGACCAAAATCCGGCGGAAGAATTTCCCGAAGTGTATAAGGTCTACCTTAAAGACGAATCCAAGTAAAAATAAGAAGAAGACACACGACGGTGTTAACTTTGACAGATCCTACAGCACAGCATAGGAAGATCATTTTAAAATGCTTATGATAAATTCTAGACAAATTGTAATTAAAATCTGATTGATGTACGGTACGGAAAAAGTTCTGAATTACATATCTGAAAGCTTATCTCAATTTTTGGAATATTTTTCAAAAATGTATTTATCATACAGTTCGGAACTTTTTCCGTATCATACATCAATCAGATTTTTATTACATTTTGTCTATAATTTATTATAAGCATTTTAAAATGATCTTCCTATGCTGTGCTGTAGGATCTGTCAAAGTTAACACCGTCGTGTGTCTTCTTATTTTTACTTGGATTCGTCTATACACGGTTAGAAAAAAGTACCTGATTTTAGGTACTTTTTTTCTCTTGCATCTCTCTCCCTCTTCCCTTTGTTGTCATTGGCCCTGATGAAAGCGAGAAAACAAAATGGGGGCCGGCTGATGCTTTTTTATTTCACCTAGCAAGGGATATAGGACGTCAATTTGAAAATGCTTATTAAAGCGTTAAAACACATTTTAGCCTAAAATTGTTCACTTTTTTGGGTTAGAAATTCAATTTACTTTCATATAGGTAACACGAAAGTTGAATTATTTTGATTAAAAAAACATGTGTAGATGAGGAGCTTAACAAGTAGTTTTTCAAAATTCTAACCCTACGTATTTAAAAGTTTTCAACATATCACTGTCAATAACAAAAGCATTTTAAAATATACTTCCTATACTTCACCATGTTGAAAAACAGTGATTTCACGCACACGTTCGTCGCCGCTAGATGGCAACAGCGCGGCTGCGTCAAAGCGAATAAAATGAAGAGCTAAACCACTCAACAAGGGCATTAAAGTGTGGGAACCCAACGTTGAGTAATCTCATGTTTACAAGAGTTGATTGAAATTTACCTAACTTTTGATTAGTTTCTACACAGAAAGAAAAATCATTAATAAAATTAAAAAACCATTGGTAAAAATAAAAAAGTTGCGTTGGTTCTTTTCGTAGAAAGTCAGATATGTTCAAAATAAAAGTACGACAACTTTTAAGAATCGTCGATCAAAAGCTGCATTCCACTCTAAAATTAAAAGTAAGAAATTTCAAAACAAAGTTGTAGAACTGTCAAATCGAGAGTTGAATATTTTCTATTGAAAACAATTTTCATTAACAAAAAAGTTTAAACCATTCCACTTCCCTTCCTTTTCATCTCTTCCATCATTTCATCATTTCAATTTCAAACACTTGTTTGTAAATCATGTTACTTTAAGTTTATTGAATAATTTATTTAATATACATTGCATTCTATACACTATTGACACTAGAACCTTTAGTAGATAAATACCAATCAGATCCGAGCAGCACAAATGAACCAGACCAGGTGGAATAGCTGTGTGCGGCATTCTACGATGAATCACTAGAAACATAAATATATCTGTTAAGAAGAAAATCAATATTTGCGTTAGTTTCAATGTTATAATATGCACCACCCAACTACAAGTTTCACGTTTTACAAAGCTAGAAAACAAAAGTGTAATATTTCATTAAATTCCGCCACTTTAATTGAAGTGGTTGAATTATATGGAGTATTACAAATTTGTCTTATATACGTGTAACATCTTTTAATTTAATTGAAAACACCTACCTTTTGGTTGCTCCCGCTTGACGACATCGTTTCTTCCGACGCCTATGTTACTCAACCCTTACCATCTGAACTGTTAACACACAATTTATTATTATTTAAATCGGAGTCGATCCGCACTGCAGCGAAAAATTTCGCTAGCGGCTAGCTGACTGTTATATTTATCTTCGTCACTGTCATCTGTCTGTTTTACTCAAATATTTTTCGTTGGATATATTGACAGGATTACAGTTTTTTTCTTGAAAAGATGAACTTTTAAAATTACACTCAGAAAACATTAATAATACTACAGAACAAATAAAAACTGTTCTATAAAAAATTACGCACTTTCAATCAAAAAAGTCACAAATTTTCTTAAAAATAAAAGTTAAATATTTTCAAACAAAAGTTATTATTTCTTTCGAAAGTATTATTAATGTTTTCTGAGTGTAATTTTAAAAGTTCATCTTTTCAAGAAAAAAACTGTAATCCTGTCAATATATCCAACGAAAAATATTTGAGTAAAACAGACAGATGACAGTGACGAAGATAAATATAACAGTCAATAGCCAGCTAGCGAAAATTTTTCGCTGCAGTGCGGATCGACTCGATTTAAATAATAATAAATTGTGTGTTAACAGTTCAGATGGTAAGGGTTGAGTAACATAGGCGTCGGAAGAAACGATGTCGTCAAGCGGAGCAAACAAAAGGTAGGTGTTTTCAATTAAATTAAAAGATGTTCCACGTATATAAGATAAATTTGTAATACTCCATATATAATTCAACCACTTCAATTAAAGTGGCGGAATTTAATGAAATATTACACTTTTGTTTTCTAGCTTTGTAAAACGTGAAACTTGTAGTTGGGTGGTGCATATTATAACATTGAAACTAACGCAAATATTGATTTTTCTTCTTAACAGATATATTTATGTTTCTAGTGATTCATCGTAGAATGCTGCACACAGCTATTCCACCTGGTCTGGTTCATTTGTGCTGCTCGGATCTGATTGGTATTTATCTACTAAAGGTTCTAGTGTCAATAGTGTATGAATGCAATGTATATTAAATAAATTATTCAATAAAACTTAAAGTAACATGAAATGAGTGTTTGAAATTTAAAATGATGAAATGATGGAAAGAGAAGGGGAAGGGGAGGCGGGAATGGTTTACACTGTTTTTCTTAATTAAATTGTTTTCAATACAAAAATATTCAACTCTCGATTTGACAGTTCTACAACTTTGTTTTGAAATTTCTTACTTTTAATTTTAGAGTGGAATGCAGCTTTGATCGACGATTCTTACAAAAGTTGTCGTACTTTTATTTTGAACATATCTGACTTTCTACGAAAAAGAACCAACGCAACTTTTTATTTTTACCAATGGTTTTTTTAATTTTATTAATGATTTTTCTTTCTGTGTACTTTCGAAAGAAATAATAACTTTTGTTTGAAAATATTTAACTTTTATTTTTAAGAAAATTTGTGACTTTTTCGATTGAAAGTGCGTAATTTTTGATAGAACAGTTTTAATTTTTTCTGTGTATTTAAAATTAAGTATATTTTACTAAATATTAAGTGGATTTAACTTAATTTCAAGATAAAAATACTTAATTTTGGGTTCCCACACTGAACCCCCGATTTTAGTGAAAAGTACCTAAAATTTGGTACTTTTTTCTAACCGTGTACACTTCGAGAAATTTTTCCGCCGGATTTTGGTTCCAGTGCATTTTACATGGGGCCGGGATTTTGTTTTTCCGTGCCAAATCCTGAAAATATCGCATATGTAAAAATACACGGGGAAAAAATCCGCGGATCAAATTCCCGAGGTGTAAGGTATAGCCAGGGGGGGAGTAAGCCTGTCATCCACGAACAAATCAAGCCTACCTAAGATGTATTATCCGGGCCAAAAGATATTTTAGTTACTAGATAAAGATTGTCGCTTCGGTTCCCTTTGTTCTGCTGTCCGAAACATGTGTGGTACATACCTGTCAAATCGTATGGATTTTCCTTCCTTGACATTTAGCTCCCTATCCTCACCAGCAAAAGATGTTTCGGACAGCGACGACAGCGACAATCTTTATCTAGTAACTAAAATATCCTTTTCCGGCCTCGCTGCTTGGGAAAGGCGGGCCACCCTGGGCCACCCTGCTTGGCAAGTGTAACATTTTTCGAACTGGAATCTTGTAGGATATTGGTTAACCTACACCAGAGTGTATGTAAATGAGAGTGGCGACATTGTCAGAATTGGAACAAAATTCATCTGTCATTCCCATAGAAAATCGTGTTCCAAACGAGCAGGAGACCTGTCAAATGCGGCACATGTAGCCACTCTTAATTACATACACTCTGACCTACACTACTGCTGACTAACGAAAAACTTGTGGGATTGTTTATTTACATTTGCTTCATACTACATGCAGACGAGGCGCGATGCACCGCATATTACCCCCCTGGGTATAGCCTTAGGCCCGATGCCCACGTTGCGTATTTTCGACGCTGCATGCACATGGCGTTAAAAGGACGCATGTGTGCATCGAGAAAAAGCGGTAACGCAGCGTCGCCGCACCGATGCACACCTGCGTTTTTTTCAACGCCACGTGCACGCAGCGTTGGAAAAACGCTACGTGGGCATCGGCCCTAAGGTAGCCTCACACCTCGGGAATTTGGTCCACGGATTTTTTCCCCAAGCATTTTTGCATATGCGATGTTTTTGGAATTCGGACGCGGAAAATCAAAATCCCGCCCCATTTAAAATGCATGGGGTTCAAAATTCGGCGGAAAATTTTCCCGAGGTGTAAGGTAGCCTTTAAGCCCGCATAATTACAAACTGTACATGGATATTTTCCCGTGCGGTCGACAACAGTATCCTTTACTGTTGACAACTGTAAATGAACAATCTCATATAAAGTTTTAACAGTTTGTGGTACGGTTATTTGATAAATAACAATATGTTGAATGGGTTGTTAAGTTATGTCACCATAAAAAATCGTCTGTTTTCGCGTGCAAAATTTTCGCTCAACAGTATGATAAAATGTTGACATATAATGCAGGAAATAAAGAACATTTTGGAGACAGCATGTTATATGTTGACATTTAGTGATGTTGTCGAGCAGTTATGGTTTGATCGATCGAAAAGTATTCGATAACCGCAACGTAAACTGTGAAGCTATATCTTACATCGTAATAATGATTCTGACCATATAACATGCTGTTTTTTTATTATGCGGGAGGTCACTCCTGACGGAATCCAATTTTCAAAGTACAGTGATCGTTCGCTAATTGGGGCACGACCTCACCCCAACTAGCGAATGCCGTTCGCTAATTGGGGCGGTTTGACAAGCGTCAATGTTGTTTACTTTTTGCATTGAACAAAAGAAAATTTTACGCGCCAGAAAATATCGATCCCGCCAAACACGGAATCAAAACGTCAACGCGTTTTTGACATCACATTCTGACGTTTAGCTGCTTTTTAATTGGGTTTCGCCCCAATTAGCGAACCCCCAACTAAAAAGCGCCCCAACTAGAAAAACCCCAATTAGCGAACGTTCACTGTACTCGCGATTTCAAGGGCACACCATTCGATACGGAAGCAACGCACAATCGTCATTTTTATTTTTTCACGCATGCTGCGACGCAGCAAAGATGAAAAAATAAAAATGACAGTGTGATCAGAAACCGTATTGCTTTTTACACTATAGTCTTAAGGCTACCTTTAACCTCGGGAAAATTTTCCGCCGGATTTTGGTTCCCGTGCATTTGAAATGGGGGTGGTATTTTGATTTTCCGTGCCGAAATTCCGAAAACATCGCATCATGTAAAAATGCATGGGGAAAAATTTTGCGAACGAAATTCCTGAAGTGTGAGGCTACCTTAAAGGTAGCTAAGGGAATTTGGTTCGCGGATTTTTTCCCCATGCCTTTTTGCATATGCGATGTTTTCGGAATTTGGACACGGAAAATCAAAATCCTGGCCCCATTTAAAATACACGGGGCTCAAAATCCGCTGGAAAATTTTCCTGAGGTGTGAGGCAGTTTTTAAAGGTAGCCTCACACCTCGGAATTTGGTTCATGGATTTTTTCCCATGCAATTTTGCATATGCGATGTTTTTGGAATTCGGACACGGAAAATCAAAATCCCGGCCCCATTTAAAATGCACGGGGTTCAAAATCCGGCGGAAAATTTTCCCGAGGTGTAAGGTAGCCTTACACGCTTAGTTCACTTTACCTATTTATGGGTACTTGATTCACCCATATTTGGGTACACCATAGTTATGGGTGAAGTATACCAATAAAGTCAGTAAAATTCACTTATAATGTTGGTGAAGCAGCATTACCTATATATGGGTGAATTGATTTACCCATATTTGGATGAAAATCGAAACATTTTCGATCAGTCGAGATCATCATGGAGAGCAGTGTGCTCCTCCTCTCAATAGATTATTATTATAGGAATGCTTGCATTTGAAGCTGTATATCTCATTTATCGGTGAGTATTCAACTGAATAATTAATATTTATGGCCAGAAGTACTTTATTTTCACCTTCCACGTACATATTTTTTTCATAATTTCAGATGGTTTCCGGCCGGCTTTGACCACTCGGAAACTTCAGTCTGCAGTAGTGGAAGCAACCATGAGAGGAAATTCGTCCTACTGCATTGATATATGAAATTTCGATGAAAGGTGAAATTGCGACGGTCATAATAAACCGAGAGATGTTAAATCTAATCAACGGTCGGTCCAATCATCAACAATCAACAATTGTCAACTGGTTGTCGACTATTGAAATATCAGCTTGAGATGTCCAGAATAATACGCAACATTAGCTAAATTACCAGTAGATCGCTAGCAAGGACCACATCATTCTGTTTCAACAAACATAATCCGCTTCAGCTTCTTCGGTTCTGCGGTTTTACATCGGAACATCTCCCGGTGTTATATATCAGTAATTCCTGAGATAATTCTTAATTATAGTTCATTACCCCATGCATTGTAATGCACCATTAATAGTTTTTTTTTATAAATAAAAATGATTTTCATCACGTATTCTTTTAAACATTTTTGCTTGATATTAACAAAAATCCGAACAATTAATATGTAATTCTGAATCTCTCAAAAGACCCCGCGTGGAAGCTCAAAAAAGTACCTAAATTTGGGTAATATTCACCTATAAACTGTTCTTATACTGAAACACCCAAATATGGGTAAACGGTGATTCACCCAAATCTAGGTATGTGCACTTTTTGGCGATTTTAGGTACTCTTCACCCATATTTGGGTGAATTGAAGTAAGCGTGTACACCTCGGGAAAATTTTCCATGGATTTTTGGTGTGCATTTTAAATGGGGCGATTTTGATTTTCCGTGCCCAAATCCGAAAACATCGCATATGCAAAAATGCATGGGGAAAAAATCCGCGGACCAAATTCCCGAGGTGTGAGGCTACCTTAAGGTAGCCTCACATCTCGGGAATTGGGTCCGCGGAATTTTTCCCCATGCATTTTTACATATGCGATGTTTTCGGAATGTTGGCACGGAAAATCATAATCCCGGCCCCATTTAAAATGCACGGGGACCAAAATCCGGAAGAAAATTTTCCCGAGGTGTAAGGTAGCCTTTAACCCTAAAAAGTTAAATCCTCGTGTGCCGCTGTAAATAAAGCGTAAATAAGTGTGTCACGTAAATAAATTTGTTTGGCCGCACTGCATTGAACATTTTAAACTGACGTTTCTCTCTCTTTGTGCGTTTCTCTTTCTCTCACTTTAGGTAAAACACAAACAAACACAACAAAAAGCTTGCCAAAAGTGCGGCGTCTCTTCGTTTATTTTCCTTGATTTGCAGGAAAAAATGTGCTAAAATTTAGAAAATACAGTGAATCATCGTGCTAAGAAAATATACAATTAAAACTGTAGATATTAGTTATATCGGGTAGCTATTTACCTGATTGCAGCAGAGTCAACTGAGTAACAAACATGGAAACACCGCTGAAGAACAAAGTGCTGATCAAACTGCAGCAGCCGGATGGCTTTATGACCCCGGCGGCCAGTTCCTCCGCCCTAGGAACCAGTGATCGTTCCAGCCGGCATATGACCAGCGTGACCAAGCTGCCGTCGTCACCATTCCTGACGAAGCTTGGCTTCGGAACGGGTAAGTGAAGTTGACCTTGCCAAGCGTGAGTAAACGGTGCGATAGAATTCCAGGGCTGTTTGCGGGTTCTCTTTTTCATTACTATAATACCGAATTCAAGTAGTCCGTGTATTTTGACGTAGAACTACGTCTGTCTTTTCTATATTGGGGTACACTTTACGATTGCAAAAAATTGAAAATCGTCACGAAAATATGATAGACTGTTATCGTTAATATCTCAGCCGTTTCTCGATGGATTTTCAATTTTCTTGGACCATTCGATCAAGGAAGAGTCAACGCTTCATACCCGATGTACACTGAAGTCGTTTGTTACGCGGTTGTTTTTACAGAAATCGTTTTTTTGCGATTTTTTAATCATGCAAGTTTTCGGATTTCCCCGGTTCCTTCATACATACTTTGGGATTTACGCGGTTGTTTACGTTGTTTTAATTTACGCGGCCCATATCTTCCGCGTAAAAACCGACTCTAGTGTGTTACAATATCTATGTATGATAATATTTACTATTAAAAACTTGCTTGGTTTCGGTCAATCATCCAATCTCGTAAGTGCATCGCAAGCTTCTTCTTCCATAGCACTACATTCTAACTAGAACTTGCCCTGCTTTTCAACTTAGTAATTTATCAGCATTTCTTTAGTTATTCATTGACATTTTTTTTATGTCCGCCATTGCAGGGCTTTAAGCTGGTGCAGTTCGTTTATGCTAACTTTTCCTTGAAAGCTTGGGGCATTTGACGATAGCTTATTGCCTCCGTCTGCTGATGCAGTAGAGTGGCTCGGAATCTTCTTCTCTGCTGCAGTGAATTCCATCTGGTAAACTTTCTTTCTCGTTTTTGCTGATTCGTAGGTGTCTGCCGGAGTAAACGCTAAGTCCGACGCAATTCACGTGAAGGAATATTTATTATTATTAATAACGCCGTTGAAATGAGCCACCAGGGGCTAAGACTGACTTAGCGATGGGTGGTAAGTCTCTGTAGCAGTTTGCGTCGGTGATGGTTGCAGCTGTACACTATCAGCCAGGCTTGTGCTTTTCAAATTGTGTAATCGATTATCATTTAAAATAATATAAACCTAATTAATACCAATTTAATGTCAACAATGAAGTTCATTCGGATGTTTGGCATTGTTACCAATGCTTCGAATCGAGATACAATTATCGAACGATTCTTACACTCTAGCAAGTTTTCATCAATTGGTAATTTGGATATGTGAACGCTTGAGAGTGTTGTTCAACCTCAAATATTTGAAAATTTTATTTTTATCTACGTTTTCAAATGTTGGTCCAAAAATTATATACATCACATCGAAAGCAGATTTAGGCTGGGCTTGAAAAACGCTTGCTTTGGTCCCATCGCACAGAATAGTCGAAAACCTGTAGATTACATACAGCTACGTAGTTCAACGTCACCTTTGCGTACAACCCGATTGGGCTGAACCAGGGCTGAACCTTTGAGTTTTTTTTATATCAACGTGAATTAAATTTTAGGTTCGCGTACTACATAACAGTCCTCGTTCTTCTATTTGGTCCATACCGGAAAATCAGAAATCTAAATATTTGCTCGCTACTATTTTCCTCATTTCTGCGAGTAATCATAAAATATTTTGAAGTATCTGAACCTAAATTATGTCAAGATGCAGTCTTCATCAACTAGTTTCATTACATACTTTATCGTAAAGGCAGGGATACATTGTATTTGATTTACTCAATAAAAGTTTATCTTTTCCGTTGATTGATTACGCTAAACCTCTCTAATTCCAGGTGTGGAAGTACTCCGAATAAAGAGATCCCCCTCGAAGAACTCGACCCGCTCGCCGTGGGCCATCAAGATGCTATCGCGACGGAACGATCCGGAAAACGCTAAACTGTTCGGAGATCGCCTGACGGAGGAAGCCGGTATTCTGAAAAAGTTGGATCACCCGAACATCGTCGGCTATCGCGGTTTTGACTCTCTGGAAGCCGGAAAGGAATACATCGCGATGGAGTACTGCAACACTTCGCTGGGGGATTTGCTGCAGACGCGATACGACGAAGGGCGGCCATCGCTGGAGGCCGCTAAGATTCAGCGTATGTCGCTGGACATTTTGAATGCCTTGGACTACCTGCATACGGATGCGCTGATTCTACATGGCGATTTGAAATCCTTCAACATCCTGGTGAAGAATGACTTCGAGGCTTGCAAGCTGTGTGATTTCGGTGTCAGTTTGCCGTTGACGAACGAGGGTTTCCTCGACACAGAAAAAAAGAAAGACGCTCAGTACGTGGGCACGGGGATTTGGTCCGCCCCGGAAGTGCTGGAAGAAGATGTCACTCTGATCAGCTCCAAGGCGGACATTTTTAGTTTTGGACTGGTGATTTACGAAACGATCGCTTTGGTACCGCCGCACACCTTCCCGGGAATGATGGACGAAAGCATTGCCAGTTCGGCAGACTACGCAGTCATGAAATCAATAATCCGTGGGAACTCCACAGGTAAGTCTACCAACCGGAAGTTGGATGTCAGCGATGTGATCGTTCTGGATGAAGAAACCGAAGACGAGAAGGATACTTCAGTGGCCGGTTCGGGCAAAAAAAGAAAGATTCTCAAACCCCTTGTGGGTGCGCAACCAGCGAAGAAACTGGTAACGGAACCGGATTCTACGACGGACAAACAAGTAATAACCGTGGCAGATGACAGTATTACGACGGTGAATGATAGTGCGACCACCGTCGAGGACGAAGAGGGTGATGAGGAGGGCGATGAAGAGGAGGAAGCGATCGAAGATGAAGAAGAAGAGGAATATGATGAGGACGAAGAGGGCGATTACCTGGATTATGGCAGATTGGGAACGCGACCAGCCATTCCCGATGGTATCAGTCTCTCCGAGGAGTACAATTTTATTCTGGAGATGTTTTTCGTCTGTACGCAGGAGGACTATGAGGCAAGACCTTCGGCAAAGACACTGCTCGACGCTTGGCATAAGAAAACGGGAAATGGGGAACGGGTGGCAGCGACTGATGCTAAAGATCTGAACAAAGCGGACGAGAATAAGAATGAGACGACGAAGGAGCAGTAAGGTATGGCATTATTGTGGGAGTTTGTTAGCGAGTAATTTCAAAAATCAAGTTTCCAACGTTTACCCACATGAAGTGGTTAGAATATATTTTCGACAGTTCTGGACATTATTGAAATAACTGTGTCTTCGATTGTATGTTTGATAATATCACTTCAAAATCCAAAACAAACGATTTTTGACAGTGTTTGTTCCATTTTAATCTTTTGTGTAGATATTTTAAGTTTGACGCTTTAACGAAGTCTCATTTACTATCAATGAAAGGCCGGAGGGCACGGCAAATGCTGGGTAAGCGTACCATTGGTACTGCGCGTGCCTGAAGGAATAAAATAGACCCCATCTCGCGGTCCTTAGCCTCTTACCCAGCAACTCCTATCCCTACCTCCCCGCGGTGCTGGCCGGGATACGAGCAACCTTAGGGAAGATCGGGTAACCAACCCCGGTGGGAACTATGGTCGTATGCTGACAGGGAAGGGGGGATTTGCTCCTCTCCGGAGGTGCAAATCTTATTGTGCGTCTGTTCTCCATGTTAAGGCTGGTTTACAGTTTGGAAAACGTGTCCGCGGGATTTGTTACGGGATTCTGCTACGGGTATTGCCAGGGAAAATTTTCCGCCGATAAGTCTCCACTGTCAATACATTTTCCGTAATTGGGTTTTCACTTCAGAATTTTGCTTCGGGTTTTGAGAATCTGCGTATTCGCGCCCGTGCTTGAGTTTACACTTCTGGGTTTTGGTTCGGATTTCTTTATACAAACACATACGAGCGAGAAGAGGGAAAGATAGCTAGAAGGGGGAGAAATAGCGAGAAAAAGGGAGAGAGTGAGGGAGAGAGATTGAGTGGGAGAGTGAGGAAGAGAAAATGATTGAGCGTGTGAGTGAGAGTAAGTAAATGAGCGAGGGTGACTTAGTGGGAGAGTGAGAGTGAATGAGTGAACGAGAGTAAATGAGAGAGTGGAAGTGAGTGAGTGGGTGAGAACTAGTGAGTGAATGAGAATGTGTGTGTTTATGTGAGATCGAGTGAGTGAGAATGAGTGGGTGTGAAATTGAGTGTGTAAGAGTGAGTGATTGAGTGGGAGTGAGTGATTGAGTGGGAGTGAGTGAGAGTTAGTGATTGTGTGGGAGTGAGTGAGTGAGAATGAGTGAGTGAGTGAACGAGAGAATGAGAATGAGTGTGCGTGTGAGATTGAGTGAGTGAGTAAGACAGAGTTAATGAGTGAGAGTTGGTGAGTGAGTGATAGTGAGTGAGTGAGAATGAGTTAGAGTGAGTGAAAGAGAATGAGTTAGAGTGAGTGAGTATGTAAGCGAGTGAGTCAGAGAGAAAGTGAGTGAGAGAGGATGAGTGAGCGAAAGTGAGTGAGTGAAAGAGATTCAAACTTCTCAATTTTCACTGCTCACTTTTCACTTCTCACTTCTTACTACTCATTTCTCACTTTACTCTTCTTACTTCTCAATTTCCACTTCCCACTTCTCACTATTCATTTCTTCATTTCTCACAACTCGTTTCTCACTTCTCCTTTTTCATTTCTCGCGTCTCATTCTCACTACTCACTACACTACTAATTTCTCACTTCTCACTGCTCAACTCTCACTTCTCAATTCTAATTTTACACTTCTTACTTCTTATTCTCACTGCTCACTTCTCACTACTTATACTCACTTCTCACTTATCACTATTCACTTCTTCACTTTCTCACAACTCATTTCTCACTTCTCATTTTTCACTTCTAATTAGTCACTTTTCACTTTTCTTTTCTCACTCCACATAACTCACTTCACACTTTTCACTTCTCACGTCTCATTCTCAATACTCACTACATTACTCATTTCTCACATTTTGACTCTAATTTTACACTTTTTATTTCTTATTCTCACTACTTACTTCTGACTACTCATTGCTCACTTGTCACTTCTCATTTCTCGCTTCTCATTACTAAATTTCCTCTTTACACTTCTCACATTGGTTATTTTTCACTACCCACTGTAGTGATAGCAATAGGGTTATTAAAAAAAAATTAGGAAATTAAAGTTAAACAAAAAAACCCAGATTAATCCACTTAGCGTTGGTGATGCCTTTCTCGCATTTAGTTAAGACACCAACCTTATATGGAGTTTATATGGTCCGATGTACCATTTTCTTCATAACTTTTAAACGCAATGACCGATCGTTATAAAATTCAATACAGGTAAACTTCAATATAACGTACATATCGATTTCAAGTTTGTACGTCATATCGAATTGTACGTTATATCGAAGCATGAGTAATCATCCTTATTTTACACAACATAAATGTTGTACTATCATGTACCTTATGGGCGAATTTTATTTATTTTTATATATGGCTCAGCTAGAAGTGTGATACAGCTTTTCTTGTGAACAGTTCCTACAAACTTGTTCGTTGCTAAGAAAAATGACCCGAAGAATTGTATTCGTCATTTTTTTTCTATATAAAGTACAAGAAATAAGAGGCTGAGAGGCACCGGAAACACAAGGCTTGCTTTTCGTTGCACCGTTTGTTTGATTTATTGAGTATCAGCGATCTTTAGTGGATTTAAACTAGGGGGCATACGATGTGGCACGTGACTCGCCAAATTGAATATTTTCATAATTATAATTTTTTATCAATTTTAATCGAAATTTCTGATGGAATTTTCTAGAGAAGTTCCTGAATAAAAGTCTGGAGAATTTTATGATTTTTTCATCGGGAATTCCTTTGATATTTTTTTCAGAGATTTTTTTTAGGAATTCTTCTCTTCAATTAAATCATACAAAATACCTGAATTCTATCCGATACTATGTTGGATGTATTCTTCCAGAAATTTTAATGCTTCCTTGAAGGAATTTTCAACAAAATGTTTGAAGGAAGTCAAGAAAGAAAAAGTCAAATATTTCCTAAAGGGATATGCCAAGAAATTCCAAACGGCATTTCCAAACTATTTCCCAAAGAATGCCTAAAAAATCAAAAGAATTCTCCGAAGCATTTTCCGCTGGTATTACCGGAAAACATTCCTGAGAAATGTTTAAAGAAATTCTGGGAATTCTGAATAAAATTCCAGAGGAAATTCCGAAGAAACTTTTGAAAGAATTGCTGAAAAAACTGAGGAATATGAAAAATAATTTCCTGCAGAAAGATCTGAAATATTTGCTGAAGAAAGTTCTAAACGAATTTCTGGAGGACTTTTTAGAAAATCCTGATTTTTTAATTTTTTTATTAATGTCTTTTTTAATTTAGAAATTAAGTTCTACGCTAACAGGAATTTCTGAAGAAATTTCCTAAGGTATTTGCGAAAGAATCTCCATAGGGATTTCCGGTGGAATTCCTGAAGGAACTCTTAAATGAATTCCTAAAAAAAATCTAAAGCAACTTCCGAAGAAATTCCTAAGCGAATTTTCAAAACCTTAATAATTTTCCGAAGGAATTTGTAAAGGAATTCCAGAACGAATCTCCAAAGGAATTTTTGAAGGAATATCCGAAAGAATTACCAAAATATTTTCCGTAGATCTTTCTAAAGGAGTTTCGGAAGGTTTTTCCGGATAATGTTTAAAAGGAATTCGTGAATATATTTCTAAATGAATGATTCGAAGAATTTCCTAAAGAATTCCAGGAAGAAGTTTTAGGAAGATTTTGAAGTAATTCTTAAAATTCATTCTTTTCGAAAAAAAACATTGAGGAGGAATTTAAAAATGATTTTTAGATAAGAAAATTATTTTGAGCTTTTAGTGGAGTACAGAGACACTGAAGACGGACTTACTGTTGAGGTCGAAATACGTATCTGTCAAGATACAATTAAGTGGTGGAATTCAATGGGATTGTATAAACTCGTCTTATGACAGGTGATTTTTAGATTTATTTCCGAAGTTGTTTCCGGATGATTTTTCAAAGAAATCCCAGCTAGTTAACCTGTCTTTAGAGCCCCGGCCTTCCTCGCAGCACTGCACCACTCTTTCCTTCCTTCATTCTGTGACTGAGTGGGCTTACCGGTTGTATCGCCGGGTGGCTTGGAGATCTTCCTCGCTTCTTGCTTCCTTACTACTTGACCAATAAGAAGGGCGATCGACTTTCAGCAGATTGGGATTGGGCCGGATGGGGCCGACTACGGAACCAGGGTATTACGGCGGTTCTTGCTGGGGTTTTCAACGTAAAGACCGTGGGGTTGTTCTCAACGCCTTGTCTTGTCCCAAGTTCTTTCTCTCTACTCTTCAACTTCCAACTTTGGTAACATTGTTACTTTGTAACATCCGTTCGCTTCAAAATATTTTGGAATAGTGACCGCATCCCAGGGTCATGACCTCCTTTTTCAAGTCAGTGACCTCGTCTCATAGTATCGACCCAATTACGCCACCCCTTAATGGCTACTTAACGAAGGTACTTCTGGCCTTCTGGTGTTGGGTTGGAGGACTATGGTGAGTGGTTGGATGCGGTCTTATAGGGTGGTGGAGGCTAATCAAAGTACTGGGAAAACCGAGACGAGTTTTACCTGCCATTCACAAACAATTAACGCATTAGACTACATTGTCAAGAATTTCTCGGAAACACTAATCACTTTTATTTTAGATTTTTAGAAAAATCCTGGGATGATTTCTAAAAGTGTTGCTCAAGGAGCTTCTGAAGGGGTCCGGAGGTCTTAGGATTTTCTTGAAAGAAATTAAAGAAAGAATGCGATGTGAAAGTATTGACCTAATGTCTAAGGGAAATTCCGAAAGAATTCCTGGAAGAATTTTAGAAGGAATTACTGGATTCATTTCGGGATGATGTTTTGAATAAATCCCTCAGGGAATTACCAGAGTTCCTGAAGGAATTTCCGAAGGAATTCCTGTAGAAATCTAGGAATTACTTCGCAAATTCTATTCCGAGTTTCTTCCTAAATACCTAAATATTGCTTGAAAATATATTCAGGAAACTCCTTCGGAGATTCTTTTAAGAATTCTTTCAAAAATACCATTGAACATTCTTTAAAATATTCTTCCAGAAATTACTTTACAAATTAGTTTCGAAAATTTATTCAGTTTCTTTTAACCCCTTCATGAATTTAAACAGATTTTTTTAAAGAATTAATTCGGAGATTCTTTTTGGAACTATTTTAGAATTTCCTACAGGAATTTCTCAACAAAAATCACCAGAAATTATTTTAAGCGCTTCTCCAGGAATATCCTCTAGGATTAACTTTAAATAAATCTGGTACGCATTTCAAGCCTGGATCTACAATACCATTACTTCACTCTACATTAGCTGACTTAGACCTGAAAACAACCCGTCATCAATAACTTTGACTAATATCAACTGGACATGCCTAAAACCTCATTAACTCAATATCATCCAATACCTCGGGAGAATTCTGAGGATAGTGCAAAGTGGGGAAAACAGTAATTAATGCCTCTAGCTGATAAAATTAGACTCCATACAATAATGTCATCCCTACATGAATGATCATAACAATTTAGTAAATTATTTTGTAAGAACTACCCAAATTAAAATTATTTTTAAAAGTGTACGTTATAACGGGGAAAAATGTACGCTATATCGAGTGACTTTACATCGAGTATACCTTATATCGGGGGTACGTTATATCGAAGATTACCTGTAGTGATCAACGAGGCTTTGTCCCCTGTCGAATGAAACTTGTTGCGAGAAAATCTGCACCACTCTTTCCTTCCTTCATTCTGAGACTGAGTGGGCTTACCGGTTGTATCGCCGGGTGGCTTGGAGATCTTCCTCGCTTCTTGCTTCGTTACAACTTGACCAATAAGAAGGGCGATCGACTTTCAGCAGATTGGGATTGGGCCGGATGGGGCCGACTTCGGAACCAGGGAATTACGGCGGTTCTTTCTGGGGTTTTCAACGTAAAGACCGTGGGGTTGTCCTCAACGCCTTCTCTTGTCCCAAGTACTTTCTCTCTACTCTTCAACTTCCAACTTTGGTAACATTGTTACTTTGTAACATCCGTTCGCTTCAAAATATTTTGGAATAGTGACCGCATCCCAGGGTCATGACCTCCTTTTTCAAGTCAGTGACCTCGTCTCATAGTATCGACCCAATTACGCCACCCCTTAATGGCTACTTAACGAAGGTACTTCTGGCCTTCTGGTGTTGGGTTGGAGGACTATGGTGAGTGGTTGGATGCGGTCTTATAGGGTGGTGGAGGCTAATCAAAGTACTGGGAAAACCGAGACGAGTTTTACCTGCCATTCACAAACAATTAACGCATTAGACTACATTGTCAAGAATTTCTCGGAAACACTAATCACTTTTATTCTAGATTTTTTTAGAAAAAATCCTGGGATGATTTCTAAAAGTGTTGCTCAAGGAGCTTCCGAAGGGGGTCCGGAGGTCTTAGGATTTTCTTGAAAGAAATTAAAGAAAGAATACGATGTGAAAGTATTGACCTAATGTCTAAGGGAAATTCCGAAAGAATTCCTGGAAGAATATTTGAAGGAATTACTGGATCCATTTCGGGATGATGTTTTGAATAAATCCTCCGGGAATTACCAGAGTTCCTGAAGGAATTT
The DNA here is from genome assembly GCF_024139115.2 of Armigeres subalbatus. NCBI lineage: Eukaryota > Metazoa > Arthropoda > Insecta > Diptera > Culicidae > Armigeres > Armigeres subalbatus. The sequence continues at coordinate 247,507,079 of NC_085139.1, read as the reverse complement.
CCGAAGGAATTCCTGTAGAAATCTAGGAATTACTTCGCAAATTCTATTCCGAGTTTCTTCCTAAATACCTAAATATTGCTTGAAAATATATTCAGGAAACTCCTTCGGAGATTCTTTTAAGAATTCTTTCAAAATACCATTGAACATTCTTTAAAATATTTTTCCAGAAATTACTTTACAAATTAGTTTCGAAAATTTATTCAGTTTCTTTCAATCCCTTCATGAATTCAAACAGATTTTTTTAAAGAATTAATTCGGAGATTCTTTTTGGAACTATTTTAGAATTTCCTACAGGAATTTCTCTACAAAATTCACCAGAAATTATTTTAAGCGCTTCTCCAGGAATATCGTCTAGCTCTAGGATTAATTTTAAATAAATCTGGTACGCATTTCAAGCCTGGATCTACAATACCATTACTTCACTCTGCATTAGCTGACTTAGACCTGAAAACAACCCGTCATCAATAACTTTGACTAATATCAACTGGACATGCCTAAAACCTCATTAACTCAATATCATCCAATACCTCGGGAGAATTCTGAGGATAGTGCAAAGTGGGGAAAACAGTAATTAATGCCTCTAGCTGATAAAATTAGACTCCATACAATTATACCATCCCTACATGAATGATCATAACGATTTAGTAAATTAATTTGTAATAACTACCAAAATTAAAATTATTTTTCAAAGTGTACGTTATAACGGGGAAAATGTACGCTATATCGAGTGACGTTACATCGAGTGTACGTTATATCCGGGGTACGTTATATCGAAGATTACCTGTAGTGATCAACGAGGCTTTGTCCCCTGTCGAATGAAACTTGTTGCGAGAAAATCGGTTAAGGATTACTATACGAAAAGTTGCCTAATGTTTTTTATAGCTTTTGTTCACACACATACACACACATACACACACATAAACACATACATACACATGGACAGACAAACATGTGTTCAAATCGTCGAGCTGAGTCGATTGGTATACAGTCCCTTCCCGATTTTGGCAACACGACCGGATTTTAATGTTGCCAAAATGGGGATGTTGCCAAAAACGGGAAAAAAATTTCATACAAAATTTCAATTTTTTTTTTGTTTCATGATTGAAGCTAAATACTTAGAATATGTACTACAAGGTATGCGGAGTGTGTTTAAGTGATGCACGTGCATCATAATTGTCATTTTTGCGATAATATTCATAACTCGAAAATTGTAGCTCAAACAAAATTGAAACAAACTCAAGAATAGTAATCAAACGTTAATGTAAATAATTAGTCAATTTTATAATACAAATTTAATAATAAATAATATTTGAAATTATTAATAGCGTCGGCCATGTCCTTACAAAAAAATGTAGTGATAAAAAAAACGTTTATATAGTAGTCCATTGAAGTGCTGCTTCAATCTGACATCTCATATAAATTTTAGTCCACCGAAAATGTTTGTTTTTATCATAATTCACTATATAAATCAAATAGCCATCCGACGGATACAAGATGACTAAATGTGCTACAAATTTCGGATTCATATATAATGGATTTTGATAGAGGCAAACTTTCTTGTGGTCGGTGTGATTGAGAGTAAAGTTCTGTGCACAATTTTTGCTGACATTATGGAAAAAAGAACGCAAGGCATAAGACGTTCCATTGTTTTAGAAAATGGTAACGGAAATCTGCATTCTGGACATTGGTCAAGCGTAGTGCGAGTATGGGTTAACTACACTCGACTCATTAAAACCAAATCCCTTTGCACAAGTCGGTCTCCTAGCACTCAAACCAGGAATATTTCAGGCGGCAATGATTGATCCATGAGCACTATGTGCACCTCGCACTACGAGTGATAGTGTGGCCAAGTGGAAGCTGGAGGACCATTTGCGGCATGCCACCTCTGACACTCGATAGCAGTCAACCTACTGGTGCTCGCTGCAGGTCATCGCACTCCAGTTCTCCATGCACTACTTTCATTATTATAACTTTTAAAAGATGGAAGAATCCTACATCAGACTGAAGAAGGAAGCAAAGCAGATCGGACTAGTGATTAATACATTGAAGACGAAGTAGGCTCAAGAGAAGACAACGGCTATTCGACAAAATCAAGGTGGTTGAAGAATTCGTGTACTTGGGCTCACTTGACCTCCGATAACGATATCAGCAGACAAATTCGAAGACGCAACGTGGCAGGAAAGCGTAAGTACGAGATCTGTACTATGCTTGTGGAGGACCAACGCGCACTTGGAGTAAAAATGGTTCTCTACAACGATCCGACAGGCACAAGAAAGCGAGGTGTGCAGCGATCAAGGTGGATCGATCAGGTGGAAAACGATTTACGGACCCTCCTTACGGATGCCAAAAAACGAGTAGGAGCGATCGTTGGCTCCAATGCACAGTGTTTTATTTCGTCATTTTCACGATCGAAATTCAAAAACTAGAAAAGTGTTGATTTTGGATATAGAGTTTGTTCACAGATGTTTCAAGATATTTAGGAGCGCATATTTCGATAAAAACAGTTTGATGATTAATCCACCTAAAAGTGAGTTGAGAAAATTATTTTTCAACCAGAATGAGATAGACACGTAGTGTCTTCCGCAAAGTTGTAGTAAATGTTAATACGAGCAACTTTGCTGAACATCAGTTTCTATCTCTTATATATAACAAACTTAAGTCGTTTTATGTAAAAACCCCATGAAAATCTTATTTTTCATTCCAACTCTTTCCAATGATTTTTCCCATTTTCCGTCTCTTCTACAAAGTTGTTAAACAAGCAAAACTACATGTTTTTGCTGAACATTGTAACATTCCATCTCACATACAACAAAAGTTATCTTTAAATTATACATATTTTTAGAGGTATTTCCACCTGTGATTACTCCTTTAATTGCAAAAAGTCGCAAATTTCTTTACGATATGCTGAAAATCGCTTATTTCATTTTCATACTGACATTGAAAACTTTTGTCGACAAGAGTCTTCTCGAATGCTGTGTTAAAAATTTGTAAACCTATGAAAAATCATAATATTTGAACAACTTTTGTTTTATAAGAGATAGATAAAACATGTAATTTTGCTGGTTTGACAACTTTGTAGAAGAGACGGAAAATGTGAAAAATTATTAGAGTTAGTTTAAGTTAAGAGAATAATTTTAAGAGGATTTCCACATAAATCATGTTAAGTTTGTTATACCAATAATATAAAAATATGTATAAGTTGAAGGTAATTTTTGTTGTACGTGAGATGGAATGCTACAATGTTCAGCAATAAAAACATGTTGCTTTGTTTGTTTAACAACTTTGTAGAAGAAACGGAAAATGGTAAAAATCATTGGAAAGAGTTAGAGTAAAAAAGGGGTTTTTACATAAAACGACTTAAGTTTGTTATATATAAGAGATAGAAACTCGCGATGTTCAGCAAAGTTGCTCGTATTAACATTTACTACAACTTTGCGGAAGACACTACGTGTCTATCTCATTCTGGTGAAAAAATAATTTTGTCAACTCACTTTTAGGGGGATTAATCATCCTGTTTTTATCGAAAGATGCGCTCCTGAATATCGTGAAACTTCTGTGAACAAACCCTATATCCATAATCAACACTTTTCGAGTTTTTGAATTTTGATCGTGAAAATGACGAAATAAAACACTGCCCCAACAAACATTCACTAGTTTAACTAACATCAATGTGATGATTTAGTTCAGCACTGTGTTGAATTATGTCTGTACTATTTCTTATCGCAACTTCTGTTCAGGCTTTGTTCACACAATTTTGGAGAAGTTATACAGCTACAACATCTCATTTTGAAAAACAACTTTATTACCTAATTCGTTAAACCTTTAATAAGCATTTTACTTAGCCTTAATTCAGCTACATGTAAATTCTTCGAAAATAATAACGCATTGAGAGTAACATGATCAAGATCTCCATTAAACGTATTGCAATTGCTATTTTCATATATGTAATCATTTTAAAATTTTCCTAAAGCGGGTCTCGAACTGCTGACATTTGATCATCCGTCGGTAACGTTGCCATCCGCGCCATCCTTGATTTGTAAGTTATGGCTTACTCAATGCAAAACATAAATAATCGTATGGCTGAATATAAATCATAATTGGACTCTTAATCAACAAGTCAATCTGTCAAACTACAGTTTGTTAATAACTATACAAGATTTTTATTTCAACCATTGTTCGGCCAGTCATAACCATTCAACACTGGGAAAAAATATAAGAAAATAATGTCAAAACGATAAAATAAAATTCGTCTCCAATGATGGGGTTTATGAAAATTTAATGAATTTACCGACCTTTCTCGGATACTCTGAATAACCGGTTGCGATATTATTCTGCCATCAATACCACACATGCAGCGAGTAAATAACTACACATATTGTATTGACATTTATTTACATATCAAAAACAACTAGTATATAGGAAATCTGTAACAAAAACAAATAAATTAAATTATTATATCATCAATTTAAGCCATCACGGTTTCTTTCAAACGGAAAAAGCATAAACATGATAATATGTTTTCTCCCACTGTGCGATAGTTCCGGTAAAGGTGAAATCCAATGGATAAGAAGGACAACGGTTAAGAAGGATGTCTAATGCTTGCTTATTAATCTACTACTCAAACTCAATTCGACCAACCTTTTAGAGCAACACATCATAGTCGAACAGAGAATTTTGAAAATCATTAGTTCAGCACATTGATGAACTTCCCCAATGTGCTGAAATGTGATAAAACTAAAACGTTAATTCGACCTCAAATAAAGGTGGTAAACAAATAAATAGGCCAAGTCGAATATTAGTTGGATTAAATGCTGAAATGAAATCTGTCTAGCGAATTATTCAGCATCCAATTTATTAAGCTATGAAGATTACAAATCAACAGTAATTCGACTTAGATGCTTATTTATAGCTTGTCGTTGTTTGTTGGGTGTGCATTGGTGAGTGTTAAAGACCATTAAACTGTTAATCATCTAACGTCCAATTTCAAAGATCTTAGGAAGCTCATAACTTGCCCCGCGGAAGAGCATCAAGTTGGCTTAGATTAACCCGATCTTTTCTCATGATCTGATCTTTTTTCAATGCCTGCTTGAGAGCCTTACGATTCCATATTACCAAACTCTTACAACTACTGTTGAACTGTTGGCAAGCATACTGGAATCAAAAGGCTCGTTATGCAATTGACACATTAGGAAAATGGATAAGCCAACAGTGTTCTGATATTAACCGCTAGATAAATTTGTGTAAATTTTAAACAATAAAATTCTTTGAAATAAAATTGTTGCTTATTTTCTATATGGAAATTCAGCAGAAAGACGGATAAAATGATAAAATGACAGTTTCTCGGCGCGTAATGAGCAAAACGACTTGATGGCTAAACAGCGCACTTGGAAAATCGAATGTGCCAATCACTAGCAATTAAACCTACTGGGATTGCTTGTTCCTGGATCACTCATGCAGTATCGGTTGCATTGTGATGTAAACAGCGGGCTTCGCTTAATAGATGGTGTACTATGTATAACGGTGTGAGTCAGCTTATCGATGACATAATCAGTGAGGAAGCCAAAAAATACGACATTCTACGGTGTGCTGGTTAGATTAGGGTAGTGTGAATAAAACGTGAATAAAAAGAGCAGAAAAGTTTCAATAGACATTGTTTGCAATGAGCGGTAATACGAGTGGTGGTTCATTATTTCAGTGGAAGTGCCCACTATCCAGCTTTCCACGCTCGGTAATGGCGGCTTGTCGGTATGTAAAAATCAATCGGTCACTGTACTGTTTGACACTAGCTGGAGGAAAGCCCACTGGCGTTCCTGGGTGAGGGGAAGGGAAAAAAGGCCTTTTCGCCAGTGAGTTTTCCTCCAGCTAGTGTCAAAAAGTACAGTGACTGATTGATTTTTGCACACCGAGAAGCCGCCATTACCGAGCGTGGAAAGCTGGATTCGTACAGAGCCCATAATACGCATATAAGCCCTAGTGACATTCACTTTTGGTTTTGTTTATCCTATTAGATATTAATAAAAAGGTTTTAGCTCTAAAAATTAATAAAAAAAATATTTTCGATGCTGTTGCCAAAATCGGGAAGAAAATGTTGCCAAAAACGGGTGTTGCCAAAATCGGGGGTAGACAAAAACGGGTGTTGCCAAAATCGGGATGGGACTGTATAATACTATGGGTCTCAGAGGCTTCTATAAAAAGTTCGTTTTCGGAGTGAAATGATAGCCTTTCGGTACAACTTTGTTGTACGAGAAAGGCAAAAATAATATTATTTAAATGTACTGACAAAAAAAAGTACATACAAGGCACTTATTATAAATCTGCCCATATCACAAATTCTTGAACATGCGATGTAACCAAGTTATGAAAGCTCAATGCGTATTACTGATAATTCGCCATAAAGTAGGCAATTATATTGCACCTAATGAACTTGAAGGCATTAATGGTAAAACATGAATGCCACGAATGGAGTGTTAACTCATCACTAGCGAACCATGTCTCATATGTCCATAGATATAAGTAAAATGGTTCAAATGATTCGGAATTTTTGGCCGATGTGTTGAAGTACATCCAGCAGCGGGACCATCGACGGGTCAAGGCGGCCCATCCCAGGATCCACAGAAGTGAATCCGAAGGAGTTCGATGACATTCCGATGGTGAGTGAGCGGATGGCACCGCCCTCTACCAATATCGGAATGTCTCATCGGAGGAAGCAGCGAGCATCCACTCCGATGCCGAGTAGTGGGTGGTGCCCTACTCGGCTAATCGAGCGCGATGAACATCAACAACATTTATGTTGTTGATGCAACGGTTAGTGACAAGGACCGGTCACGACTCCCACCTCACTAGGTGCGGAATAAATTCAAACGGAATTGTTTCCCCGCAGGATTTACATCTCTACACATGGGATTTTAAGCCATACACTTTTCCCGCGATTGGGTTTACACTTCGGAAAATTATTTTTTCATGTAGACTTCTTCTCCTGTCACGGGAAACGCAAATCCCGCACCCATTTAAATTACATGGGAGACCAAATCCCGGGACACGTTTTCCGAACTGTAAATCAGCCTTTAGGGGCGGCTGATCATCGTCCGAGTGCCAGCGAGGGACTCTAAGTGAAACTGTGCACCATGGTCCACCGGAAATAAGGAGGAATGGTCCTCCGGAAATTTAGGGGGTTTGGTGTCAGGCCCTGCAAGCCAGCCAAAAAAACTCACGCAACGAACAATCAACAAGAGAGTACGGACCGGAACCATCGGCGAAGACCACTGCGACGAAAAGGGACTAGCGATTGGAAACTCGGTTCATGGAACTGCAAATCTCTCAACTTCATCGGGAGCACACGCATACTCGCCGATGTGCTCAAGGACCGTGGATTCGGCATCGTAGCGCTGCAGGAGGTTTGTTGGAAGAGATCAATGGTGCGAACGTTTAGAGGTAATCATACCATCTACCAGAGCTGCGGCAACACACACGAGCTGGGAACAGCTTTCATAGTGATGGGCGATATGCAAAGGCGCGTGATCGGGTGGTGGCCGATCAATGAAAGAATGTGCAGGTTGAGGATCAAAGGCCGGTTCTTCAACTTCACCATAATCAACGTCCATAGCCCACACTCTGGAAGCACTGATGATGATAAGGACGCATTCTACGCGCAGCTGGAACGTGAGTACGACAGCTGCCCAAGCCACGACGGCAAAATCATCTTAGGAGATTTGAACGCTCAGGTTGGCCAAGAGGAGGAGTTTAGACCGACTATTGGAAAGTTCAGCGCTCACCGGCTGACGAACGAAAACGGCCTATGACTAATTGATTTCGCCGCCTCCAAGAATATGGCCATTCGCAGCACCTACTTCCAACACAGCCTCCCGTATCGGTACACCTGGAGATCACCACTGCAGACAGAATCACAAATCGACCACGTTCTGATTGATGGACGGCACTTCTCCGACATTATCGACGTCAGGACATACCGTGGCGCTAACATCGACTCTGACCACTATCTGGTGATGGTTAAACGGCGCCCAAAACTATCCATCATCAACAATGTTCGGTACCGACGACCGCCGCGGTACGACCTAGAGCGACTGAAGCAACCTGATGTCGCCACTGCATACGCGCAGCATCTCGAGTTTCGGAAGAGGGTGAGCTCGATGGGGCCCCTCTTGAGGACTGCTGGAATACAGTCAAAGCAGCCATTAACGACGCAGCGCAGAACAACGTCCGGTATATGGGTCGAAGTCGACGGAACGATTGGTTCGACGAAGAGTGCAGACAGATTCTGGAGGAGAAGGACGCAGCGCGGGCGGTCGCGCTGCAGCAAGGTACCCGGCAGAACGTGGAACGTTATAGACGGAAGCGGAGACAGCAGACCCGCCTTTTTCAGGAGAAGAAACGCCGCCTGGAAGAAGCGGAGTGCGAGGAGATGGAACAGCTGTGCCGTTCTCAAGAAACACGCAAGTTCTACCAGAAGCTCAACGCATCCCGCAAAGGCTTCGTGCAGCGGATGATGGAAGCCAACCAGCCCCGCCTTGAGAGTTAGGATGCTTGAAGTTAAGGATGCCATCCAACAGCTAAAGACCAATAAAGCAGCTGGTAAGGATGATATCGGAGCTGAGCTCATCAAGATGGGCCCGGAAAAGCTAGCCACTTGCCTGCACAAATTGATAGTCAGAATCTGGGAAACTGAACAGCTACCGGAGGAGTGGAAGGGAGTAGAGATGGGCAAAACAGCTCATTGCAGTGAGCGGATCTGATCCGTTCAGCTCATTGAAAAGAGTCAGCTCCTTAGATCAGCTCTTCAGTTCTTTAATGCTACATATATTAAAAAATAATTGTTAATTATATTATTTTAATTTTAATTATTGTTCAAAAATTTGAAAAATTTGTGTCATTCATTTATTTATTCATTCATTCATCATTCATCTATTTACCTCACTTTGAAATTTTTAAAATGTTAAGCTATAGTGAGGTAATAATTTCTATTGAAAAACAGACAATTTTAAACTAATAACATTTATTACGCCTTTCCTGACCGTCTAGTTTTGAAGTCTAGGAGTTAATTTAGAATCATTACATTTATTTCTATATAAAAACTAACTCAACATTATTTCCTATTCATTGTTCTAATTTACATTTTTTCAATTCAATCTTTTGTATCTGATATGTATATGAACCATATCACGTGTCATAAGTTTTCTCTTCATACTGGGTGCAGTAAATCGATGCCTTGTTTGCGCGCGCTTTTAACCATGCGTAGTTGACATTTCCATACAAGCGAGCCCATGGTTCCCGAAATGCGAGAGAACTAAAAACAAGAGAGTAACAAATACAGAGCACGGTGCTACAAACAGAGTGCACATGTAGCAGTATGCTGGCGGGAAAACCTGTTGCAAGCAAACGATCCGCTCCGTGCAAGACACAGCTCCCAGTTCGGTTCGTTTGAACCACACGGCTTGCTAGAATCGGTCGCGACTGGGGTTCTTTAAAAAAGATCCATGGTTTATCAGCTCAATGTGAGGAAGCGAATCTTTCGAACAGCTCCTGAGCGGAACGCCCATCTCTAGAAGGAATAGAGCAAAAGATCCAATAGTGGAGGAACTAAGCACGTTCCAACACTAATTTCTCTATAACACATAATCCATACTTCATTTCCCTTACCTTGAGAGTGCATCCGAAAGCTCATTATCTCTACTTTATCCGAACCGTGCCATAGTTTCTTAAAAATCCTTTATTGTTACCTAAAATCAATCCTCCAATTATTGGTACAGTGTTCCAATAGTTGCGGTATTTTGTTATTCGTGTTCCTATAGTTGCGAATCCCATAGGATTTATACGGGATTCGCAACTATTGGAACACTACCGCAACTATTGGTGCAAGGGAAAGAAAAAAATTAAGTAATTTAAAGATAATTTACCAGTTTAAATGAAATTTGAATGTTATTTTTGTTTCCATCGTGTTATGACCAGACATCATGCACGCGTACAAAAAAGGATGAGATTGAGCAGCGACTACTACGCGCACATAAAATTTAGCGCACGCGAGTCTCACGAGGCTTGTGTACCACACATTAACATTGGTGAGTCGCATTGAGACATCTCAATGCGATCAGCTCATGCGCTGCTTGCCATGGCAAACCTTTACAAACAACAGCGAAAGTGCGTAAAACAGCTTGGGCGGGAAATTTTCATTCAATAATATCGTCGCCTTAGTAACGCCAGCTATGCATTCCTAGCGCATGAGATGAGTCTCATGAGACGTACATTGAGACACGCTCACTTAGTTATTTTATGCGCGCGCTAGCTTCTCTCGTCGCACAGAATCGGTGCTACGTGAGCTTTTGTAGCTCATGGCACACTGTCTCATCTATGTATACACGAGAATTAAGAGACTCTGGTTATGACAGGTCGATTTGGGTTACTGCGTTTCATTTCTAAATTCCCTGCAAACCGTACTACCGCAACTATAGGAACACCCACGACTATTGGAACTGTTACCTTATATGTTCCATCTTCAAGAAAGGCAACAAGCCGGAGTGTGAGAACTTTCGAGCGATCAGCATCCTTAATGCCGCCTACAAAGTGATATCCCAGATCATCTTCCGTCGTCTGTCACCATTAGTGAATGAGTTATCAAGCCGGCTTCATTGACGGCCGTTCGACAACGGACCAGATCTTTACTGTACGGCAAATCCTTCAAAAATGGCGTGAATACCAGGTCCCAACGCACCATCTGTTCATTGATTTCAAGGCGGTATACAACAGTACAGACCGCGTAGAGCTATGGAAAATTATGGACGAGAACAGCTTCCCTGGGAAGCTTACCAGACTGATCAAAGCAACGATGGATGGTGTGCAAAACTGTGTGAAGATTTCGGACGAACACTCCAGTTCGTTCGAATCACGCCAGGGACTAAGCCAAGGTGATGGACTTTCGTGCCTGTTGTTCAACATTGCGCTAGAAGGTGTCATGCGGAAAGCCGGGTGTAACAGCCGGGGTACGATTTTCAACAGATCCAGTCAATTTATTTGTTTCGCGGATGACATGGACATTGTCGGCCGAACATTTGCAAAGGTGGCAGAACTGTACACCCGCCTGAAACGTGAAGCAACAAAAGTTGGACTGGTGGTGAATGCGTCAAAGACAAAGTACATGCTGGTGGGCGGAACCGAGCGCGACAGGGCCCGCCTGGGAAGCAGTGTTACGATAGACGGGGATACCTTCGAGGTGGTCGAGGAATTCGTCTACCTCGGATCCTTGCTAACGGCTGACAACAACGTTAGTCGTGAAATACGAAGGCGCATCATCTGTGGAAGTGGGGCCTACTACGGGCTCCAGAAGAAACTGCGGTCAAAAAAGATTCGCCACCGCACCAAATGTGTCATGTACAAGACGCTAATAAGACCGGTTGTCCTCTACGGACATGAAACATGGACAATGCTCGAGGAGGACTTGCAAGCACTCGAAGTATTCGAGAGACGGGTGCTTAGGACCATCTTTGGCGTTGTACAAGAAGACGGTGTGTGGCGGCGAAGAATGAACCATGAGCTCGCCCAACTCTACAGCGAACCCAGTATCCAGAAGGTAGCTAAAGCCGGAAGAGTACGATGGGCAGGACATGTTGCAAGAATGCCGGACAGCAACCCTGCAAAGATGGTGTTCGCTTCCGATCCGGCAGGTACGAGACGGCGTGGAGCGCAGCGAGCGAGATGGGCAGACCAGGTGCAAAATGACTTGGCGAGCATGGGGCGTATTCGAGGATGGAGAGATGCGGCCTCGAACCGTGTATTGTGGCGTCAAATTGTTGATTCAGTGTTATCTGTTTAGATGTATGAATATTACAAAACTATTACAATATTACAAGGTGGGTGGCGATAAGGGTAGTCGGGCGATTGTGCTGCCCACCATAGAGCACGCGGTGAGGTGATCGGCGGGCTGCCGAACGAAAATGATGCCAGAATCAGTGCTATTGAACCGAATTAGGAGTAGAAATTTGCAACATAATAATTCTGCTTTATATCTAATACTAAGTTCTGCATCTCCTCTTCACGATACATACATTAAACACTCAAATGCACGACGTTATTCGTTGAAATTAACATTTTAAAGTCTGACTGAATTCGCCCTATAGTAGACCCCCTGGGGGTCCATAATAGGAAATTGCTTCCCTATAGTAGACACTTCATTTGATTTTTATGTTCCGTTTCGGGACGTTCTTCTTCCCTATTTTGGACCCCCCAAAATATTCCTATAATGGACACTCTCGTATTTATTTTTTTATCCAGCTTCTTATGAGACGGTGTCATAATGCTTTGAATCACCCCTTTTGACATATGCTGTGTCTGTGTCTGTGTACTATAATTTTCCTAAATGTATCCTAGCAATCTGTGACTTGTTCTGTTTTCGAAAATAATATGCAAATGTCATAATATTACTCGCAATGCCTCTGGAACATGGTTCAATATTTCATCGCAAAAATTTCTCTAAAATACATATTTATAATTTTTATTTCTTTTAGGTTTGCACGACAATAAAAGCCTGCCAGGTATGTGCAGTATTCATGTGAATTAGATCCACGGTTTTGGGATACTGACCTTCCCGGCATCGTTTTTCATGGAACAAAGACACGCATGTTTCATAATACACCCAGGTTTTTTTACACGGTTTGGTTTTGGTCGTTTAAGACCTTCAGCGTCAATGAAGCACTGAGTTAACCCCACGAAAAAAATCACAAAAAATCAAAGAAAATTCAGGGGGTATTTACAAAGCTGTGAAAGTTCAGGTTAACCGAGAAATTAATGAATTCCAACCGTGTAAAAAAAACCTGGGTGTAGAATATTTTTGCGGCATCATTTTGATAAATTTATCAGTTTCGATTGATCATTATGTGTTTCTTCGGACCTCCGAAGAAGAAATCTTGTGTTAAATTATTGCTGACCATCGAATGTTTATCGATAAATATGATTAATAAAGATCGATGAAAAGATTCGAAAGATCCGTCTACTCCTGGGTAATGTACTGTATAATTCTCGCGCTTAGTTTCATAGGGGCGTAACTGTATTGATCGATTTTATATTTTGTTAATAACTCAATTGTTTTAAAAGCTACAACCGTGATTATTGATTCTGGAGCAAAATACAATCATCATTTCTCACACCAAACCATTAAATCATCGACAAACTAGCGCAATTCGGTACAATAATAAAAAGTAAACATCGACGAAGAGAAATCGATCAATACAGTTACGCCCCTATGAAACTAAGCGCGAGAATTGTTCCCAAATGTTGCTAGGGAGAAAGGCCATTGAGAAACGGTATAATCTTTAGAATTTTAGCATCAAATCCAATATACATAAATTACCGAAGGGCGGTCAGACATTTTCCTAAAATCCATTAAAAAATGTATGGAGAAATTGTACTATGAGGGTAGATGGGAACCCGCATAATCATGAACCATTAGTAGACCATTCCCCAAACTGTTAATAACGTTAAACAACATTATTCTTACTATTTGGGTTACGTCAGATACAAACGATAAACTAACCTCATCATAGACAATGTTAACAGTATGATATACAGTGCCCGTTCGATTATTGCAAAATATTTACATTGCATTTAACGAATGGCATTCGATAATTGCAACAACTGACAGATACCAAATCGAATGTCAAAAAACGAAGGGCACATCAATGTTTATTTTTATCAGTGCCCATCGAAGTGGTTTCAACGAGTCGACGGATTGCAGGTATGTAAATAATAGATTGCCTAATCCTTAATGATTCACGATTTCTTAGGCTTAGATAGCAAAAATGGCAAACGATCAGCAATAATAAGATGTGGTTCTCTTTCAGCTCAATTGAAAATGGATGCAAACGACAAAGCATCCGGCACTGCTTCATTCGGAACAGTGGCATCCGGAACAGCCTCAAATCATGTGTCCAGCGCAGCTTCGGCCCCAGTATCTGAAATTATAGATTCATCTCGCAGCTCAACCCCGGTTGTGCGTCCAGACCGGATAACAGAGACCGAGTCAAAAACATCATCCGAATCGGCGTTTTGCTCGTCATCTAAAACGGCATCCACTTTTACACCAAAACTCGTATTTGCTTCAACTTCCGGATCAGTCGCTAGTTCAACTTCCAGTTCCACGTCATTGTTTAATAAAAAATAACAGATGTCTCTATATTTCTTTAATTTAGGGATCATGTTTGTGTCGGAAAAGATATACATACATATGTACATTGTACATATCTAATAATTGAAGTAAAGTTTAATCTAATAATAAGCTAATAATTGAAGTAAAGTGTTAAAAGTTTTCCTTGTAGTTATCGCATTGCTCCAACTATTGCTTACAACATTACCGGAGATTCAAAACTGTTGGTATCCTTAATTAGTTGATTTTTGAATCTATTTTTGATGGCTTTTGTGATTATTAATGCAAAATTTTTAGAAAAATAAAAAAATATGTTTTTTCAACTAGCTTTTAAATTCTTTTATGCATTACCATTAGAAAACCCCCCGCTTAAAATGACAGACCGATATTTGACATCTGAAAGTGACGGTTATCCGCTTTTTAATTGCAACACGTTGCAATAATCGAACTTGCAATTAAAAAGCGTTGCAATAACCGGTCTTGCAATAATCGAACGGGCACTGTAATAGGCGGTTAAGTATAATTAACATATAGAAATGGAAATTTTCCAGTACATTTTTTTCGGCGAACACCTTGTGATATGGTCTGATTACAATCCACGGTTTCAGATAAAATTATACGAGGCGGAATACGGGGTATAATATGAAAACAGTTGAACCATATGCGATTTAAATCTGTTGTACCGTATATCTTACTGTTTATTAATAAGAGTATTATTTGGATAAATTTAATCAAATAAAAAAAAAATTAGCGTTTAATTTCGTTTCATATTTTATTTAAAGAACATAAATATTACTTTTATATTTAAAAACTAATGGATATTGAAAAAGTAATTAACATTTGTTAGCATATACTTGGTAGAATTTTTCTAGCGTGCAGCTATGTAGCCTGCCAGACCGCCGCAAGCCAAACAAATTTCCAGAAGAATTTAATGTCGCCTGTAAGAAGGATGAAGCGTGAAAAAATACACCATATTGCGGAGAGTGTATTAAAAATAACTTACTATTAAATCAGCCATGGCCAACATTATTGCACAGACGGCACACCGAGCATGAATCTCTTATTTCCATAGATGGTCAATCTGTGAATCAAGCATATATTTGTATTAATGGTATTGATTTATATTTATTATGATATTCAATCACTTACCTTCAAGTTTTACGCATGCATGGAAACTTCATTAAATAAAAACTGAGCACAAACAAATCAAGTAAAACAATCTGGTCTAACGAAACCATTGTTTGTCACTGCGAATCAAACATGGCTGGATGCTTGAGAAAAAATGCAAATGATAAATACGCACACTCATTCCTCAACCACAACACTTATCATATATTTAGCATGGGATAATTTGATTGATGCGTGTGTGTGATATCATGAAGAAACACTATGAGCTGTTGAGATGATACATGTATATCTCATAACCGTATTCCATGTCGTTACTATTACTCTTATTAGTCGATATTAGTTTTTTATAATTGTTTCTCATAAATCAATCAGACGTGGAATGCAAAACATTATAAGCAAACAATAAGCCGTATGTTCATCTCATATGGTAGCGTAGATCAAACATGTTGTATAGTGCTATTTCAAGATTAATTAAAAGTCGGACTGCAAGTCGACGGTAATCCAAACTGTAACAATATAGCTTGATTCGAGTTAATTGTATCTACAGTCCTGCAGATCGTTTTTAATTATGCGGGAATGGAAAACCGAAAAAAACATCAAAATAAACCGAGCCTTCATCGTGGGTATTCCCGAAAGTTTTCAAATCTCCCCGTATTGTTCTTATCTGCGTTCTGCAATGCACCTAATTCCTAAAAAGAATAAAAATAAAATCATAGGTGTTTTTTAAAAACCAGAAGCAAAGGAATCCTCGAAAGTGTGTTCTACTTTTTTCAAGTAAACATATTTTGATGACAGATACGACCGATCTGTAGGTATACAAAAGATATTTTAGTTACTAGATAAAGATTGTCGCTTCGGTTCCCTTTGTTCTGCTGTCCGAAACATGTGTGGTACACACCTGTCAAATCGTATGGATTTTCCCTCTTTGACATTTAGCTCCCCTATCCTCACCAGCAAAAGATGTTCCGGACAGCGACGACAGCGACAATATTTATCTAGTAACTAAAATATCTTTTAGGTAGACTCTAATTCATGGCTACCAAGATATTATTAAAAATTATGTACACAGCACATGTCAAATTCAATTCACCCCTTGTATATTTATGGCTAGCGTAAAAAGCTGGATAGAATTGTCCAAAATCATCTAAATTTGCTTTCCATGGCATTTCCAATGCATGTAATCAAATCATAGGACTGTAAGGTAGGTTCTCCCGATGGCATTTCATAGCAAAATGTTCACATTGTGTTGTAACAATGCAAAAATGTCTAGAGGGTCCACTATTGGTTGGGGATCCGCTATTGGACTATTGGGTTTGTTACTCTATGTAACAAACAAAAATCTAAAATAAATGTGTGTGTGAGTGTCATCCTCTACCCCTCACCCAGCTGGGGGTGTTGGTCAAGTAGTACTTCGAATAATTTGATCATATCTCATGCTCCGTGATGGTGCCCTTATTGTTACGAAGACTAGTACTAAAAAAAGGATTCACTCCTGAAGCAAAAAAAAATTCTTCAGGAAGTGTATAGGGTACGGGATGTACTAGTTGTTAATAACAGGTACATCAAAACTTCACAAGGACGCCCTTATTCGCACTAACTACTCAGGGAATAGAAGGTCGAGAAGAGCCACCGTTGCTAACTAAAGCGTGAACCGAATACCTGGGACTCCCACAATATTCGCGGCAATAGCAGCAAACGATGCCCTGTACGTATTTAGTGTTCCATTTTCAAGTTTTTAAATTTATAAAGCAATTCAAAAAGAAAGGAAAGAATTGGAACGTGCTCACCAGTTGAGTTTATCCACTATCAAAACAGATCCAGTCTGGCCGCAATTCCAACTTGGCTGATTTGGAGATTCTCGTGGTGTTCGTAGTTTAGTAAGTACCGGTAGCTGTTAATTTTGAGGCTGTCGCTATCGCTGCCGCAGTTATGTTTTATCCATCCTAGCAAAAAATCCAGTGCGTTCATCTTCATCTTGATTCTAGCATTTTTGATTTACTCCTTGGTGAAATTCCACCATACGAAATAACGTTCTCTATAAGTAAATGAAAATTCTAGCTTAACAGTGATTTTAAAATACCGTGCACCCCCGGTAATATGACCGCTTTTAATCTGAACACTTTTTAATTTGAACCCCGTTGGTTTGAACATCGTTCAAATTAAAAATGGTTCAAACGTCATTTAGCACGTGGAAATGAGAGAAGAAAAATGAAACATCGTGAAACGGAACGCAGAATCAAAACAAACCAGCAAAGAGAGCGGCCAGAAACCAGTTTTTCTGATGCAAATAGAGTAACCAGAAGTTCAAATTAAAAATGAAGGTGAATGAAAATAGGTTTCGGCTGATGCGATTCGATAAAAAAACCCAAAAATACACAAATCAGCTCCTAATAAATCAGCCGAAAATTATATAAAAGTTCATTTAATCATCATGCAATGTTCTGTGAAATTGTTCTGTAGCATACCAACTGCCGTTTTTGCAGTTCTGAGGTCAATCGAGCAATCAGAACCAATTTCCAGGTCGAATGAGTGACGGAGGTGTATTTTCCTATACATTTTGGCTGAAATCCCCATACAAACTTCAAATCAAATGCGCCAGCTTATGCAACAAGCGATTGAGCTGAAATTTTCAGAGATTGATTTTCTCACCCAAAGACACAATTCTGGGGGGTGCCCCGTGGAATTCGACAGCATTTTTTCTCCCTATAGTAATCTGGGCCAGTCTATTGTGCACCAACAACTTGCTGTGAAGCGCAACTTGGTTTATTTCAACTACAAAGATTTGCAGATCAACAAAACAACAAAATAGTATTGTAACTGTGTATTGTGCATGGGTTCAATAAAATAGTATTTTAGGATTCTGTGTGTTTGGATCTCATAATTTTAAAAACGTGTACGTGCCAATCGGACCGTGGACTGCGATGAGAGGATAATACGGGTAGTCCATCACGAAACAAGTTAAAATTTCCGTCATCAAAAATAATGTTAAGAATAAAGTAATACTCACCTGTATTTCCAGAACTTCCAGAACTACTATCGTTCTACCAGTTCAAACTCACCTCACTATTTCTGCATGCGTACCTTCGTGAATCTCCAATGACATATAGTCAATAAAGAGACTACCAGGCCGATATAGACTCCTGAAACTTATCAAACAACATCCCTATTTTCTATGTTCAGTATCCTGTTCACTATCGCCACTATCCAGGTACTTTTTCAGGGTTTTTTGAGGTAATTTCCGGATACACTTTTCAGCATCGTTTCCCAGTGTTATATTTAGGAGTGGTACAAAAGAGGCCGACCGAAAGTATATGTCGTTCGTTTTGAGCTTGAGTACTCGATCTCTTGCTTGATCCACGTATCGGCAGACCAACGATTCATATTTTATTGAAGCTTTTTTCATTTGAATTTTGATAAAATAATAAATTAGATTCTTCAAACTTATTTGTCGTCATCTCATCATCTTCGAAGGTTCCATGAGGATTAACTACTGGTTCATTTTTGAAGCGTTTCTTAGACGAAGCATAGCATTGCGAAGCTTTGGCCAGTTTTCCAATATGGTAAGGTTTGATATTTGCTTTCAGAACTTGATCTAACTTTTGAAAGTCGCTGAAATTTGGAGATTTTGCTTGATTTTTAGTTTATTCGCTCATTTTGTTTCAGCGTAAAATCAAAAAAAAAATTTTGGTGGATTTGAATTATTTTTGGAATGCGAAAAAATCGGGCGTCATGAAAACACGTCTGATGGTCGCGATGACTACTACGATTCAACCACAAACAAAAATCAAAAATAAATGAATTTAAAGTCGCGAAAAAAGTCCGTCCAATGATGCAGCCGACGGTAGGTCCGACGATTATGACCCCTGCAGGCCGCGTACGGAAGCGGATTTCGATGTCGTTCATTGGTGGCAGGACGGTGGTGATCGCAGCAAGCCATGCGCGCAGATGGTTGGTTTTAAATTTGCTGTCACGGTTTTTGTTCGTTTCCGCAAGAAAAAGATTCGGCTGATGTGTATTTTTGCATATGTACTAGAAGAAAAAAGTTTAAGTTATCTGAAGTTTGAGATTTACGAGTTTGGTGACTTTTTCTCAAGTATATTATTATTTGAGTGCGCGAAATCGTTTGTGTAGTTTGAATACGGGGATGATTTTGGTGAAAACATGTATGAATTTGTGAAAATACCAGGAAAATATGGATCAATAAAGAATTGCTCGGAAGTCGGAAAAGCGCTGGAAGAGTAGTGGTTTATTCGTGGACACTCGTAATCTGCTCTTCCTCAGTTCATTTGTACGGAATTGGATCAATTTGGTGAGATTGTTACAATATGTTTTAATATGATTCAAAAACTAAATACGCGCTGGATGTAAAAATCCGGAAGTTTGTTTATGGATCCATTATCCAATTGATAATGGTAGCATAAACAGGCGGGGCTTATTGCAAGTGAAAGTGACCTCGGACTGGACGTGAGTTACCAGGCAGTCTGAAATGGGTCACTGGAGCTGCAGTAGAGCTAACACCTTCTAACTCCCGGGCTAAAGCTGACTTTATTAAAGACAGCTTTCTTCCATAATACCACTGCCGGACAGTGGGGGTTAGATTGAAGATACACACACACGTTCATTGGTGGCAGGACGGTGATTCAGTCAAAGGCGGTTCCGGAGCCACAAAATCAGAGTCTCATACCTTGCTTAGTGGATTATGAATGAAGATTAACCCTGATGATTTTAGGTTTGATGAAAACCGTTGAATCACCATATTTGATGCAGGTCCAAACTTGGCGCACTTTCATATCAATTGATTCATAAAACTTATTTATTTGCTTTATTTGCTCTTCTTCTTCTTGCGAGCGACCATCCAACCACATCCAACCGTAGGGGCAAACGAAAGGATAGTTCAAATACCGGTGGGCGATACCGTGTACCATGCGCCCCCATCGCACTCACGGAAAAAGGTTCGTCATTACACTACCGCGCAAGTCTTTTCAAGAATCCGGCAGTGACAAGTGAAACAGTGAGTGGTTTCCTCCGTTCCAAAAATGTGTTCATACAATTATATTTTATACCGTATGATCGATTTTTGTTGGGAAATATTCATTATTTCTCAATTTATAGTTAGAACTAAGGAATCAGTATCCAGCAGCTACTAGCACACTTCCAGTCCAAGACTTTGAGCCACAGGTGATTCAATACAAATATGTTCTATTTGCGCTGCGTACGGGTTGAAATAAGAAAAAAATCATGCGAATGGCGTGAAACGAACGTCACGCGAGACACGAGTGAGCAAACAGTCTTCTGAAGAAGAAGTATTTAAAACGCTTAAAAATATTTGTGACATTGTTCGCGAACTTGATAACTTATTACATGTTTGTAAAGTAATAACAGTTTTTCGTGGTATTTTTTCCAACCCTGCAGTAAAACGGTGAAACAAGTTCCCGATAAATGAACCGACGGTTACAAAAGTGGATAAATCCGACGGAGGAGTTCAGAAACCGAGTTCAACAAATAATTCTCCGTTCAGTGGACGTTGGATCGTTCGGATTACTAACGACAACCACGCAGCTAATTTTAGTTAATTTATTTTACAATAAATTGGGCTTAGTAACAATGTTTCTTTGATTTTCTTCATCTGTTGTTTATTTTGTTTTGCTTAGTTTGCAGCAGTTGTCTTTTAGTGTTGCCTTTTTTCGGTTATCCCTCTGGGTGTTACTTTCTTTAAGTACCTTTGCTTTTTAAATGCAAAACAGTGTTGCTTCGTCTTTTCATTTTGTGTGCTGCTTATGTATTTGTGTCTGTGTGTCTGTGTATTTATTTTATCTACGTCTTCTGTGTGACTGTACTCTATATGTATGCTTTCTTCTTTATCTAGTTTTAATTTTTCTTCCAATAGACTTATGTTTGTGTGTTTTGTTTTCTTATTTGCGTTTATCAATAATGTTTCACAAAATATATTCTTATTACTTTCTTAGCATCGTTTGTTATTTTCATTTTGCAATAAATTTAAGTGTGTATGTATGTTATTCTCCCTTTCTTTTCTGTTTTAGAACTGCTGTTAGCGCACCTGTATGTGTGTGTGAGAATGCGGGTTTCTGTGTTTGTGTTTATATTTATGTAAATGCTCGGTGTCTTTTTGTTTTGCTTCAATATTTTTTAATTTCTATCAGAATAATAATTCACAAAACTATGACTGGCTGTTTTTGCTTATTGCTAGTTAAAATTAGGGTAAAGATTTATTTTCTTTTTTAGCTTACACAAGTTGAATTGCTGGGCGGGAAAAGTGTAATTTGCGTGTTCTGTTATTACTTTGCTACGTTCGTTATAAAAAGTAGTTTTTGTTGGAAACATCGCGCAATCGGATACCCTTAATTTGAAGCGTTTGTTCTCTGAAGCGTTTGTTTTGTTTTTAAGTTATCTAAAACGCTCAACTAGATGTTTTTCTGTTTAAAACACATTTTTTAATGATAGTCGGTAAAATGATGCCCGGTTTTATATTTCGCGTTTGTTCTTATTAAACAACTTGAGAGAAAACGGGAGTAAAGTGGCTATCTCGTATTTTCTTTGCTAGAATTCTAAGTTTATAACTAGTTTGTTCTCTCAAAAGCATATCATTAACTACTACTTGCCTGTGCTTGCAGCGCGGTGCAAAGTGTAATGCTTTGATTCTAGAACTGGCTTTGCGATCACTTGCAGTGCGGTGCGATTAAGCAGCTGATTATTAACGCATTTTTCTCAAATATATGAAAAAACCGAGAGTAATGCCTAATGCCTGTGTACACTTTTTCTAGGAAGTACCCAGCATCAAAAGCGTGCACGTGGCTACAAAAAAAAAACGCTACGTGAGCATCAGCTCAAATTTTCTTTCAATAGTCTAGCTAAATTGCCACTTCGAAAACGCTTGCCGTTTTTCTTCAGTTTCTGCATTCTAATCTACTAAGGATATAGTAAAAGATATTTTAGTTACTAGATAAAGATTGTCGCTGTCGTCGCTGTCCGGAACATCTTTTGCTGGCGAGGATAGGGGAGCTAAATGTCAAAGAAGGAAAATCCATACGATTTGACAGGTATGTACCACACATGTTTCGGACAGCAGAACAAAGGGAACAGTAGCGACAATCTTCATCTAGTAACTAAAATATCTTTTGATATAGTCTACACCAACACCAACTTAGGGACTAAAATCGTGCGACTAAAGTGAAGAAATAAAAAAACACGTTTTTTTAAGTACTGGTTTCCAAAATAATTAGAATCATTTTTATCTCACTATCAACAATGGAATGGTTCCACGACAGAATTCCACTTTTAGTTTTTACTCAGCTTCGGTTCAAATTCAGTCTAAGTCAAGTGTTTCCTATCGAAAGAGAAAAACAAATGTTCCGTATAGGAAGGAATTGGAATGAGCAATATCTTCGGACACAAATAACAGGAGTTTTTTTTTCGCTTAAAACAAGCAAGGAGAAATTTTGGACGAAATCTGTTTGTCGATAATACGTTGTAAAGGGTTGCGACTAGTCTTTCAGGTTCACTATTCTCATTAAGTACTCGGGATTTGTTTTCCCAGAAGTAGAACTGTCTCGCCGAAAATTGACTGCGACGGTGCAAACCAGTGCTGGAGAAAGTCACTGAAGTTTGCTCTCGCCAGGGCGTTCGTCGAAATCGAAGCGCGTATGCGTACGAATGGGTTTGGCCGCCTACTTTGGATTTTTTTTGCATTCGTTGACCTTTTCCATGATAAAATGCAAACAAACGATCGCGTGGTGTTTGTGTTGATTGACTCAAAATTACTTCTATGAGCGTTTTTTTTGTTTGCGATAATGATTTTTCGTATCTGTGCAGTGGTGGGCGCGTGTTCGTGTGTTACATCTATAACAAAAAGCAAGCTAGTTGGACGGAAATTTACGCTTTTTCTATTTCCGCGGGCCTATCTTTGGGTTGCTTTTGTGCAGCTGTTGTCAGCGCTGCCAGTTGTTCCGTCCATTGTGTACTGCGTGACGATTTGCCAATCGAAACAAGAATAAGCCAAAAGCCCACAATGCTGTAGCAGCTATAGTTCGCTTGTATTAATGACATTCGTTACGTTTGTTGTTACTTTTGCTACATGTTAAATCTGGGCAGGAATTTTTCAAAAAATGCTTGGCACGTGAATAGTTTATGTTTTCTTGATGTCATCTTAGTTTTTCAACCTTATGTGTATACAAAGTTTTGACTGAGCCATATCTGCAGCTTTGCATCTGCATGCCGCCGTATTTGTTTGGGTCAATGCAAAAATCTAGCGCTTCAGGAGATGCATTTTAAAACGATCCAGTGCTGCAAGTTCTATGCATAATGTTCGTATCAAGGTTTGATGTAAATAATTGCGGACGGATAACCTCAGAAGAATGTTTTATTTTCACTCACACCTACATCATATTACACGCTTAAAACTTGCTGCCGACGTTTCCACCCTAACGTTACTTCTTTCTCTGGGTCGATTCGATCCGCATTGCGCCATGTGCTGATTTAAAATTGTTCTCTTGATCAGTTTGATTTAAATATACATTTGGCATTCGATGGGTGCCATCTTGGGCGCGCTTCTTCCCGTCGTCTCACAGATTTCAATGCGATTAAAACAGTGTGTCTTTGTGTGTTTCTGCAGTTGTGAATACATCAAATTTGGCATTGTTTTCCACCTATCGGCTCATATTCAGCCGAACATCTCAATCTCTGTCGGTGTAATAGGATTCTGCTTATAATCTAAAACTGTTTGAATGATCTTTTTTCAATGAACTTCTGATTTTCGGTTTTCATAATTTGTAGCAGCGCCATATGAACTATTAAAAGCTTCTCTTCGTCTAAACCTATGCTTAGAATACTTTCCAGTAATTAGCGTTAGCCCTTTCTTCCTTAATATTTACCTACTAAATAAGTAACAATTGCTTACCTCTCAACTTTTGCATCCGAACCATTTAAACAAAGAAAATATTCATATTTTGGCCTCTTTCTGTTTTTTTTTCTTTTTACATGTGAACAGTGCGTTTGCATCGCTTCGCTCGCCCTAGAACACGACAACCAATGAGTCTCGATCGGTGCCGTCGCTGTTGCCAGTTTGGCGACGCTCGGAGTGCCTCGGGAACGGCTGTTGGTATTGCAGTTCGGCTTCCCCTTGGCTCGTGATCGAGACGTACCGGAGGGACGAATTTCAGTAGCGCTGCTGGTACTCGTGGTGCCAACGGTTGAAGTCGATGTGGAACACGATGATGGAACCGGTGGCCAGACCCGCCAGGAGGTATCTGAAAGGAAGCAAAAAAAAAGTAAGTTGGTGAGCAGTCGGATTTTATGCATGTATTTTATATTTTATAATTCCCTCCCGGAATTCCTCTAGAATTTTCTCCCAGAAGTTCTTCCGGAAGCTCCTCCGGGAACTCCTCCGGAAGTTCCTCCGGAAAAATTCCTTGTTCTGTGAGACGGTCGGCATTTCTCAGATGTTATCGATATGCGGCTTCCGGAGGAATTTCCCAAGGAACTTTCGAAGGAATACCCAGAGGAGCTTTCGGAGGAACTTCCGGAGGAATTCCCGGAGGAACTTCCGGAGGAATTCCCGGAGGAACTTCCGGAGGAATTCCCGGAGGAACTTCCGGAGGAATTCCCGGAGGAACTTCCGGAGGAATTCACGGAGGAACTTCCGGAGGAATTCGGAGGAACTTCCGGAGGAATTCCCGGAGGAACTTCGGAGGAATTCCCGGAGGAACTTCCGGAGGAACTTCGGAGGAATTCGGAGGAACTTCGGAGGAATTCGGAGGAACTTCGGAGGAATTCGGAGGAACTTCCGGAGGAATTCGGAGGAACTTCCGGAGGAATTCCCGGAGGAACTTCCGGAGGAATTCCCGGAGGAACTTCCGGAGGAATTCCCGGAGGAACTTCGGAGGAATTCCCGGAGGAACTTCGGAGGAATTCACGGAGGAACTTCCGGAGGAATTCCCGGAGGAACTTCGGAGGAATTCCCGGAGGAACTTCCGGAGGAATTGGAGGAACTTCCGGAGGAATTCCCGGAGGAACTTCGGAGGAATTCGGAGGAACTTCCGGAGGAATTCGGAGGAACTTCCGGAGGAATTCGGAGGAACTTCGGAGGAATTCCCGGAGGAACTTCCGGAGGAATTCCCGGAGGAACTTCGGAGGAATTCCCGGAGGAACTTCCGGAGGAATTCGGAGGAACTTCGGAGGAATTCCCGGAGGAACTTCCGGAGGAATTCCGGAGGAACTTCCGGAGGAATTCCCGGAGGAACTTCGGAGGAACTTCCGGAGGAATTCCCGGAGGAACTTCCGGAGGAATTCGGAGGAACTTCCGGAGGAATTCGGAGGAACTTCCGGAGGAACTTCCGGAGGAATTCCCGGAGGAACTTCGGAGGAATTCGGAGGAACTTCCGGAGGAATTCCCGGAGGAACTTCGCTACGTGAGCATCAGCTCAAATTTTCTTTCAATAGTCTAGCTAAATTGCCACTTTGAAAACGCTTGCCGTTTTTCTTCAGTTTCTGCATTCTAATCTACTAAGGATATAGTCTACACCAACACCAACTTAGGGACTAAAATCGTTGACTAAAGTGAAGAAATAAAAAAACACGTTTCTTTAAGTACTGCTTTCCAAAATAATTAGAATCATTTTTATCTCACTATCAACAATGGAATGGTTCCACGACAGAATTCCCTTTTTAGTTTTTACTCAGCTTCGGTTCAAATTCAGTCTAAGTCAAGTGTTTCCTATCGAAAGAGAAAACAAATGTTCCGTATAGGAAGGAATTGGAATGAGCAATATCTTCGGACACAAATAACAGGAGTTTTTTCGCTTAAAACAAGCAAGGAGAAATTTTGGACGAAATCTGTTTGTCGATAATACGTTGTAAAGGGTTGCGACTAGTCTTTCAGGTTCACTATTCTCATTAAGTACTCGGGATTTGTTTTCCCAGAAGTAGAACTGTCTTGCCGAAACTTCCGGAGGAATTCCCGGAGGAACTTCCGGAGGAATTCCCGGAGGGACTTCCGGAGGAATTCCCGGAGGAACTTCCGGAGGAATTCCCGGAGGAACTTCCGGAGGAATTCGGAGGAACTTCCGGAGGAATTCCCGGAGGAACTTCCGGAGGAATTCGGAGGAACTTCCGGAGGAATTCGGAGGAACTTCGGAGGAATTCGGAGGAACTTCGGAGGAATTCCCGGAGGAACTTCCGGAGGAACTTCCGGAGGAACTTCCGGAGGAATTCCCGGAGGAACTTCCGGAGGAATTCCCGGAGGAACTTCCGGAGGAATTCCCGGAGGAACTTCCGGAGGAATTCTCGGAGGAATTCCCGGAGGAACTTCCGGAGGAATTCCAGAAGGAACTTCCGGGAATTCCTCCGGAAGTTGCCTTGAGTTACGTCTGAGCCCTTTGGCTCCCTTGTTGGTGCCAGCAAGCACACAAAAGCGTTGAGCCCTTGAGCACTTTATTTTTCCCTTGTGCCATTCAGCACCACATCTATTTTCTTCTTATTTTTAGAGCCATTTAGCTCTCAACGTACTCGCTAGCTACTCAGCTGGTCCCCGGCGGTGGGCCTACCCTACTCCGATAACCGAGTTTCGATTGCCTTGAGCCATTCAGCTCTCACCTTATTCGTTGAGCCATTTAGCTCCCGCCCCGGTCACGATCGCGAACGACTCGGATAGTCCCCGACGGCGGATCTAACCTACTCCGACGAGAAGTTCCCCGAAAGCGGGAGCTCCTCCGAAACCGCCCGTTTCGTCTCGTTCTGAGGCTACGCGCGGTAGCTGGCGCTGGCGTTCCCATTCAATATCGACATATATATTCACGACTTCCGCGGCGGAGTACTCATGGTCCGCTATCCGTAAAGGCAGCCTGCTGCTGCTCTATTCGCCAACTTCGTTGTAGGATGTTGGCTATCCTGGACGTCGCTCTTGCGACCGCTCTCCATTGTCCTGGGTTCGGGCACATTTTTCTGACGATGTTATCGGTGGTAGTGTCCGTTCCACATGCTTCCAACATCGCACGCCTCTCCGTTTCGAACCGGGGGCACACTCAACGCCATACCCAGGCTGGACCTCCGTATCGTAGTATTGAAACCGCCACGCTTGCCAGCAACCTTCGTTTGCTGGAGCACACCCTACAGAGCTGTTCGCCATCATCTTTGATAGTGCCGCTATCGCCGTCGACGCGCGCTTGCAAGCGTAGTCAACGTGACTTTTAAAGCTCAACTTATCTTCGAGCATCACCCCCAATTGTTTCAGAGATCTCTTGGAGGTGATGTCGCAGCCGCTGACTCTGATTGTCGCCTCTTGAACCGATTACCGGTTGTTAACGACTATCATCCCCGTTTTATGATGCGCCAGCTGGAGCTTCTTGCTGCGCAACCATTCCTCCACTAGACTGATCGAATATGCTGCAGTCAATTCGATCTCCTCGATGGATTCTCCGTACACGGTCATGGTTACGTCATCGGCGAATCCCATTAACTTGACTCCTGGTGGGAGCTTTAACCTCAGCACGCCATCGTACATCACGTTCCACGTTCCACAGCAATGGGCCCAAAATTGAAGCCTTCGTCTGTCTCGTAGATCAATACTCGATTCTGAAAGTAACTTCCCAGAATCTTGTACAGCCCTACCGGTACTCCCAGCCGAAGCAACGAGTTCACGATCGTTGGAGACGAGCCAGCCTCGGGCTGAAAGTCTCCTTAATAAAGATACAAAAGAGTTCACGATCTCCATCCAGCACGCACTGTTGAATGCATTCCGCACATCGAGTGTTATTATTGCGCAGTAACGTATACCACGCCGCTTACATTCGATGGCGACTTTTGCAGTGTCAACCACCGATTCAATGGCACCCAGAGTAGATCTTCCTCTCCGAAAGCCGAATTGCTCACTCGATAATCCTCCTGCCTCCTCCACGTACGGCGACGGCCTGTTCAGGATCAACTTCTCCAGTAGCTACCCTACAGTGTCTATTATGTATCTACATGGCTAACCTAAACATGTCCGGATTAGTCATTATGGCTGCCTTCAACACCATGTTCGGGATCCCGTCCGGACCAGGTACTTTACTCGGGTCGAGAGACTTTTCCACCGTCATTAGCTCCTCTACCGTCACCCTAGCCACTGCTTCGTCATTTGCTCCTACCCTCGCTGCTGGCGGCCAATGGGTTGAGCCACGATGCGGGATTAGTGCTTCGATTATCGTCTTCAGCCTCGTTGGACATCGCTCGGGAGGTGCCAGTGCTCCTCTTGTTTTGGCCATCACCACCCTATAGGCGTCTCCAAATGGGTTCAAATTATAGACACTATAGGTTCCATAGACGAGCTGAGGCGAAGGCGAGTGTAGCCAAACGAACTGTCAGTTAGTGTAGCCAAACGAGCATGACGTCACTATTGCAACCCAAGCAACGCAGCGTGTGACGTCAAATTCGCGTGGTACACTGTGAAAAAGTGGAAAAACACACTTAATCGAAATAACCCAACCGTGCCTGCGCTCGTCTATGGAACCTATAGTGTCTATAGTTCAAATTGGCGCTCTGGCACAATCTGTCGAAGCAGGCTTTTTTGCTTTCTTTTATGGACTTGTTTAGAGTCAGAGTCGCTGCTTTGAATTGCTCGATGTGTTCCTCCCTCACTTCCGCCGAGTGTGTCTGTTGCGTTTTTCTTCTAGCCCGTAGGCAGGCTGCTCGAAGGGCTGCAATATGCTCGCTCCACCAGTATACCTGTGGTCGACAATTCCGCGGTCGTGCCTTCCTCGGCATGGTTGCGTCGCGCGCTCGTGACAGGACCGCAGTGTTTTCCTCCAGGCGCAAAGCTTCACTGAAGGTTCTTCTGTCAAAGTGGGCGACCTTCCACGCTCTGGTTGTAGCAGGAGTGGCTTCCCGACTTCCTCTCTTTGGCTCGCTGCTTATCCTGTACCGGATAGCCAGATGGTCACTATAGGTATAGCCGTCGTCGACCCTCCACTGCAGGACACCGGCCAAACTTGGACCGCAGAATGTTACATCTATTATCGATTCCACTCGGTTTCGCTAGAAGGGTGAATTGCTCTATCGGCCACCTTGGCGGCGCATAGCAGCTGCAGTAGTACCTTCCATTTATCTTAGCTATAACTGCACCCTCCGCTTTTGTGTTTACCACTTCCTGGATCGGAAATCTTTCCGTCGTACAAATCGCCGCTGATCTGGATCCGTCTGCTACCCAGTTACCGTTATCTGCGGGGATGCGGTACGGGTCCGCCAGGATAGCTACGTCTGTTCTCGCTTCTGCTGCCGACTGCCACAGCAATTCACCCAGGGCGGCCGCACAATGGTTGAGATTGAGCTGCGTTACTTGCACGGCTTCCTCGTACTAACAATGTGTGCGCATTATGACCCTCATCGCCGCATCGCATAGAGTAGAGTGGGGCAAGAGTGCGCGTGGGGTAAGAGTACGTTTTCGATTTTTTGAAGTAATAAAAAAGATAAACTAGCAGCACTGCATCAGTTTGACAGGTATTCTGGCCAACTATTATCATGTGTAATTGTAAACGATTTGAATAAACAACAAGGGAGATATGGAGTTAGATAACTTTTTGGTCATTTTGCTAAAAATAATTGGATTTCCGCAACCAGTATTTCATTACCATATATACGTTCAATCAGGTGAACATTATACCATTTCGATAACCTATTGTATAAAGTACTTTATGGTACAGAACACCAATCTGGTTGGTTTTCCAAGAAGTCAAAACCATTACTTGAATCATTTTTGGGACTGTGGGGTAAAAGTACGCAGGAATTGGTGGGGCAAGAGTACGCATATGAATATTCAAGTTATGATGTCAAACCCGTATCTCCGGCCGAAATAAGAATTCTTCCAAAGCGTAAAGATCCACAACTAAGAAAAAAGGGACAGAATTTGAAATTATCATAAGTTTTTAGGATAAGTTGAAGTAATTCGGTGTTAGAAAGGACTTAGCGAACAAAGCACTGAAGCGAAATAATGAAATTGTATTAGGACTTGTTGTACACCTAAACATAGTACGAAAACACAATTTCATCTAAATGATAATTTCATTTTATCAAAAGAAACATCCATTAATTACGCAACGTTTAGCTGGGAGGGGTTGTGAGATGTGTGACGATCCATATAATTTTTAGAGGATTCATACAAATAGTGTAAGATAGGGGGGGGGGGGGGGGAGGAAAAAGCCAAATTTTACGTTACTTTAAGGAAAATTCATTTGTATACGCCACGCGAAACGTGATATATATTTTTACCTCTGTAGTTTTTTGTATATATAAAAAACAATGGTTTTTAGTATGAAAATGCACATTTTTAGGATTCCCTCCCCCTTTAAGAGTTACGTAATCTTTAAACATTCCCTAATATATGCTCATTAAACATCAATTAAATGTTATTAACTTTTGTTTGTGTTAATATATACAGTCCATTCCCGATTTTGGCAACACGACCGGATTTTAATGTTGCCAAAATGGGGATGTTATAAAAACAGGAAAAAATTTCATACAAAATTTCAATTTTTTTTATTTACATGATTGAAGCTAAATACTTAGAATATGTACTACAAAGTATGCGGAGTGTGTTTAAGTGATGCACGTGCATCATAATTGTCATTTTTGCGATAATATTCATAACTCGAAAATTGTAGCTCAAACAAAATTGAAACAAACTCAAGAATGGTAATCAAACGTTAATGTAAATAATTAGCCAATTTTATAATACAAATTTAATAATAAATAATATTTGAAATTAATAATAGCGTCGGCCATGCCCTTACAAAAAATGTAATGATAAAAAAACGTTTATATAGTAGTCCATTGAAGTGCTGACTTCCATCTGACATCTCATATAAATTTTAGTCCACCATGTTTGTTTTTATCATAATTCACTATATAAATCAAATAGCCATCCGACGGATACAAGATGACTAAATGTGCTACAAATTTCGAATTTATATATAATGGATTTTGATAGAGGCAAACTTTCTTGTGGTCGGTGTGATTGAGAGTAAAGTTCTGTGCACAATTTTTGCTGACATTATGGAAAAAAGAACGCAAGGCATAAGACGTTCCATTGTTTTAGAAAATGGTAACGGAAATCTGCATTCTGGACATTGGTCAAGCGTAGTGCGAGTATGGGTTAACTACACTCGACTCATTAAAACCAAATCCCTTTGCACAAATCGGTCTCCTAGCACTCAAACCAGGAATATTTCAGGCGGCAATGATTGACCCATGAGCACTATGTGCACCTCGCACTACGAGTGATAGTGTGGCCAAGTGGAAGCTGGAGGAACATTTGCGGCATGCCACCTCTGACACTGGATAGCAGTCAACCTACTGGTGCTCGCTACAGGTCATCGCACTCCAGTTCTCCATACACTACTTTCATTATTATAACTTTTAAAAGATGGAAGAATCCTACATCAGACTGAAGAAGGAAGCAAAGCAGATCGGACTAGTGATTAATACATTGAAGACGAAGTAGGCTCAAGAGAAGACAACGGCTATTCGACAAAATCAAGGTGGTTGAAGAATTCGTGTACTTGGGCTCACTTGACCTCCGATAACGATATCAGCAGACAAATTCGAAGACGCAATGTGGCAGGAAAGCGTAAGTACGAGATCTGTACTATGCTTGTGGAGGACCAACGCGTACTTGGAGTAAAAATGGTTCTCTACAACGATCCGACAGGCACAAGGAAGCGAGGTTTGCAGCGATCAAGGTGGATCGATCAGGTGGAAGACGATTTACGGACCCTCCGTAGACTGCGTGACAGGTAACGTACAGCAGTGGACGGAGACGACTGTTATGTACCGTAGAGGCCACTCCGGCCTTAGGCTGAATACATAATAATAAATCCAAATGTGACGCATCACTCGCCTATCGAAGCAGCTAGAATTACACCAGCGATCTCATGGGAACTTCACAGGAGCCCCTTCTGATACTTCGCCTTCTGATACTTCGCCACCACAAACAAAACACTCGAGAGCAGAAATTGGAAATGTGAGTGAGCATTGTGAGCATTGATCTATTGCAATCTATGCTACATCCATAGCCAATGAGTGAACTGCCTCACTCAAATGGATGTCAAAAAACGAGTAGGAGCGATCGTTGGCTCCATTGCATTGGTGAGTGTTAAAGACCATTAAACGGTTAATCATCTAACGTCCAATTTCAAAGATCTTAGGAAGCTCATAACTTGCCCCGCGGAGAAGGATCAAGTTGGTTTAAGTTTAACCCGATCTTTTCTCATGATCTGATTTTTTTAATGCCTGCTGAGAGCCTTACGATTACATGTTACCAAACTCTTACAATTACTGTTGAACTGTTGGCAAGCATGCTGGAATCAAAAGGCTCGTTATGCAATTGACACATTAGGAAAATGGAAAAGCCAACAGTGTTCTGATATTAACCGCTAGATAAATTTGTGTAAATTTTAAACAATAAAATTCTTTGAAATAAAATTGTTGCTTATTTTCTATATGGAAATTCAGCAGAAAGACGGATAAAATGATAAAATGACAGTTTCTCGGCGCGTAATGAATAAAACGACTTGATGGCTAGACAGTGCATTTGGAAAATCGAATGTGCCAATCACTAGCAATTAAACC
Source organism: Armigeres subalbatus (assembly GCF_024139115.2). Classification (NCBI taxonomy): domain Eukaryota; kingdom Metazoa; phylum Arthropoda; class Insecta; order Diptera; family Culicidae; genus Armigeres; species Armigeres subalbatus. The sequence goes on along the minus strand of NC_085139.1, from coordinate 247,474,195 downwards.
TACTGGGATTGCTTGTTCCTGGATCACTCATGCAGTATCGGTTGCATTGTGATGTAAACAGCGGGCTTCGCTTAATAGATGTTGTACTATGTACAACGGTGTGAGTCAGCTTATCGACGACATAATCAGTGAGAAGCCAAAAAATACGACATTCTACGGTGGGCTGGTTAGATTAGGGTAGTGTGAATAGGGACATGGAAAACGTGAATAAAAAGAGCAGAAAAGTTTCAATAGACATTGTTTGTAATGAGCGGTAATACGAGTGGTGGTTCATTAATTCAGTGGAAGTGCCCACTATTCGTACAGAGCCCATAATACGCATATAAACCCTAATGACATTCACTTTTGGTTTTGTTTATCCTATTAGATATTAATGAAAAGGTTTTAGCTCTAAAAAGTAATAAAAAAAATATTTTCGATGTTGTTGCCAAAATCGGGAAGAAAATGTTGCCAAAAACGGGTGTTGCCAAAATCGGGGGTAGACAAAAACGGGTGTTGCCAAAATCGGGATGGGACTGTACTTAAAGCACATGATTGGATAAATGCGTACTCTTACCCCACCCGATGCGCACTTTTACCCCACCGGTGGGGTAAGAGTGCGTTTTTCACTTGTCTTGCAATAAGGGTTCTACTAAAACGAATCTCAATAATTTCAACATTTTTTCCACTGGGTAACATAAAGGAAGAGTATATGAATCATCGACACTGATTTGATATGCAGAAGCTTGCTTCATAAGGGCCACATGATCGATTGAAAACTAAGTGCGTACTCTTGCCCCACTCTACTCTACATAGGTTACTACTATCCGGCCATTTGCACACCCACGATTTGTGTCTCGCTTCGAGGCAGCGGAAGTACTTATCGACTACCTGTGGTTGGTAGAGGCATACTGACCAGCCAACTTTCAGCTTACCAACTTTGATTACCTTGTTAGCGTCGGTGGCCGGTAACTTCACCGTGGCAATCTGCGTCCCCTGCGGTCCTCTTCGCAGGCGGATAGACACCTTTGCTACCACCACTCCACCTTGGTCCATGATGGCCGAGGCGATCTCTTCCGATGTCGTGACCTAGTCTAGCTGCTTACATTAGAGAGTCACTTCAACACTCTCGCCTAGGACTTCCTGGGCTAGCGCTCCATATGAGGTACCGTTCGCCTGTGAGCCCTTTCTTAAGACAAGGATCATCTCGCCCGCTCTCGTCCGCCTTATGCTGCGAACCTCTTTACCCAGGTCCGCCAGTTTCTCGGAGCTGCGCATCGCCTTGAACACGTCGGCGTAGCGCTCTTTCTCCGTTTCAATTAGCAGTGCTTCACCTTTCTCCCTGGCTCTCGCCGGGCACGTTTGTCGCTTTCATCTTGGGTTTTCTCAGTAACGTTCGCCAGGGACCGTCCGACCACTGGTTGTCTTGGTCGGGTTGGCTTCCCTCCTCCGGTGGCCGACTGACTCGTTTCGTCCTTGTTTTCTTCTTACGCAGTTCGCCCATGTTTGCAGCTTAGGGGTCGTACACTTATTACGTAAGCAATTTTTTTAGGTTTTTCAACCCCCCCTCCCCCCATGTAAGATTTTTTTCATACAAATGTTTTTTTTATTTATATGGACCGTAAGATATTGACCGACCCCCCCCCCCCATGAGTGCTTACGTAATATGTGTACGGCCCCTTACATGGGCCCGCTCTCCTAATTTGCGCTCTCCCGATGCCTTTTTGCGTTCTGTTTATGGCACTTAATGCCAGGCGAGTCCCTGGCTCGCTTGTATGCCCTCCTTTCTGCCGCTCTGTCGCTGAGTGCAAAGTCTAACGCATTATGTGGCATTGTTTGTGGTACTATGGAAGGTGAAGGCAGCAGTCTGTGTGCTCTTCTCCGCTTTACCACAGCCTTCCAGCCTAGCCGCAAGCACTTCCTGTTCCTGCTTTGCAGCAAGAACCAAATTGCGAAGCTTGAGCAAGTTCAGCTTCAGATCCCTCGACATATTGCCCCGTTCATTGGTGAAGTCGATAATGTCATCGAGTTGCACCATGACTACGGTCAAGCTCGGCAGGACGCCACTCGACCCTATCTCCACTGTATTGTGCTGCTGCTTGTCAACTATTGGCATATCGTTATCGCTCTCCACGACAACTACTTCGCTACTCGTGTCCTTCTGCTCCATCTCTCTCGCACCCGATGCGTTGGGTGGAGATCTCTACAAACCTTTCCTTGCGAAGGGGTTCACTTTAGGGCTGCTCTCGAACCCAACTGGAATAGTCGCCTTCTTGATCCCATGGTTATTTTTGCTGATGCAGTGAGGTCATGCAGGGGTTGACACCTCGATGTTCAGAGCCGGATCGACGTTAGCGTTAGCGTTAGCGTTAGCGTTGTTACGGTATACTTCGTAGATTGGACACTAGTGATACTCATGTTTCTTATGGAATCCTTATCCAGATTGCTATCGGAAATCAAGGTGGGGAGTTACCCTTGATTCCAATCTAAGATAAAAATGGCATAAGCATGAGGATTACTACTCCCGGCCACGCCCATCTTTACCGTAACTAGGGATAGAAAAGGAAATGTTGATGTAGAACTTACTTAACGAGAGATGTTCAGAGCCGGATCGACGTAACCCAGAAAGGAATCAACTGGTCCTACTCCTATCTGGTTGGTTAAGCCAGACGGCTGGATTGGGACGGCGTGCACCAAAAGGCCTGTCACGGTTTTACGGGACGGACGGCAGCTGTGACCCGGCTTTACTCAAGGAGTGGAATGACACATCTGTCAACCCTAAGATTCGTTGTATATCTCGATTTCCGCTCGTGTCCGTTGACGTTGCCGTTATCGATGCTCCTGGGCTGGGCTAGTGTACTTTGAGCGGCGCACGGTCGCTTTGACAGGACCTGCTTACGGATATATGCAGTTTTTGTAGAGGTTTAACAGAGCCCATTGTCAAACCCCATCACATCCTAGGCAGGCCCCCTAACTCGCAGTGGCCATAAGGAGAGGTCGTCAAGCCCTTAGACACAGTCCCTGCTGCCTAGAGCATGGTCTATCTGGTTGGAATAGTCTCTCTAGGTGTTCTTTCGGATATTTTTTTTGTGTGCAAAGTTGGTGCTACTGATGGCCATCCCTCTGGCAGCAGCGAAATTTACTATCCGTAGGCCGTTGTCCTCTTAGATCAGCTACATGAGCAGATCAGCTAGTCGAGTCCGCATTCGATAGGTTTAAGAAGATTTTGTCATTGGTGCTACTTCCAACGCACTACAAACATGTTATGGGGACTTTTTTTTTAAATAAAAGTGATCCCGCATGCATCGAGAGCGCTAACTTCTGTTATTTTAGCGTTAACGAAGTTCTACCGCATCGCTACAGAGCGAAAAACACCAGAGAAGACAGAGTTTAGCCCATCAACGATACTTGACGCTAGAGAAACCCCAACAAACAATTACATCAATATAAAAAGTCTTGTGATATGTCGAAAGACATGCTTCATAAGTTCAATATTTTTCACTTACTTTTGATCGTGCGTTAGAGCCAGCGATCGAATTCCGCTGTTGCAAGCCGGGAAGGCATACAGCGGAGCCAGGTTGAATGTCCTCCAAACCTCTACGATTCCTTTGTTGCCGGCCGTCATTAGATACTCTCCGTCTCGTGAAAGCAGCATGCACTGCAAATCGTTTCAAATTATAAAAATGGGTCCCGTGGATCGTGAAGAGTCAACGTTTTAACATACCTGCAGATTGTCGTTGTGGGACTCGTGTCGTAGCAACTTGCCGTTGATCGTGTACGCGGCTACGTTTCCTTCATCGTAGTTAACGACGATGAAACCTTCCCGCGAAAGGGTGATGTTCTCCGGTGAGATGAAATCCGTTGGAGCCTCTAGCGAACGCAGCAGATCTCCGAAGGTCGTGTGAACAAGGACAGGTCCATCTGCGGTTGAGAATTAGGAAACCGTTAAATATCTGCAAAGTCCTCCCCAATTGCCCCAAAAGATACTCACTGATTGACCCGGAAACCACCAGTCCCAACTCTGCACTAATCACAACCGATGTCACAGACGTTTCATGTCCGGTAAGTGTTGCCCGAGGCGTTGGAATCTGCAAAAAAAGACCAACATAAATAATTTTGCCTCAAAACCATTCCGACCGTCACTCACCTCTCCTTCGCCTACGATGCTCTGCGTTCGGGCGTTCCAGTGCCACAGCAGAATGGTACAGTCGGCCGATCCGGACGCAATGTAACAATCCGATGTGATATTGCACTCGGACCGGGACAGACACGTTACCACGTCAAAGTGACCGAAGATGATTTGGACGATTTTTGCCGTCTCGGTTGAAAACACGCGGAAACTGTTGTCCCAAAAGCCACACGCAATCAGGAACCGGCTGTCCACCGTGGTCACGTAGCAGTTCGACTTGATGCGCAGCTTTTGACTGAAGTTGTCCCCTAAATGGCGACGGTTCTGCTGTTGGCTGTTGTTGTGGCCGTTGATTTGGGCTGTGGAATAAATCGGAGCTTACTTGACGATCTTCATTGGAAACACGACAAAGATACTCACAAAGTAAAGGATCCATCGTCAGCGGCAGGTTGGCATTGACGTTCTGGGACGATTCGGCATAGCTGGGGCTCTGGATGCTGGCGGTGTACTGGCAGTTCCAGCGGTTGACGGCGAACTGATGACCCGCCGTGACGGTCACAACCGAAGGCAGTGGCAGCTGTGGGTACGTGTTGGCCGATATGTGGATGATCGGCGAGTTCAGGTGGAACTTGAGCGACATGCAGACGTCGTCGGGCATTGTGTTGAACATCATCGGCGACAGGTGCATGGCTGAACTTCGCGGAGGATGCGGTTCCATCAGCAGAAGGCTCGGAGTTTGGCCAAAGTTTCTGATTTGATTTTCTATGGCTTCACGGGTAACTGGATCGGTTATCGTGTCCAGATCGACGCTGCCCTCGTATGTCAGATAGTAGAATACGTTGGTGGCACGCATCGCTTCCGGTCCTCGTTGCTTGTAGCCGAAGATCAGATCGATCCATTGGTGTAATTGACAGGATACGAATTCAGACTCCAGAGCCATCCGGTTGATGCGAACGAACTCTTCTGGGGTTTTGGACCATGGAGGTAGTTCAACATCGCTGACCAGATTGCCGTCTTCACGTTGACCAAGTCGGTAGTCGGATGAGTTGTAGAACATCTCCGGCAGGAAGTACCATTCGGGAATGAGTTCTTTGACGTCAGAGGTGTCTCGCTGACAGTTTTTCCACGAGAGTGCGATCGAGGAGAATAGTCGATCGGGGTGATCGAATTTACCGCCCTGTAGCGCTAGGAACATGGTTGTGAAGGGTTCCATCCGGATCAACCAGTTCAGCACGAACGCTGATGTGGAATAGTGGGTACCGTAATGGAACGGAGGGATTCCAGGAGTGTCCCAACCCTCGTATCGCTCCTCAAAGTACTCACGCCTAGAAGGATTAAGTGCTCCGATCGGTTTCGACAGATCTCGATAGTTGGATGGTTGGCTGAGATCCAGTTCCCGAGATTCGTAGTTGGTGAGCACCCAAGGGAACACCGGGTACTGATTTAGGTCATTGTAGGTTCGACCGGCGATCGTGTTCAGGAACATCAGATACTCAAAGTTGGAAATTTCTCGCCGTTGCCACTTTTGGGTCATATTGGAGTTGCGCATCAGCTGCCTTGGAGACATCATTGATGCGCGGCGCGTTTGCGGAATGCCGTACTTGATACCGACGCCAACGCGTGGTAGAGCTTTGATTACTTTTTTAACCGTGTGTTGATCGGGGAAGGCAAACAGGATTGAGGTCCTGCTGGCAAGGAATATTTCTAAAGCCACATTTTGTAACAAATATCGACGGGAGAAGATCGCTCGAATTTCGGAGAAGTACCACTTGCCGTGTAGATGATCACAGTATTTAAGGACCTCTTGGTCGATACCCTGGAACTCAGGGTTTTCTTCGTCGACTTCGAAATACATTTCTGTCGAGGTAATTGACATCGTTCCGGGTGCCACCAAACCAGGCGCAATCAGCTTCGCTTTGGTGCTTATGTTAACCGGACCAGTAAGATCCAGGTCCAGTTCGCGATCTTCGATCAACAGTTCAGAATCGTCCAGTAGATCGGGCTGCTGCGAACGGGGTACCGCTATTTGCGAGTAGATTTCATCTCGCGAAGACTCTCTACCTTCCTCGCTTGCGCCGTTTTCCAGAGACGCTTTGAGGGTTGCCTGTGGATGACTCGACCCCCGCGGATTCTGCACCATTCGTTTCCTTCGCCGTGCGTCATCTTCCCAGGCGTCCAGTTTCCAGAAGATCTGCTTCTGGTAAGCCCCACTGCTGTCACCCCACGCTCCGTGCCGGTTACCCATAATGTTCCTAACTTTCTCAAGCAGCCGGCTGGCGATCACGTTGTCGCGCCTCCGGGCAGCCGTGATCAAGTGATCACACATTCGTTCTTCTTCGCGTCGCTCCAGGAGGGTTTGAGCGCACTGGGATTCAAAGTCCGCGTGTTTTAGAACATCGTCGGCACGCATTCGATTGAGAATGAACTCCGCTTCGTTGGCGACTCGGACGATGTGGTCCTTCATCGCGTGCGACAGTAGTCGGCCTTCGTTGATCAGCTCAATGAACGCCAATCCGGCATGCTTCTGCAAGCTGTTTTGCCACTCTTGCGAGCACAGTAACATAACGAGCTCAACAACGGAGTGACTATTTTTGAAGGTGGTCAGTCCTTTGCCTTCCATTAGCAGTTCTTGGCCGTGCGATCCGACTAGGGTCTTGGACAGGAACGGGGCGAAGTCTACCATGATTTCGCGTAGTAACGGACAGACCGGTCCTAGCGCGATCTCCAACTTTTGGGTCAAACTGGCTTCCCTAGAGGGGATGGCCATCGGGATCTGTCCGACAAATGGGGCTTTCAGGTTCAGATCTTCTGGACGACCGCGAGTCGCCGACGCCGATGATTGGTAGTTATCGGGAACGCGAACAACCGAAATGTCCGACTCGAGTTTGCTCGTGTGGTCTCCCGGCCCGATGCCGGACAGCTGTCCACCTGAGTTGTTCTGGCCGGAAATATCGGCACCGCGCATCAGTGACTTGCTACCGGGTGGCACAATCGTCGTCTCCGTTGGTCCTTCGTCGTTTAGGTTGACGTCGGTCCAGCTCTCGTCGTTGGAGTTGGTCGGCTTGTTGTCGTCGGCCATGATCTCGCTGGAGGTTTCCACCTCCGGCGCATCATTCTCCGTGGAGTTGAGATTGAGGGACGCAGCATCCGAATCAACGCTCTGTGAATAGAAATTGAGAACTCGTTAGTGGATTCCAAATATGGCACACTGTTGAGGAAGAAATGGTACACGCAGGTGGTTTTGTGGATCCAAACGGTAATCGAGGTGAACGAACGATGATGCGTGATCGGATGAGGAAGCTGTGAGTAAGACAAAATATGGATACGGTGGTTGCAAGCGACAACGATAAACTACGTGGCAACAAGCGAACGTGAAGAATCAACGGGAACAATCAAAGCATCGCATACCTTGGGCTGGGCTTGTTGCTTCGAAGGGGATTTCGTCGGCGATAGAGGTTGAGCGCCGATCGTACTTATGCTAGAGGTTGTGACTGTGGTAGTAGTGGCCGGATACCTTGTGTTAGTGGGAGTATTGTTGTTGATGTTGTTACCATTGTCGTTACCATGGAGGCTGCCCTTTGGCGATGTCGGAGACCCATAAACCGATGATGCACGACGGGAGGTCGTGGCCTTCGTTAGGTTGTCGTAGGAAATTATTTTGTTTATACAAACCCGTCACAGTTAGAAGACGTTGAAAGAAAATTAAAAGTAATCATGCAGTTACAAATAGCAAATCAAGTTAAATGAACAGTTAAAAGTTGTTTAAACTAATGTTAACGGTAGAACATATTTAAGAATGAAACTTATTTTTATGAATTGAGTTGTTTAACAATTCTAACTTTGCGGTATAGAGATTAGTTAGTCATTGTACAAGAATCAATAGTAGGTAGTTTGAAGAGCAAGCAACAGGCATGTTTGAGATTATAAACTACAGAGAAAAATGATTAAAGTCCGGAACTTTTTTTGCTGGCTGGGAGCAAAATGTCAATGCAAAATCCAAAGTGTTGAACTTTTTTTCCTTAAAAAAATCACTATAATAAACAAACACAACAACATATAAGCTGGGACCTATTGCTTTTCTTTATTTCTTGTCCGTCCTAAGGAAGGCGTGATCAGACATTTTTCGTCTTAGAAAATGCAAACGGCTAACGGATCACTGCCATGCTCACTGGAGCTCATTAAGCTCAAAGCGGGAGGGGGCGTTTACCCATAGAAATGAAACGCCTATTCGCGAATACGAAAGTAATGCCTCTACTCACTCTTATGGGAAAATCTCATTGCTATCTGTCAGACTGTGCGTGAAACATGGCCGCCAATCACCCATTCTTGTTCCTCCACAGTAAAATCCCATAAGGAACTGTCAGACTGTGCGTGAAGCATTTACCTTCGTAGTCGCGAATCATACATGGTATAATGTGACAGCACCGAAAATTTTAAATGAAAATCAAACAACGATTGTTATTGCCGGGCACCGTTTGGAGGCAAATTCCAAACATGACTCATATCATATTACGAACAGTCGCATTTCAACATTATTCGCGTAGTTCATTCCATAGGATCTTGAATTCGTTTATAATATTGGTCCTCCATACGGAAAACCGATGAAAGTTTTAAATTTTAGTACCTAGAAAAACGCTAAAACGCCAGTGTTCGGAATATGAGTCATGTTGGGGATTTGAGTCAAAATGGTAGATGGAATCCTCTAAGATCTCCTCTGCCTGGGCCCTGTAGCATAATCAGACTAATAATATTAGCTACAAGTTACAAGTTACAAGTCAACAAATTACAAGTACTTGTAATTTGCGTCGCATAATAATGTTTTGCCAACTAATAATATTAGTACTTGTATTATTAGTAAGGTTGAAATTACAAGTCCGTCAGGTTCATTTACCTGTCAAAATTCATCCGACAGTTCACTGTCAATGCGGAGGTAAACGATTTGTTTACGTTTGTTTGAAAATTTGTGGATAGAATATATATTTTGACTGCGATAGGTATCCACGGAACACTCTGTAAATTTATTGATTCCGTGGTTTAAGCCGGCTTCGTGGTATTGGCATTTAACGAAGCTAATGTAATGCACACTGGAGTCGATTTTACGTGGTCTTTGGGATTGACTTAAGTTTTAATTAAGGCGATTTGTAAGTTACGCGAACGTATGCTCCATGACAAATGGAATCCCGCTAGACTTGTTTGTTGTGGGTTTTTGAAGAGGGTTTAATTTACGTGTATTGTGAGACTTATGCGGGTTTAGGTTTTGCTTCTAATTCGATTATGAAATTTGGACGATTTCTTTTTTAGTTCAAATTACTAACTGATGAAAATATCGTAATAAATTCTACTCAGAATTTAGGTAGTTTTTCCGTTTTTCTTTTGTTTCCCATGATTGTTGTTAAACATAAATCAATATGCATGGTCTTAAATGAGATTATTTAGTATTATAATACAATAATACTACAATAAAACAATAATATAAATTTCAGTAAATTAATATATTCTCAATTTTGAGATGAATAAAGTCAACTTTGGGTAAACTAAACTCAGCTTTGGTTAATATGTTTTAAGTGGATTAAGTTAAACTACTAAGTGTTAGGAAACTCATTTCACTTAAAATTGGGTTATTGGTCCAAAGTACAAATTTGAGCTAAAAAAAAAACACTTTTGAGTAGTTTTGTTTTATAATTCTCAGTGTTATATCGGAACGAGAAATTTATTCTTATTGCACAGTATTTCATTATATGATAATTTGAAGCAACTAGAATAATAGTTTCTTTCTCTGTTAAGTCGTTAAAAACAATAAAACGATGCATAATTACTTTGCACGGCTAAAATAATAAAATAAAAGCTACTTGTAAATTAAATTACAGCACCATTCATACTTGTAAAAGAAACTACAAGCCAACGCTAATAATTTGTACTTGTATTTTCTTTATGCAACAGTTACTTGTAAATTCCACTAATATTATTAGTGCGGTTTACTTGTAATATTAGTCTTGTAAATTCATACTTGTAGATTCATTATGCAACAGAAAAATACAAGTTACAAGCTACTCTACTAATATTATTAGTAAAATTTCGATTATGCTACAGGCCCCTGGTAGTATCGCAGAACAATCTTCTTGGAAGCAAACAGTTCGTGCACGAACCGTTGGTTTGTGACTATGTACTTGGACCGTTGCCTTTAAAGTTTGTCTTTTTTCTCCGCGAGAAGGTGAGAGGCAGAGGGTCTTCCATAATCATCGTTGGCTTCACTTGTCGTTTCCCTAACTCCTGCAGCAGCTGCCTTTTCACAGGCCTCGCTTGGCACCGCCTACTCCGTCTACACTAGATTGCCGTCTGCTAGTCCAAGATACTAGTCCGGCTCTGCAGCGAGGGTCAAAAAGGACCATCACCAGTTTTTCGAGGTCCAAATCCACAAGTATGAGTTTTTCACTCATGACCTCCTCGGCACGAAGCTGCTCAAAGCTAACACAGCTTGGGCTCCACGACATGGACGAGAAGAAGCTCACCGCTGAGCTGGAGGATTGTGGCTTCAAACCTGTCGCCGTCAACAAAATCGCTCACCACGATAGGGCACGAACATATTGAGACCAGCTTTACCTGGTCCATCTACAGGGCTGGTAGCAAGTCACTTTTTAGTGACTTGGTCACTATTTTTAACCCTAGTCACTAAAAAGTCACTATTTGCATCCAAAAGTCACTAAAGTCACTATTTTTCGGAAAATGGTCACTAAAGTCACTATTTTCGCATCACCGTTTGTAAAAAAACATTCAAAATAAAAATCATTTGTACCTACCATTATCAACATCAACCAAACCAAATGTAAATCTGTTAGCAAAATATATAAAGTTTGAAAAATTGCTCCAAGGCCGTCTTATGAAAGGCAGAGTGGGTTCGAACCATGGGCTTCGGGATAGAGAGACACACAGACAGACCACACAGCGAAGCTTGGGCGCAGTTTTTGCTATTCTCGCGGATTTGATGCGGATTTACATAACGGTTGAGGCTTCGCGCGGATTTAGTTTTGGGTGGAAATTTAATAAATAAGGAGCGTAGGGTTTTGTTTTCGATAGCAAAATGTCGTTGAGAAGGGACTCCACATTTGAAGTCTATGCTTACCCATTTTTTTTATATTTCCAAGCCATTATTGAATGCATTATACTCTTGAGCACTCGTTTAACAAGCATTATAAGGGTAAGAACTTCACTTGTTGTCATTTTTCATCGTTTCTGAATATCCATTTTTTGGTTACGTCAATTTTGACATAATTCCGAGATATTTCTTAGTTTGTGATGGATTAACCCCTCTACGACGAACCACACAGCATGATATTGTCGGCGTAGCACCACATTAGAATTCGGACATCGGGACTTCCGAACCAAACTTTCTTCCGAAGTTTTATCTGTCAAACTAATTGATGCGTTGTTTAGCGCATCTTTAGGCAAATCCAGCGCACTACTTCCTAAGTTGGGTAAGTTGCCTGTATCTAGAGAATAATCCACCTTCGTTTTAAAAAGCTTCCTAACTTTGTTTCTCTTAGAGGAACTTTCACTGTAATTTCTGTAAATTCCGTAAAAATTCCGCCTTGAATTTGGGAAATAATTTTCGGAAGGTTTTTCTTAGGACATCACCAAAAAATATCTACAGAAATTCTCAAAAAGATTTCTACCGTAATTCATGAAAAAATTCGCTTGTATTTGAAGGAGTTTTCTTTTTCACAGATTCGCGGAGAAGTTTTTATAGTAATTGACGTGCAGTTTCCGCGGAAATTCCTGAAAGACAGCAGGAATGTCTACAAAATATTCTGCCTTGAATTTATGGTATGAAAGAATTTCCGGAAGTTTTTGTGCTGACATTCGCCATCGGATTTCTGTTGGAATTTCCGTTTGAACTCCTGGAGAAAGATTTCACAAGGATTGAAGTATTTTCTGCACAATTTCTGAAAAAAATCCTAGAAATTTTCACAAGGTTTTCCACAGAAAATCAACTTCCGCTGAAATTTCTGAAAAAAATTCAGAGTTTTCCAAAGCAATTTCTGCATCTAATTCAAGATTTTGGATCACATTTTACGAAACTTGAAACTTAGGAAACTTAGGTTCGGTAAAATTCATGTTATATATGAGTTAATGTTTTTAATGAAACCGAGATCAGGGTCTCGAAAAAAGCAAATGGCAAATGGACTCTATATGTATTTAAATTTGTTTCAATTAAAAATGTTATTTTTAATTATTAAAAATCGTATTTTAAAAATGTCATCATAATATTGGATTCTTTAAGTTTTTTTATCAACAATTTTTCCTTATAAAGATTCATAAGTTTTGTGATTCCAAATAATTCTCTGTCTAGTAATTGATTAGATCATTTTATTTCTTTTTTGCCGAAAAACTACTGCCGTCTAACTACATAAAAATTAGCGAAAGCTCAATCCAAAACATCGTTCTAGAACTTTTCATACTGCCTTTCAGCTGAATCATCTATATATGGTGAAACTTTTGGGAATATATTTTGACGAGGCAATATTTTTTGATCGATAGTAAAAGACAGTGCAATTTTTTTTATACTTCATTCTGCCTTTTTCATACACAAACTGCAGTTTCACGAAAAACTTCGAGCTCATGTTAAACTTTATTACCACAATGCTGTAGAACTTGCTTCAAAATCGTTGTTGAAATTATAAGCATGGTTTAGTGTAACAACTTGTAACTCGTTACCTGCTCCCGTGTGTTACGGAATAAGGTTTACCATGGTCATATTCAGTGTTGTAAAATGTCATTTGCATTCGTTTGTATAATTTTCCCAGAATTTGTTTCAGAAGGTAGCTATCAATTCATGTTGTATGACGAACTTATAGCGGTTAAATGGGCCTACAACTTTGTCTAACGAGACTTTGCTGTAAATATGTAATCTGGGGCGTGGGAGGCAAAATGTCATTCAAATGACATTATGTCAAATGACACGTGACATTTTGGAGAGTTTTCACTCTCCAGCCTTTGATGTTATACTTAGAGCAATGTACCCTTGGACAAAATATAACCCTACTCAAGCGTTATGAGTACATTCAAAATTATGGAAGAAATTTTGCTTCCAAAGAAAGTTATGAGCAAATTAGTCAAATGACATGCAGATGACATTTTACAAGCCTGGTCATATTGCTAGCCTCTTGATGTCCCAACGAATACCTTCCTCAATATCCAACTCTGTGGTATTTATGCTGGTGTCGCCAAGTCGGTTGTCCCCTGCTAAGATCCATCCTCTCCCTAGTTACGATGAAGATGCACACGACGAGCAGTAGTAATCCTCATGATTTTGTAATTTTTGTCTTCTCTTGATTTCTGATAGCATTCTAATACGGATTTGAAAAAAACATGATATCCCTAGTTTCCGATCTACTACGAGTTACACATTAACAATACGAATGCAACTCAGCTCACTACCTGGTTAGTACTTCATACAAAAGTCACTAATTGGTCACTTTTTCTGCTTCTGAAAGTCACTATTTGGTCACTTTTCGTCATCGTTGGTCACTAACTCTCTATTTTGAACGGCATTTACCGCTACCAGCCCTGCATCTAGAGCAAGGGTCCACCACCTTCAAGGACTTGAAGCTGGTCGGGATAATTCATCAGATCGTCGTCGGCTGGAAGCAGTGTAGGCCTGTATACACCGCGATGTAAGGTGCATAAACTGCTATAATTTTGGGTGTGGCACCCGGAATGGCCATATGACTCGACGTTACAATAAGTGTGGCGACCAGGGGACTGAAGAGAAGGCTAATACGCCTACCCACCATTCGTTCAATATGGCGTACAATGTTTTTGTTTTAATTTCGTTGATTGCATAATAACAAAGCTTCGGAAGTATCGACGGGCTTCTTTTCGACATAAAAAAAAGCCATACAAACACAAAAGGCTCGATATACCTTAGTTAATACTAAAGTTAATTGCCGATAATAAGTACTAACTGCGAACGAACCAATCACCCAAAATGAGCAGCTGAATTCGGGTATACCACCCAGAAACTGGGTACCAAAAACAGAAGTACCAAAAACGATGTTGGGTAGAATGCCATTGTACTGCGGATGACAGGCGCTTCACCCTCCTGGTGGCGACCCCCATCTCACCGACCAGTGCGACAAGATGGAGGTAGCCGTCCGCAAGTGCGCCAACTGTGGTGGCAATCATAGATCCACCACCTAGGGCTGCCCGAAGCTGGTGGAGTTTCTGGAAATCAGGAAGAAGGCTTGCTACCAAATAACCGTGTTCCTGCATTCAACGGGGTGAACTATCCGGCCAACCCGGTTCCCGGTCGAGCGATTTCAATCCACCCATCGTTACAAATGCACAAGTGACTGGCAACGTCAGCTGTGTCGGTTCAAGCTCCAGCACCACCGGCACCAGTGAATGGAGCAACTGATGCCAATGTCACCCTTCTCGTAGCTTGCCACTCGACTGCGTAGTCGCAAAACCCAGTTCGACCAGGCCTTCACTCCTGGCTTGTTCATCATTGAAATTGGCTGCTAGGGTGGGCCTGGTCAATTGGAACGCTTGCTCGCCTGAGAGTAAAACAATCTAACTGAAGGATTTCCTTGAGGAGAATGAAATAGACGTGGCGTACATGATCAAAACTCATCTAAAACACAGAGAACAGACTTTGAAGCTCACTGAAGTACTCAATATGTTGTGAAAGTTTTTACTGATCATTTTGAAATTACTTGCAATGTCGTCGTTATTCTGGGCAGAATCAGCACTAGCGTCATAAAAAAATGTCACAGTGCGCCATCATGTTGTCAAAATGAGATTGTGAGTTGCAATGTCGTCGTCAATGGCATTGTGATTTGGTTTGATTGTTTACACATGTTTTGCAAGAAATTTGGTTCGAACCACCATGTCTGTTCTCTGTGCCTAAAACCAGATGACAGAATCGGCCGACCAGCAGGTATGGGAAAAATCGGTTCATTTAGCGTTAATCTTTCACTCACCTCTACACACAATCGCAAATTAGACAAAGGTACACGAGCCCTTCCAATATATTCGATTTCGATTGTCTACCGTTTGGCATCAGTTAGTAGCGAATCGTGCCAAAAACAAACAGACAAAATTCATCACCGAATCTTTCCCACAGATAGCAAATAATGCATAGGCGAGTATTTGTTTACATTCGGTTCGTAAACGAATGAAATCGCAATTGAGTGGTGAGAGAGGATTTGGCAGAAAGATTCAACCCGCAAAACGAATCATTGAGTCTAAATTGAATCAATCTTCTGAGTCCAACTCAGTATTTTCTGCTGCACTCACTACACATCAATTTACCCTCATCTCTCGGTTTTCTTTCGCACTATCTTTGGTTTCACTTATTCCTGCTGGGGAGGCACTCAGTAGGTATGAATCGTTTGTTGGTTCGCTGTTGGGTTGAGTAGCATTCATTTTGCAGTCGTGTGTTCGCTGATGGATAGGGATTTGAAATCTGCGTGGTTCGTGTGAGTGAGTGAGTTTTCCCATAGCTGCCGACCAGGGGAGGTGGTGTGGCCATCGCTATTCGCTACAACATCAACTGCCTCCAGCCAACTGTTATTGACGCAGTAGGTGTCGAAGTTACCACTTCTGTAGTCACAATAACGCGCATTGCAGCGTACTGCTCAACTTAAGCCAAAGCCAGCGATGGATCCTCAGCCGCCCTTCGGAAGGACATCATCAAGCTAACACGTAGGCATAAGGTTAGTATATCATTGTCGGATATCATTACCTGAACGCAAAGCTTCAAGCCTGGGCCAACAGTCGCGGCAATCGAAACAAGATCCTGAGCACTGATTCCTTCACTCGACTGAGTTGGTCCGGAGTCCATTCAACAATCGACTGGTACATACAAACATGAACGATCATATCTCGAAGCTGGTCGTCTACCAGGAGCTCAGCTCAGAGCATTGTCCAGTGGTGGTGAAAGGGGGCTCCGTGGTTATTCGGCATTGGCTGTCCCAGCGAAACTATCATCGATTCGCCTGGGGCCGGTTCCAAAGGTGCTTGGAAGACAATATTAGGTTCTGCAGCGTCTGTACGTAACCTCAATCTGGTGACAAATTAGTAGTACTTCTTGTTGGACTCGGGGGCAGCCAACCAATCACGAACTCGACCCTTGTCGGAGTTCTCGTCGGAGTCAGTGGAAAGTACTACTGAACTGTCAAAAAAGTTCATTTTACGCGAGGACCGAATTCATTCGTGACGTCATGCTGCAGAACCTAATTGACTGCCGGCGACCGTGAACAGCCCGTGAACAACATGTGCCAATGTCTTGACAGGGAAGCAACACCCTGTGTTAAGCCATTCTGGAAAGTAATCAAAGTTTTAAAATACAAGCCACTGCCATCCATAACATAACATCCATTAGACTCCCAACGACTTTTCGGAGGAGTTGGAGATCTTAGCTGATGGGGAATTGATGGCCTATATAAAATCATCAAAAAATATGATGCCACCCGGTTTCGATAATAACATGAATCTCGAACTCAAAAGCATGAGGGACTGTTCACAAATTACGTAATAAGTAGTTAATACTTTGAAAAATTCCACTACTATATCTAGATTGTTTTGAGAATAGGTCATATGTGCAAAAGAGAGGCGCTCTTTGTTCACGCTCTCTTTCACTAAAAAATAGGCTAGTTATGGATGTTTTGTTGCTTTTTACTTCAGCACGCTATTCCAAGCTATTGTCTGTGAATATCTGCCAAGAAATCCGAAGTAAACTTTAGTATAGTGTTGTAGTAATAGAAAGAGAAAGTAAGCAAAGAGAGACTTTCTTTTGCACATACAACCCATTCTCAAAGCACTCTCGTAGAAAGATAAGATACGAGGCACTTTACAAAGGGAATAAAATAAAGCCACCCTCAGGTCCAAGCTAGGGAGCTCCATAGACAAGAATTTTCATAATTGTAAAACAATACAGGGAGACAGCAGGGATTATGTCCGAGGGCTTGACGATTCCTTCCCAGGCCATCTGCGAGTTGTGGGCCTAGGATGTGGTGGGGTTTGACAGGGGGCCCTGTTAAACTCCTATAAAAAGCTGCATATATCCGCAAGGAGGCCCCACCAAAACCACCGTGTGCCGCTCAAAGTGTACAAGCCCAAGTCCGGGTGTTAGGTGGGACACTAAACAGACCTGACACGACGGCGCTCCGAAGATAATACGACTCGATACAATCGGCAACGACCTAGGCGACGAATAAAGGATCACGATTGGAAGCTTGGAACATGGAACTGTAAGTCGCTAGGCTCCGCAAGTTGCGGCAGGATGATCTACGATGAATTACATTCCCGCAACTTCGACGTTGTAGCAGAAAATCTGCTGGACAGGACAGAAAGTGTGGAAAAGCGGGCATCGAGCGGCTACGTTCTACCAAAGTTGTGACACCACCAACGAGCTGGGAACCGGTCTCATAGTTTTGGGCAAGATGCGCCAATGCGTGGTTGGGTGGCAGCCATCGTCAACGTGCACTGCCCACACGAAGGGAGACCCGACGACGAGAAAAAAGGCGTCCTATGCGCAGCTGGATCAGACATACGATGGATGCCCACTGCGGGACGTCATAATCGTCATCGGCGACATTAACGCTCAGGTAGGAAGGGAGGAAATGTATAGACCGGTCATCGGACTGGATAGTTTGCATACTGTATCGAACGACAATGGCCAACGATGCATACACTTTGCAGCCTTCCGCGGAATGGTAGTCTGAACCACTTTCTTCCCCCGCAAGAATATCCCCAATGGCCACGTTCTAATTGACGGTAAATTCTTCTACAACATCACTAACGTATGCGTTTAGCAGTGCGAATATCGAATCCGACCTTATTGCGGTATGTCTGCGCTCAAATTTCTCGACGTGTACAACAAGATGGAGGAAGCCTAGGTATATCAGACTGAAAAGCGAAGCTAAAGGGATTGGACTAGTCATCAACACGTCAAAGACGAAGTACATGATAGGAAGAGTCTCAATAGAAGACAACGTAAGCCATCCACCATGATTTTGTATTGGTGGTGACGAAATCGAGGTGGTTGAATAATTCGGTTACTTGGGCTCATTTGTGACCTCCGATAACGATACCAGTAGAAAAGTTTTGAGACGCATTATTGCAGGAAGTCGTACGAACTTTTGACTCCACAAAACGCTCCGATCGAATAGAGTTCGCCGCCGTACCAAACTGACTATCTACAAAACGCTTATTAGACCGGTAGTTTTCCTGGACGATGCTCGTGGAGGACCAACGCGCAATTGGAGTTTTCGAAAGGAAAGTGCTGCGTACCATCTATGGTGGGGTGCAGATGGCGGATGGTACGTGGAGGAGGCGAATGAACCACGAGTTGCATGAGCTGCTGGGAGAACCATTCATCGCTCACACCGCAAAAATCGGAAGACTGTGGTGGGCCGGGCACGTAGCCAGATTGTCGGACAGAAATCCAGTGAAAATGGTTCTCGACAACGATCCGACGGGAACAAGATGGCGAGGTGCGCAGCGGGCAAGGTGGATCGATCAGGTGGAAGATGACTTGCGGACCCTCCGTAGACTGCGTGGTTGGCGACGTGTAGCCATGGACCGAGCCGAATGGAGAAGACTCTTATATACCGCACAGGCCACTTCGGCCTTAGTCTGAATAAATAAATAAAAAATAATACGACACGGAGGCGGGTCGGAAGTGCGTTGACATAACCTCAGGGGTTCCGCAAGGTTCCATACTGGGTCCGGTGTTATGGAACGTCATGTACGACGGTGTCTTGAGGTTGAAGTTCCCGGTGGACGTGGTAATCGTCGGCTTCGCTGACGAGGTCTACGGCGAATCGAAGAGGTGGAAGAGGAAGAGGTGGAGTTGACTGCAGCTCACTCGATCGCAATTCTGGAGGAGTGGATGAGTTCCAGGAAGTTAGAACTGGCTCACCACAAGACTGAGGTGGTTGTTGTTAACAACCGAAAGTCGGAGCATCAAACGGTGATAAGGGCAGGCAACTGCGCGGTCACCTCTGAACGCTTCATCAAGCTCTTGGGGGTAATGATCGACGATAAGCTCACCTTTGGTAGCCACTCCAATTACGCCTGCAAGCGTGCCTCCACAGCTATAGTGGCATTGTCTCGGAAGATGTCCAATAGCTCTGCGGTTTATGCAAGCAAGCACAAACTTCTGGCTAGTGTCGCTCTGTTCATACTGTTCATACTGTTCGCTCTGTTCATACTCATAGCTTGGGGCACGGCCCTGTGTATTAAAAGCTACAGAACGAAGTTAGAAAGTACGTTTAGGCTCATGTGCCTAAGAGTTGCGAGCGCATACCGTACAGTGTCGCACGATGCACTTTGCGTCATCACCGGCATGATGCCTATTAAAATCGTTATCGGTGAAGACATATAGTGCTTCGAAATGCGCGGACGAGAGGCATCCGTAGGACTGTCAGGTTGGCCTCAATGGTCAAATGACAGCGTGCATAGGACAGTTCCACTAAGGGAAGATGGACACATTTGTTGATACCGGAGATAGGTACGTGGGTCAAGAGGCGCCATGGTGAAATAACTTTCCACCTGACCCTGGTCCTTACAGGCCATGGTTGCTTAAGGCAGTATCTACACCGGTTCGGACACTCGGCCTCGCCTGAGTGTCCGGTGTGCGTTCAGAGGAAACGGTCTGGATGTGGTCTGGACACTACCCCGGACAACCTAGTTCGGAGGATGTGTAAAGATGAAGTCGGCTGGAACGCCGTTTTATCGGCAATCGTCCAAATCGTCTCGGAGGTACACAGAAGGTGGCGCGTGGACTCGAGGAATGGCTAGTTCAGGTGCAAAAAAGAGGTGGTCCAAGGGTTCGGAGTCGGCTGCATGGGTCATGCCGGTGCCCTGTGGTCGAACTCGATCCTTTTATCAAACAAGTGGCCGCGCGAAGATCAACATGATATCGTCGCTTTCGCGGCGTCGGTCAACCGGGCGGGTTCCGAGTCCGAGGACGGAAAGGGGTCCTCGTCAAGGCTGGGGCAGGCACCGCGTCGGCAAGTCCCTCTGTGGGTTTCCGAATAGGCCCTATCGCAGAGAGGTCATTTTGGGGTGCACGCGTCATCATCATTCTTGATACCAGTCGTGCAGAGGGAAGCAGGCGTGAAGTCTACCCTTCCCAACTTCCGAGGACAAAGGGCGTGGTAAGGCCACCTGGAAAGCCGGCAATGCGCTAGCACGATACCATGGTGTTTTTCTAAGAAAGCGAGTCATAATGTTCGGTGCTGCAAGGACACGCAGCTAGCCTCGAGGGTGCGTTGTGCACTGCCCCCCATTTGAAGCATTACTTTATGGTTGTACCGAAGGGACGATGGGCTTGGCGGCAATGGAAACGGTTTAGCGGGTCGGGGATGTAGTCCTGCCTCTCTCGTTTGCTGATGGAGGTGGTGGTGCCTGATAGACATAGTTAGGAAACTTCTGGAGAGGATTATCCTCAATAGGCTGACGAAGTGTATGGAGGGTGAGCGTGGACTGTCAAACATGCAGTTTGGATTCCGCAAAGAAGTATCGACAGTGGATGCAATCCGAACAGTGCTCGAGAGTGCTGAGAAAGCGTCCAAACAGAAGAGGAAGATCGATACTATATTGTTGATAATGGTCAGGAAATAATGCAGATAGTCTGCGCTGCTGTCTGGAGTTAAAATGAGCTCCAAATACGTCGAATTCTTACCCTCTGGTCAAAAATATACATACCAAATTTATTCGCATGTAACAACGATAATTGTCTTAGCGTGACATCGTCTGCTACCAACATCAACTTAATCTGAGCGCTGTAGTCAGGTATGCGAATGGACAAAGGAGGGGGGCATATCTGCCCTCAAACGCATACAACCAACCCTAGCCAGGTCATAAGCGCGCGTGCTTCAATAATGCAAACACTTAAACGCACACCGTCTCTAATAATAGAGACGGATGCAGAAAGAGACACCCACAATAGTCACACTCCCAGCACAAACCACTGAACATACACTGTCAAAACACACCAATGCCCACGTAAGGCATTCCCTATCAGAAAAGGCAGTCGGTATATATCCTGGCGATTCCAAGCCTAATACGGTCATACATAACAATAAAGGTTCCTGATTTATCCCACCATACTGAAGTGGCCTCACAACACAAAACTACAAATATGAAATGGGATCCAGGAAATGTTAGGCTGCTTGCTTTAGAACGCAGAAATTACGCTGGATGATTCGGTCAGTCTTAGGATCGGTTCACTTGATGGGTATGTAGTGGCGATAAAGGCCACAGCAGCTTCGAGAAAATGAAAGGCTCCAGGTCTGCCGTCTCGAATGATTTCAGAGGAGCAATGCTCGCTTAACTTATCAAAAGGACCTAAGTAACATTTTTCATGAGCTTTTGATTGCAGAACTCAAATTAAATCATGAAAAAAAAAGTTATTTAGGTCCTTCTGAAAAGTTAAGCGAGAATGCCTCGGAAGTCCGACCTGGAAGTGTTCCAGACCAGGATGTCCCTAAAGAGGATAAGGAAAAGCGAATCGTTGATAATGATACCCATCTTTCTTTTGATGCCCGGTTGCGAGCCGTAGGGTACGTAAACGTTTACCACACTGACTGGAAAGCTACCGCGGAGACGGACTCTGACAACTGTGAGCGTACGCCATACGGGTTTTCCTGAAGGACCCGATCGCCGCGGAATGCCGGATAATCGAGCCTACATTTGTGACCCAACAATAATTTTCTACGAGAGAGCGGTCCGTGGAGTCCAGAGAGATTCGATTGACCCCCTGAAGGTATAACAATAACTGTTAATGGGTTGTTCTGTTTGGCTGATTCGTTGCACCTCGATAACTTGAACCCCTTGCCGTCCGTCGGGGAAAAAATGGGTGTCCCGTTTACACCCTTGAACCAAAGGGCCCAAGCAGCACAAGTTAGACAAAAATGGTTGCATCAACTTAATTGCGACTAAATCTGGTCACATGTGAGTTGCAATAACATATACGTAGTATGTGTGCTGGGCTCTCCTTGGCCGTGTGGTAAGACGCGCGGCTACAAAGCAAGACCATGCTGAGGACGGGTTCAATTCCCGGTGCCGGTCTAGGTAATTTTCGGATTGGAAATTGTCTCGACTTCCATGGGCATAAAAGTATCATCGTGATAGCCTCATGATATACGAATGCAAAAATGGTAACCTGGCTTAGAAACCTCGCAGTTAATAACTGTGGAAGTGCTTAATGAATACTAAGCTGCGAGGCGGCTCTGTCCCAGTGTGGGGACGTAATGCCAATAAGAAGAAGAAGAAGTATGTGCTGCTAGGGGGTGTTCCTCAGACCCAGTATGGTGAGAGGGGATTCTCGATCTTTGGGGGATCTGGACTTGTTTGGTGAATCCTCGTCCACTCAGTGCCGGGGTCGACCCGGTCGTATCGGTGAGGTCATCAAGTTCATTCTACCGGTACTCCGACTACCCAGGGAATAGTGGATGCTTTGTTCGTTCGTTATCATCCTTAGACGCCAGGGTTAATCCATCAGTGGCGATTTTGGCAGGGGTTAGTTGAATATCTTGGGTTGTGGCGAATAGAAAACGTCTTGACCTGGAGAAATCTTGGACGAGTTGGCATTTTCAGTTTGTAAGATCGGGATAGTAGGGAAACAATCTATTAGATCCTACTAGTCCCTTATTCCGGTTTTCAACTTAATTCAGTCGATTCAAGTACGAGATAATGAAGACGACCTTATTGTTGAGGTCGAAATACGTATCTGTCAAGGTGCAATTAAGTGGTGGAATTAAATGGGATTGTACAAACAAGTGAACTTAATTCAGTTTATGTTTAATGCACAAACTGTGAGAATAATCCAAACTCTCAACTTAGGGCTCAGGATATACTTCCACAGTTGTTAATTGAGAGCTTTCAATGTGAACCAAACTTATGGATTTGTATTATGATACTCTTTACCCATTTATTTATTTATTACCAGACTAAGGCCGGAGTGGCCTGTGCTGCACATAAAAGTCTTCGCCATTCAGCTCGGTCCCTGGCTGCACTTCGTCAACCACGCAGTCTGCGGAGGGTCCGCAAATCGTCCTCCACCTGATCGATCCACCTTGCCCGCTGTGCACCTCGCTTTCTTGTTCCCGTCGGATCGTTGTCGAGAACCATTTGCACCGGGTTACTGTCTGACATTCTGGCTACGTGCCCGGCCTACCGAAGTCTACCGATTTTCGCGGTGTGAACGATAGTTGGTTGCTTTGGTTGGTTCTCCCAGCAGCTCATGCAACTCGTGGTTCATTCGCCTCCTCCACGTACCGTCCGCCATCTGCACCCAGCCATAAATAGTACGCAGCACTTTCCTTTCGAAAACTCCTAGTGTGCGTTGGTCCTCCACGAACATCGTCCAGATTTCGTGTCCGTAGAGAACTACCGGTCTAGTAATCGTTTTGTAGATAGGTAGTCAGTTTGGAACGGCGACGAACTCTATTCGATCGGAGCGTTTTGCGGGGTTCAAAATACGTACGATTTCCAGCCATTATGCGTCTCTTTCTCTCTGCTGGTATCGTTATCGGCGGTCACCAGTGAGCCCAAGTACACGAATTCTTCAACCACCTTGATTTCGTCACCAACGATAGAAACTCGTGGTGGGTGGCTTACATTGACCTCTCTTGAGCCTCTTCCTATCATGTACTTCGTCTTCGACGTGTTGATGACTAGTCCAATCCGTTGAGCTTCGCTGTCGTCGGCGAAACCAAATAACTGGACGGACTCCATGAAAATCGTACCACTCTTGTCAATCCCTGCCCTTCGTATTACTCCCTCCAAAGCGATGTTGAATAGCAGACACGAAAGGCCATCACCTTGCCGTCAAACTTTACGCGTTTCGAAGGGACTCGAGAATGCCCCTGAAGCTCGAACTACGCACATCACCCGATCCATCGTCGCCTTGATCAACCGTGTCAGTTTATCCGGAAATCCGTGTTCGTGCATTAGCTGCCATAGCTGGTCCCGATCGATTGTATCATATGCGGCTTTGAAGTCGATAAATAGATGATGTGTGGGCACGATGTATTCGCGGCACTTCTGCAATACCTGACGTATGGCAAACACCTGGTCTGTGGTAGAGCGTTCACCCATAAATTCCGCCTGTTACTGCCCCACGAACTCTCTTGCAATTGGTTTTAGTCGGCGGCATAACATTTGGGAGAGTACCTTGTAGGCGCGTTCAGCAATGTGATTGCGCGGTAGTTGCTACAATCATGCTTATCGCCCTTTTTGTAGATGGGACACACGACACCTTCCATCCACTCCTGCGGCAGAACCTCATCCTCTCAAACCTTGGTAATCACCCAGTGCAGCGCTCTAGCCAGTGCCTCGCCACCGTGTTTAAACAGCTCTCCTGGTAGTTGGTCAACTCCAGGGGCTTTGTTGTTTTACAGCCGGCCGATCTCCTTATGGATTTCGTTTGTATCGTGCCTCGTTGGCCCTCGTGCGGTGTTGCAGCAATCTCGCCCATTCTGCATTCTTCTCCTCAACTAACTGCTCACATTCGCCGTCATACCAGTCCAGTCGTCTCTCTGATTCGGTGGCACCGTGCCTAGGTACAGCCAATGGTGGATCGAATATCTCTCTAGCCATCTTCAAGAGAAGCTGCGCCTATCTGCCCCTCCGTTGGAAGTGCCACTTCCAGCTTCTGTGCGTAGTTTTGGGCTAGTCTACCGTCTTGTAGCCGCCCATTGTTTAGCCGCGGCGGACGACTCCGACGCGTGTTGTACACCGTCGAGAGTTTTGAGCGCAGACATACTGCAACGAGGTAGTGGTCGGATTCAATATTCGCACTGCGGTAAGTGCGTACCTTCGTGATATTGGAGAAGAATTTACCGTCGATTAAAACGTTGTCGATTTGGTTTTCCGTTACTTGATTAGGTGATTTACATGTTGCCTTGTAGATATTCTTGCGGGGGAAGAAAGTGCTTCGGACTACCATTCCGCGGGAGGCTGCAAAGTTGATGCAGCGTTGGCCGTTGTCGTTCGATACGGTATGCAGACTATCCGGTCCGATGACCGGTCTATACATTTCCTCCCTTTCTACCTGAGCGTTCATGTCACCGATGACGATTTTGACGTCTCGCAGTGGGCATCCATCGTATGTCTGTTCCAGCTGTGCATAGAACGCTTCTTTCTCGTCGTCAGGTCTCCCTTCGTGTGGGCAGTGCACGTTGATGATGCAGTTGAAGAAATGGTCTTGTATCCTCAGCTTGCACATCCTTGCGTTGATTGGCTGCCACCCAATCACGTGTTGGCGCATCTTTCCCAGCACTATGAAGCCGGTTTCCAGCTCGTTGGTGGTGCCACAGCTTTGGTAGAAGGTAGCCGCTCGATGCCCACTTTTCCACACTTTCTGTCCTGTCCAGCAGATTTCCTGCAGCGCTACGACATCGAAGTTGCGGGGATGTAATTCATCGTAGAATATCCTGTCGCAACCTGCGAAGCCTAGCGACTTGCAGTTCCATGGTCCAAGCTTCCAATTGTGATCCTGTATTTGTCGCCTAGGTCTTTGCCGATTATATCGAGTCGCATTATCTCTTATATTGTTCGTAATTATTGGTTTTCCAGGCGGCTTATTGGGCCTGCGCAAACCTCCTGTCTCGTCGGAGGGCCGTCGTGTCAGGGCTGTTTAGCGTTCCACCCAACACCAGGACTTGGGCTGCTGCGCTTTGAGCGGCACACAGTCGCTTTGGCGGAGCCTACTTGCGGATACATGCAGCTTTTTATAGAGGTTTAACAAGGCCCACTGTCAAACCCCACCACATCCTAGGCAGGCGCCACAACTCGCAGATGGCCTGGGGAGGGATCGTCAAGCCCTTGGACACAGGTTGCATTCGATTGCAGACGATTTGTTTGTGTATTGACATGATTTCAAGACTATACAAACTTAATTATGACATCGAATGGGTACCTAACCCGTTTGATGCCGATTAGAAGAATAAATTCTGTGAACGCACCTGCTAGAAAACTATTAGCGTGAGTTCTAACAGCAACAGCATATGAACCATACGTTTATATGTAGTGTAGAGTATTTCCAAATTTCTCTCACTTGCAATTATAACTCTCGATAATGTGATTATAGCAATGTACGTACATATATCTCGTCATAATTAAAGAACCAGTAGTCAGTATAAACGCTGTGTGATCGGTTGCAAACCAAAATTCGTCGCGTCAAATAAATCATTTAAGTTTCGTTAATAAAACGCTCTTGTTTTTAAAGTAATCGCGATTTCGTTATTCGATCAAAATGAAAATGATCCAGTGATAATTTAAATCCTCAACACCGTTCAAGAAAACAAAGCAGAATCTTTATTTATTGTAGCATAGACATAAAAAACTATGTCGTTAATAGAAGTTTGTAATGTTGTTTTGTTGCTTCTAAGATATAATTTTTTGACTTTTGACAGGTACTGGTCCTGTTGTTTACAGACCATTACATTTCAATTTTGAGATTTTTCTGTTCTTCTTTGGATTATCTGATCGATAATTATATAAACGTGTTTGTATTTAAATGCGGAATATGCATAAAGTCTTCAGCATCATGAAATATGGAGATTTCATTTGGATCAAAACATTTCTAAGTCCGAAACGTAAACAACAGGACCAGGACCTGTCAGAATTGTGAGGTTAGGTTTGCCGCGCGCAACGACCTATACTCACATACAAGGGGAACGGTTCGACACCTCATCCCACAGCTCCTATTTCCATCCCATCAAAAACAAAGCAATGAAAAGGAATTTAGTTTATTTCTTATTTTTATGATTTTTTCACCAGTGAGCACGCGTGTTAACAAAAAGGAGCGACGAGATTGGTGCTGTATTTCTTTGTTTTGCGATGAGATGAATATATGTTCAGTGAGATGGAAAACGTAACAATTTCCCTAGTTTTTATATTTGACAATCGTTATAAATAAGATTGAAATTTGGAATTGATTATTGAAAACTGAAATTCTGTTATGCCTTCACTGCTTGGGATACAATGAAACAACAATTATTTCATCCTTCGTTTCGTAAAATGGTTCTGCAAACTACTCTTAAAGCCCTGAATGTTATTCGTCCTTAAACGTCCGAGAGATAATCGAATCTACAGTTTAATTTACATGCAATTTATAAACATTTCGAACGTTAATAACTACAGAATTTTAAACATTTATTAGAAACGGAGCTGTTATTGATATATGAGAGAAAACCAAGTTTGTCTTCGCCTGCAATATCACTCACCTTGATCGACAGCGGGCCACTGGAGTGCGAATCGTTGTCCGCTATCACGGAAGAATTGTTCTCGTCCACCACAATCACCTCGTAGTCGCCATCTTGGAGCGAGCGGTTTCCTACAAAAACAATGGGTAACAAGAACAGTTTTAATCCATGTGCTTCTTGCAATTCTCAAAGGTTTGTAAATATTAACAAATTTAACGACGAAAAAATAAGTTTTAATCAAAATAAGAAATACTACTCAAATAAGGACTTTGTGCGAAAGGGAGTGCCCGTATGTGAGTGTGCGCTTCAAGCGTTTCCGTGTTAGACGTCTATCGTGTGCACCGTTGTGCGTGGGAGTGGCAAAGAACAATAGGAGACGTGACTTCGGTGTACGAGTGCTTGTGGTTATAAATTCCAGTGTTTCATGTTGAGGTGTGTTGCTAAAATTCGAATCAACCCAAAAGAAAACGAAACAAAAAACGAAGAGCGCACGCAAACAAAACACAAAACTGAATGCCATCGGGATCCATCGAAACGCAAATCCAAATTCGGAAAACAAAAGACAGTCAACGCATGAACGAAACAAAATGGCGACGAAACAGTACTCTGTTTTGGGGGTTGGTTCCCGCACAGCACAATCATAATCGACATACATCACAAACGCATAACAAATTAGGAAAAAAAACAGAAGTCACAGAAGAATAAATTGTCAAAATTTTAGTTGGTTTTGAAGGTGCCCAGAACAAAACACGATACCTGTCATACCGTTACAATGATAGATATGGTTATCACCGTTATTGAGTCCTTTCCCCAGCTTGCCTCCGAGGGCACTGTGGGCGACGAGACCGTTGTTGAGGCCCCCGGTTCGACCGCGCAGATGAGCCTGACCGTACGGGCCGGAGCTGAGCGCTGTCAGCGAGTTGTTATTGGTTAGGTTATGTTGGGCCACCTGCTGCTGATGGTGATGATGCCCTGTTACCGAGGTGTAGCAACCGACCACATCGCTGGGGTAACCGTTGCTGTTGCCATTGTATGCCACCATCGAACCAATGGGTCCATTCATCGTGGGGCCTGACAGACCGCCACTGTTGTTGTTATTGTTGGTGCCGTTCATCAGCCCGATCGACGACGAAGACGAAGAGGACGTCGTCTGCGAGGACGACGAAGTGATTGTATTGTTACTGCCGTGGTGCATCATCTGTAGGTTGGCCGTGTTCGGGACCGGCCCTCCACCGTGCACTGCCGAAGAGGAGGAGCTCATCAGTTGCGGTGCTTGGCCGGCGGCTGCGGCGGCAGCAGCAGCAGCCGCTGCAGTGGCCACCAGCGACGACGACGAAGACGACGGGGCCACGGCGGTCATCGCGGCCGTTTGGTGGCTGGGATGCGATCCCGGTAGGAACTGTGGATAGACGTGGTGCGACCATTGCGGGAACAGTGGACGATTGCTCGAGTCTGCATGGCGGGAGCGGCAGCAGCAACAGCGGCGGCGGCGTGTTTGTGTGTGGGGGTGTTTTGGGGTGGTTGTAATCGTGGCGGTGTGTTGGTGAGTTTTTTTTTATTAGTAGCGATACGCAAAGGAGCACGAGAAGGTTATGGTTCGTTAGCGATGGATTTGGTTTTGCCCGTTGACCAATGCGTTGATGGTGTTTGTTAACATAGGTGGTGCGGTGAGAGGGGGGTAAGCGCGCGCAGCGGTAGAGATAAAACCATTGGGAATAAAAGACGAAAAGAAAAAGAACGAGAAGGGAAGAGGAATTTGCATTTATTCTCGATTAGGTACATGTTTAGCAGTATAAGAATACGTATTGAGCAGTTTTGGGAGTGGAAGTAGAAACAAAAACAAACATTCACACAAACACATATACATTTATCTAAGCATAGTTTTGGAACAGAACATTGAATTACTAACAGAAAATACAATTAAGAAGCATATTAAGCATACAGTCTGGTATTATCTTTCTTTGCAATTCTCAGCGTTGTAAGAATTTGTGTAGTAGGAGAGCCGCCATTGTTCATCCTGGTACACACCCGGAAATAAAATGTTTGAGGATCAATATTTCGATTGAATTAGCTTGTTAATCATATTAGTCACATACATGCATATTGCATACATGCATACCAAGAAAAAAAGAAACCAAAATGAGCCACTTCCTAGTGCTATTCAGCTCTCAGCATGGTTCCGAAATTCGTAGCCAGTTCCTCTGACACCGACGACCCAGATACCACTGAGAATCTCAACATGAATGCGACAGACACTTGCCTTGCTGCGTTGTTGGGTGGACTGCTGCAAGTTTGGTCGAAATGATTATTAGTCCGAAAACGGTTCGCTGAAAAAGTTGTTTGACTGAAAGCGACATACGGCGGAACAGATAATTTGGTCGAAGAAATTGTTTACCATTACAGGTCGTTTGGCAGAAAAGGCCATTTTACCAAACAGGTAATGCGACCAGAAATGTCGTTTAGTCGAACAGGTCATTTAGCCGAAAAGGCCGTTTGGGAGAAATGATAGTTTTGCAGAAACAGCCATTTAGCCGAATTAGTCAAGTGGTCGAATGTATTGTTTGGCTCAAAAATAGTGAATGTGAAAAGTGTGAAGTGATTCATGATAGTTGAGAAATTAGAAGTAAGAAATAAGAAATGAGAAGTACAAAATTACCTGCCTCACTTCTTACACCTTAGTTATAACTTCTACATTACTTCTAGCAATAAACTTTTCATTTATCATTTCTCATTTTTCACTTCGCATTTATCACTTAGCACAGTGAGAAGTTTAAGACGTTAGAATTTGGGACGGGACTTGTAAAGAGGTAAAAAATGCAACTTTATCTGCTGCCAGTCAACTGCTGTCACGAACTGTCAGACGTAGTCAGCAGCTTTTTGTGTGAAAATATTGGTATCCTAAATAAAATATACCGCATGATTTTTGTTTTACGAAGACTTTTTCACATTAACGAGTATTCCAAATCATTCGATTAGCTTATTATTAATCAGTTATAAACGTGTGTTTTGTTCTTGGTATAAAAATCTTTATTAAAATTAGTTTACTAATTCGCGAATTGTATACACTTATATTGTGCTCAGAAGAGTCAACCCGGGGCTTAGGTGAAACATTTGAAACTCGACGGTCAACTGTGATGACAAGAAGAACAAGTGTCAAAACAAGGGGAAAGAAAGCAGCGTCTCTGCAAGTCTTGCCTCAGGTTAGAATTAACGAGCCTGGATTAAAAACAAAGAGGCGCAATACTCCTACCTTTAACAACCTTGTGCTCGATTGGAACAACCGATTTGACAGCAAATGCGTTGTTCCAATTTTGACACTTCATCTCTTTGTTATGAGTGCAGGTTCTTTAGTTAGAATCAAGAAGTGAAACTTCTCAATTCTCACTCATTATTTCTCACATCTCACTCCTTATTTCTCACTGCGAAAAGTTAGTAACACGTAGTAAAAGCTGAGCCACAAAAAGTTAGAAATGAGTCCTCATTTCTCACTTTAAGGCTCTGTCTCATTTGGAGAATTAAACTTAAAAGTGACAGTTCGAAAATTAGCAAATAACCCAGTCATAAGAATGGCTGGTGCTACCCAGCAATTCCAATAAGACATCGATGCAAAATGATTCGATATCTGTCAAAAGTAATCTTGCTCTGCGAGCAGGGTTATTTGATAATTATTGAAATGTCACTTTTAAGTTTAATTTCAGTTTAATTCTCCAAATGAGACAGACCCTAAACAGTAAGACGTGAGCAATAAGGAGTGAAAAGTAAGAAGTTTGACTTTCTTGACACTTCGAGCTGAGAAAAGTGTGAAGAACGAAGTGAAAAGTGAGCAGTGATGGAAATACTCTCTTCACGAATAA
The DNA here is from genome assembly GCF_024139115.2 of Armigeres subalbatus. Lineage (NCBI taxonomy): Eukaryota > Metazoa > Arthropoda > Insecta > Diptera > Culicidae > Armigeres > Armigeres subalbatus. The sequence goes on along the minus strand of NC_085139.1, from coordinate 247,443,014 downwards.
GAAAAAAGTGTAATTGACCCTACCAAAAATTCCACACTTGCGCGAACCTGCTGCCTGTATTTTTGGCACTTGCTTTGTTTGCTAGTACGGGCAGAGCAAAGACAAAAAAACAGGGCAGTATTTGGTTTGCGAGTAAAAAATATTATAAATAAATTTCACTTGAGATAAACACAATAACAATAAACAAATGTGTTCTTGCTCGAACATCCATGAGAAACATGTTCCGATGTTGCTTTCTGACATTTTGCAAATTACCCGAATGACTCGCGAAGCTTCACGAACATTTTTTTTGTGTTCACGAGTATTTTGCATTGGCTATTTCTCGTTTTATGAACAAGGGTCACAGATTTCCACCACTGAAAGTGAGACGTCGGCATTTTTTGACAAAAACTACGTGTAAGGGGAAGCCTTGGATACAGGCTGCAAAATAAAAAAATCCAAATTGGGGACCGTTACGAAATCATGTAAGATTTTAAACGATAATAGTGACATTATCTTTCGATAGAATTTAAGGATTTATATATCAATTGTGGTGGATGCGGCCCTGTATTTGATATCAACTGTTTACTGTTGATATAACCATAAAAAGTAAAATAATCAATTCAGCATATCCGCGATCACGCCACCCGGACGATGAACGCGGTTATGCTGAGTGAGCGAAAAGGGTCACGTACCCACCACCGTATGAGGCCACATAGTTAGGAATATGAAAATGAATAAATCAGTCTTGGACTAGAATTTACCAAATCCAGAAGTGTCTCAGTTATTTAAGAAAGAGTGATAATCACCACCCCGTGGGGTTAACTGGACTAAAGAAAACCACTGTGTCTGAGGGCATAACATGGCGATCCTGCCAGGAGCAGGCTTGAGTTTTGAAAAGTTGAAGTGAAGCACTTATAGTAAAGTCCAAAATGAGTGAATAATTATATGGTGTGAGAAGAACCACGGAACAGTCGCGCGGTTCAGTAATTGATTTTATGAACCGCCGCTAGTAGAATAAGCGGATACCAGACGGTTGACTGGTCAGTGCTCCGCGCGGATGGGCGAGTGAAATTGTGTTATGAACAAAATAAAACTGAGTGAGCACAGCAACAAAACCCCGGAGTGCCAAATCAGGAGGAAGAAATTTGTACCAGTGCGCGGAAAGTTGCCTAGACCCAAGAGTGCAGAAAAATAGTCAGTCGATAGTGCCGAGAAAAAATACAATCAAAATGGGATGGTTTTCTTCTGATGAGAACCTAGCCATCAACACCAGCAATTCCGCGGATGGACACCAAACTGCGCAATCGTTGGCGCTATGCGGAATGGCCCTACTGGCGGTGATCTACATCGTAGCAAAAGGAGTCATCCAACTACACAAACGAAGCACGGAAAGGCTGGCGGAGCGTGCAGCACGGCGTGCGACAGCGTTACCGTAGGACAAGGTGCAAGTCGTAATCGATCAGCAAAGAAAATGTAAGTTTTATTTCTTTGTCAAGTGCATAATTTGTAAAGTTGTTCGTTTTGTTTCACCAATTGTGTAATCCCGATATCATTTAAACTGTTTCTTGGTCGAAGTGGTGTTCAACTATGGTAGCCAAATGAGTGATGAACTAAGTAACATACAGGAGCTTTTGACATATTTAGTGAGAAACAAAGTTAATCTAGAAAAAACCCTTATCGAACATTTTGGAAAGTACTCTTAAGACTAAGAAGGAGTTTTGTACCGTAACATATATAAAGGCTCGCGAAAAACTTGATAGTATAAAGGAAAAATTAGACCCAACGCAGTATTCCGAACATTTATGCAAATTGGAGGCTGTTTATGCTGAAGTAATCAATCTTATACAAACGAAATTGCTCGCGATGGCTACAACGCTCGATATTGCATTAGCTTTGAAAATTATCGATAAGTTTGCAGGGATAGTCTTGAATTGGGACACTTCCTGGAGACTATTGATTGATTAAAGGCATATTCAGCGTCCGTTCCGGATGCCACCATAATAACCTTCTTAAAAACAAGGTTGGTTGTTGCTGCCAATGGTTCTATCGAGGGAGCTGCAACGCGAGCTGACTGGAAACAAAACTTACTACAAGATTCGCAGTAAAATTAACTCCAACAGCATGCGAGGCAGAGTTAAAGCAATCTAGACAGAAACAAAGGTCAGTTACAGAATTTGGTAAGGAAGTGGAGCAGCTGGCAGCTAAGCTAGCCACTGCTTACGTTTCGAACAAGACATTCGCCAATGAGGCCGCAGCAGATGCGATAGTTCAACCTATCGCAACAAATGCGTTTATTGCCGGACTTAATAATAACCAAACGGCTTTCTTTGTCAAGGCCAGAAATCCACCGAATTTAAACAGAGCGATTTCTGATGCACTGGAAGTAGTACCAATTACCAAAGAGGAGGTCAACTGGTACCAACCCCCAGGCGCAGGAAAGAATAGCTCACGAAATTATCGGGGTCAACAACAAAATGGAAACTATAACCGTGGTCGACGTTTCCAAGGAAGAGGTTTTAGCAACAACTACCAGAGCCAGAGAGGCTATCATTCTGGTAGAGGAAGAAGTGAAAGAGGTCATTTTCAAGGAAATCGACATAACAACCATAGTGGTAACAATCGCAATCATGATAACAATCATCGTGAAAACCAAGCACGTCACCAATGTAATTGTGTTCACAATGAAGAAGGTCGAGAACGAGAGAATAATACACGCCCAGAAGGTCAAGCTCGAGAAGAAGTTAACGTGATGCAGGAGTTATTTCGTGAATAACCCTGTAACGGCTTCTCGTGCTAATTTCCGATTGCATGGATATGACACATCTATACCTTTTGTAATAGACACAGGTGCATCTTGTTGTATAATAAAAAGAGAAGTATTATGCTATTGGAACAGTAACATTAATAATTTCTTTAAAAAGAATTAAATTTTCTTGCAGATTCCATGTTGTCGATGGATTGAAACTACTTTCGACGGAAGGCATTTTAGGAAACGATTTTTTAATGAAATATGGAGCGTACATTGATTTTGAGTCGAGTACACTGTCTTTGGGAAATACACAAGGAAGAGTGTCCACAGTTTTACAAAACACATCTAAAATGATTTCAATACCTTCGAGAAGTGAATTCATCACTTTTGTGTCAACAAATGTCGAAGACGACTATGTAATTTTTCCAAGGGAAATAGCGAAAGATGTTTTTATAGCGTCGACTATAGTTCGACCGAAGAATGGAAAAATTCCAGTAAGAATTTTAAATATTCGGGAAGAAGTGGTAAATATTAAACAATTCACGCCGCTCATGAAGCCATTATCTGAGTTCAACTTATTAGAAAAAACTGAATTTGAATCGAACCCGTCAGAAAGGGAAAAGTTGTTATTTGAGAATTTAAATCTAGAACATCTGAAAGGTAGGGAAAAAGTTAGTGTGGAGCAAATTTGTAGAAAATTTTCTGATTTGTTTCTACTACCGGGCGACAAGCTAACTTATTCTAACGTTTTTGAGCAGAGCATTCCTTTGAAGTCAGGAGTAGCTCCTATTTACAAAAAGCCATATAGGATACCTCATAGTCAACAACAGGTTGTCGAAGAGGAAATTCAAAAAATGTTAGATAATGACATAATTGAAGAGGCATCATCGCCTTGGTCCTCACCAGTCCTTTTAGTACCGAAAAAGGCTGATGAGAATGGCCAAAAGAAATGGAGACTAGTAGTGGATTATCGGGCTATAAACGATAGTTTAATAGACGATAAGTTTCCGCTACCGAACATTACGGATATTCTAGACTCATTATCTGGGGCGGTCTATTTTACGCATCTGGATTTGAATCAAGGATATTACCAAATGCTGATTGATCCGAAAGATAGGGATTGTACTTCATTCTCTACTAACAAAGGTCAATACCGAATGAAGAGATTGCCGATGGGATTAAAAATAAGTCCTTCAGCTTTCTCAAGATTAATGACGATTGCTATGGCTGGATTGAACTATTCTCAGTGTTTTGTTTATTTGGACGATCTAATTGTTTTCGGGAAACATCTTGAAGATCACAATAAAAATTTGCATGATGTGTTTCTAAGACTGCGTGAAGCGAATCTAAAATTAAATGCGAAAAGTGTGAATTTCTTAAAACACAAATGTTGTATTTAGGATTCGTAGTGTCAGATCAAGGGATATCTCCAGATCCTGCAAAATCGATGTGGTAAAGAATTTTCCAAAACCAATGTCCGTCAATGAATGTAAACGTTTTGTAGCGTTTGCAAATTACTATCGAAGACATATAAGAAATTTTTCACAAATTGCAAGTCCGTTAAACAAATTGACTCGAAAGGGAGTTCAATTTAAATGGGAAGAAGAACAGGAAAAGGCATTTGAAACACTCAAACAAAAGTTGATAGGATCAGAAGTGCTAGATTTTCCTAATTTTACACGTTGTAATATTTTCGAAGTGACTACTGATGCATCTAAATATGGTTTAGGAGCAGTGCTACACAATGGCAATGGTAAACCGGTAGCATATGCAAGCAGAATGTTAAACTCGGCAGAGCAGAACTATTCAACGATTGAAAAAGAGCTGCTAGGAGTCGTATGGGCAGTTCGCCATTTTAGACCATATTTATATGGCAGAAAATTCAAAATATTTACCGATCATAGACCACTCGTTTATTTGTTCAGTATGACTGATCCATCTAGTAGGCTAACTAAATTTCGATTAGCATTAGAGGATTACTCATTTGAAGTGTTTTATAAGAAGGGAACGGATAATGCAGCTGCAGACGCATTATCGAGAATCTCTTCTGATGAATTAAAACAAATAAGCAAAATACACGAAGACGAATGCTTAGTCACCACAAGATACCAAGAACGTCAAAATTTACTGAAAGCCGGCGAGATAATAATGAAGCTCCTATCGAAAGGATTGATCACCCTTCGATAGTCGAACTACTTAAAAACCACGAGATTCATTAGAGCTAGAGTTTCGAAAAATCCTAAACAAGGAGAAAGTAGAACCAAAGATTGCATTGGAACCGAATTCTGCTACTATGTCCCGAAAATTAATAAAATAATATTTAATTGCGCAAAATTCGTACAGAAAAAAAGTTCTTCTACGGACAGAAAAGAAAGGCTAGACATCATGTTCAGGCGGTTGTCAGCGGATTTGAAGTCCTTATGTGGAAGAATAAAACAAACCGCGGTGGTTATCGTACTTAGCGACGATAATCAAATATCAAAACTGTACGTTGAATATGTGAAGAAACACAAAATAAGGGATCCCAAAATAATAATTATTAAACGCGCACAAATTATAAAGAATCCAGAGGAAAAGGATAAGATTTTGAATAATTTCCATATTGGAAAAACAGCGGGTCACATAGGTATGCAGCGAATGTTCAAAACTATACGCCAATATTACTATTGGAATGGTTTAAAAGCGGACGTGGAAAATTTTGTTAACAAATGTATCTTGTGTAAAAGACGAAACATCATAAAACGACACGGCAACCTCTTGAGGTAACTACCACAGCTAGCCAATCAATGGAAAAGCTTTATTTGGATTTGGTAGGCCCATTACCAAAGGATAATCACGGGAAGGAATATATTTTGACTATACAATGTGAGCTAACTAAGTTCATTATCGCTAAACCTATTGAAGACAAACGAACTAGAACTGTAGCACAAGCATTTATGGAAGCTGTAATCCTACAGTTTGGAGTTCCAAAAACCATTGCAACGGATAGAGGAACTGAGTTTATGTCACAGGTTATGAAGGATATGGCAGAGTTGCTAGGTATTGAAAAACTAAGTAGCACCGCATACCATCATGAAACCATTGGGGCACTAGAAAACTCGCACAAGACTTTGGGAAATTTTTTGAGAGTTAATTCACATGGTCAATATTTTACTTGGTCGGAATGGATACCATTTTGGACCTTTATGTATAATACAACAGTTCACTCTAGCCATAACTACACTCCATTTGAATTGTTGTTCGGAAGAAAATGCGTTGTTCCATCTCTGATTCACACCGAAGTACAGCCTATTTATAACTTTGATGATTATGCTAAAGAACTTAAGTACAGATTACAAATGTCATACAATGATGCGAGACAAACATTAATGCAAAACAAAATTCGACAATGCGAAGAATCCAACAAAGAGGTAAAAAAGATTGTGTTCCAGAATAGTCAGAAAGTTTTTATTAAGAGATGTGATGTTTCTAAACTTGAGGATATTAATGAAGGTCCATTTGATGTAGTGCAAGATTTAGGGCCAAATATTTTGATAAAAAGGAATGGAAAATTTGAAACTATACATAAAAACAGAACAATCCTATTCAAGGATTGATGGTAGTGGACGTGTGGTGGATAATGTTTAAAAATAAATACATAAATATATAAATAAGTTTATAAATAAATAATAAATTACTACAAATAATTAACATATTTCGCGAAATATATTAATTCATTAAATATTCAAATATATTTACTCAAAGTATATAAGGTATATGTCATCGACTTAAAAATGAAAAATGTATGTTTATAATCAGTTTATTTCAACTACAAAGCTTAAATTACAATATGTATCTATTCAGTGAAAATGCATAAGAAAAGGTAAAAAAAAAATGTAAGTTAAAAAACTTAATTTTTTATTAAATAAGTTAGGGCGTGTGGTGGATGCGGCCCTGTATTTGATATCAACTGTTTACTGTTGATATAACCATAAAAAGTAAAATAATCAATTCAGCATATCCGCGATCACGCCACCCGGACGATGAACGCGGTTATGCTGAGTGAGCGAAAAGGGTCACGTACCCACCACCGTATGAGGCCACATAGTTAGGAATATGAAAATGAATAAATCAGTCTTGGACTAGAATTTACCAAATCCAGAAGTGTCTCAGTTATTTAAGAAAGAGTGATAATCACCACCCCGTGGGGTTAACTGGACTAAAGAAAACCACTGTGTCTGAGGGCATAACACAATGAATGTGCAAACTTTCCACAAATTTGCTAATTGTATTGAAACTATTGATTATCAACGTCAAACTATTGAAAGTTTTAGTTCTTTCACTCCTGGTAAAAATTTCAGAACCAACCAATTCCGTTCATGTACCCCCAACACGGACATCAGATTGATGTAAGGTACGCACCTTTTGGCCCACCACTACATAGGGGAACGGTTCGCCACTTCATCTCATAGCTCCTATTTCCATCTCATCAAAAACAAAGCAATGGAAAGGAATTTGGTTTGTTTATTATTTTTGTGATTTTTTCAGCAGTAAGCACGCATGTTGACAAAAAGAAGCGACGAATTTGGTGCCGTATTTCTTTGTTTAGCGATGAGATGGAAATATGTACAGTGAGATGGAGATCGAAACATTTCCCCTATTCTCTGTGCTTAAAAAAAGCCGTGTCTTGCGCGCGCGCGACATTTTCGTTCGGGTTTTCACTGGACCATTTGGTAGCGGTCTAGTAACATCGGCTCGGTGGCGATCGTGGCAGCAGCGCGTCATTTACGTGTCAACGAATCATCGGATGGCGGTCGTGGTACATTTAAAATCAATTGGTCCTTTGTTAGGACCACCTTTATACACAGAAGAGAATATGTCCAGAAAATTCACCCAACAATGGCGGCTATCGGCGGTGGTTGCTGCAAAAACGCGTCGTCAGTAGAAACATCTTCTTCTTCTTCTATGGCTCTCAACTCAGTGTTCTATTAGCATTTCCTCAGTTATTAATTGAAAGCTTTTCTATACCTGCCATTGCATGAGTATGTATCTTGTGTGACAAGTACAATGGATACACTATGCCCAGGGAGTCGAGAATGTTTCCAACCCGAAAACCCCCTAGACCGGACCGAGAATCAAACTCGCCATTTCCGGATTGGCAATTCTACGCCTTTGCTCGCAAGGCTAACTGGAGACCATAGGAACATCACTCAAGTGAAATCGTTGCTCGCATGCTGTTAGTAATTGCAAGGCGCACAATTTTGAAAATCGGTCCTTTGTCAGGTCCATTACTATACAAAGAGAAGGGTTTGATTTGGCGTGTTTGGATGTAATGCTTAAAGTTGTGAAAAGATTTATCTTTATACTGCTGAATGGTTACAGACGCTAGCGCGGCATTTTTTTTGCAGCAACCACCGCCGACGGACGGCTCTGATGTCACTACAGACGTCATAATAGCCACCACCTTAATAGCCACTGACAACAACAAAATTATTATCCGAATCTGAAGAGAAAATTTCACTACGTTTCGACGCCCAGAACGAAATGGTTCGGAGTCAAAGCTTCTTCCACATCTAACTCCAGGGGCACGTACGTCAGCACCAGGCGAATCGAAAATTGTGAATCCGTAAACTCATCCTCTTATCGTGCCTTGTTTGCTCCTTGGAAGTTTATATCGTTGTCGGAATAAAAGTCCAACAGTTCTCCTCAGCGGCATACGAACCTCCGAAAGGTTATCAATCATGCTTGAGTCGTCATACGATCGATCACACGATTTTCCAAGTCGCGTTCTTCACTGCTACTGTAGCTGGAAGTGCTTCGATCTTCCGTCCGTCTTTTTTCTTTCAACAATTCGGCGTGAACCGATAGACGCATGCTACCCTCCACTTCGAGAATCGTTGGGGACATGATCATGGCAATATCGTGGAAATCAACACATGGTCGATCTTCTTCGATAGAGGAATCGAGAGCGTTGCACTTGATCGGCTTGGTTTTATAATTATTTCCTACTAAAACAGCCAACTGCTCACCGGACAAGAAGACGCTTAGTCGAAAATGAAAATTTGTCATACGGTGAACTACTCACGCTCGGATTCGGGCTGCTTTTCCTCACCGAAAAGTACGCATTTGCTTTCGTTCTCCCACGGCCTCTAGGAACTCTCTGGAATTGGAAACCCAGTTTCGCAACTAGAAACCGCCCTTGGAATGAATGTATCGTACCTCCTTCGTCAGCGCTACCGCTTTGTCGAACAGCTCATTTCAAACCGGCCAATATAGCTAGGGGGAAGGGCCGTTTGGCCGAATACCGTTTGGCCGAATGCCATTTGGCGGAAGGCCACTAGGCCGAAAGATGTTTGGCCGAATATACCATTTGGGTCATATAGTCAAATAGGATACTTAGGAATAAGACATTTGACCGAATAGATTATTTTGCCAGAACAGATCATTTGGCTGAATGAGTCATTTGGCCGAATAAGTCATTTGAAAAGTGAGAAACGAGGTGTGAAAATTGAGACGTCACACTTCTCTACTTATTTCGGCTTCTTACTGTGAAAAGTGTGTAGTGCAAAGTGTGAAGTGAGACGTCACGCTACTCACTTTTCATTTCTCATTTTTTACAGTAAGAAGTGAGAAATGATTAGTGAGAAGTAAGACGTCTCACTTCTCACTCCTCACTTCTCACTTCTTACTGTAAAAAGTGAGTAGTGCGAAGTGAGACGTCTTACTACTCACTTCTCACTTTTGACAGTGTGCAGTGAAAAATGTGTAGTGGGAAGCCTTACTTCTCACTCCTCATGAGTAGTGAGTAATGAGTCACTTCGGGCTTCTCACTTTTTACAGTGAGAGCTGAGAATTGCTCACTGCAAACAGTGAGAGAAGAGAAGTGAATAGTGAGACGTCTCACTTCTCACTTTGTACTACTCACTTCTCACAGTGAAAAGTGAGACGTCTCAATACTCACTTCTCGCTTCTCATTGTTTATAGTGAGAAGTGAGAAATGAGTAGTGAGACGTCTCATGTCTTACTTCACGCTACTCACTTTTCACAGTGAGAAGTGGAAAAAAGACGTCTAACTTTTCTCACTTTTCAAATGACCTATCCGTCAAATGTCCTGCTCGGCCAAATGACATGTTCGTTCAAATGACCTATTCGGTCAAATGTCCTTTTTGGCCAAATGTCCTATCCGGCCAAACGTCCTATTCAGCCAAATATTCTATTCGCCCAAATGACCCATTCGGCCAAATAACCTATTCGACCAAATGACTTTCGGCCAGATGGGTTTCGGCCTAATGGTTCGTTCGCCATACTGGAATTCGGCCAAATGGGTTTCGGCCAAACGACTCTTCCTCAAGCAAAAATGGATTGTGACGCTTCTTGCACCTTGCAGCTAGCTTTCCCATGCTCGTTCAGTCAAACTTCTCCCAGTCTCGAATTCGGTGATCAACTCTGCCATATAGATTATGTACAGCCTAATCTCCTTAGCCGGCGGACTCGAATTTCTGCTCTCCGCCGCGTCGTGTGCGTGTAGCTACCCTTCACTCACTCGGCTTCTCGGATTCACTTTCTTCAAACAAACCATTAGGCCAAAACCCCATATTCTCACGTTTGATTTCGTATTTCTAACGTTATTTTCGGCCAAACGACCATATCGGCCAAGTATCTATTCCAAGTGTCATTTTTTCATAATGTCATTTGACTAAATGTCATTTAACGAAATGTGCTAAAGCCACCGGCGAAACGTCATTTTCGGCCGTATATCCATTTCGGTCAAATGACATTTTCAGCCTAATAACTGTTTCGGCCAAAGTATGTTTTCGGCCTAATAACTGTTTCGGCTAGCGGATTGAGGACTTTCGGTTTAACGTGTTAACTATTCGAGCAGGTGACAATCGGTCGAATGGTTTTCAGCGAACTGATTTTCGGCCAAACGACGCTTCTCCGTCGAAATTTAGAAATCGCATGTGCCTGTTTATATAAATCAAGCCCTAGTAGGTGCAGTAGTAGATATTGATCGTGGTAAACAGTATATGTACTGTAGGAGTAACAGCAGCCAGTTCAATTTATTGCAGGTTTAAAAATATGTAACACAAAAAAACGAATAAATTGCATAGCCTTCCCAATACTACACTGAAAAAAACTTTGTAGTAGAAATTACAATTTTGTGGTAAAATTAAGAACAGTACCGACGTTCTTCAACCGAAGGGACAAATCGCTTAATTTCATCATAAATGTAGTAAATCTGACTAATATTATTTTCAATTTTACCACAAAAATTGTTATTTAGCATAGACTCAAACAAAATAGTTAATTTTATCACACATTTTTACTATATTTTTAGTAAAAATAACCATGTAAGCTCGGGGGGTCCCGTAGCGTAGTTGGCTACACGTTCGCCTTATAAGCGAATGGTCATGGGTTCGATTCCCAGCCCCTCCACCAAACCCTCGTCAGTCGCCGGATGCGCAGCCCATGCGGTAGCGTATTGGGAGACGCGCCTTATCGTCATGGCTGCCTGATGACGACTGACAACTTGTTCTTCTCGGAGGCATTCCTCCAACGTACCCGGATAAACTGGCAACCGAACAATGCAACGATCATTGGATGCACGACATGAACAAACGGACACAATGGACTGACGATGAGATGAACTTGCAACAACAATAATGGTAATTGAAATCTAGAAATAGATTCTGTGTGGATTCGTATTCTGCACAGCAGAATACCACAGTAGATCTCGGCACAGTAGCGGTTAACTAACACAGAGTGCCTGAATGAATAAATAAAGGAATAAAAAATAATAAAACCATGTAAGCGGTTGAATAAACTATTTTTATCGTAAAATAGAGCATATTTTAGTTATTTCAAGACGATTGGCACTTCGGTTGAAAAACGTCGGTACTGTTCTCAATATTACCCCTAAAATGGTAGTTTCTACTATACAATTTTTCCCAGTGCATGCAAACGTATTGAGGTCTCCAAGCAGATTTTACCAACACTATCACAGAGTGATTTTTTTTTTGCTGCACACTGAATCAAAATGAAAATTATCATTTTCACCTGATGTCTAGTTCAAATTTGCGATATTTTTCTTAGTGTTTCCACACATTGTTTGTTGTTTTCTAACAGCAAACAAGAAAAATATGACAGTTCTAACAGCAAACAAAGGAAAATCTTGTAAACACAGCACCAACACTAATGAGGATGGAGAGGGCTATGAACGTACGTCTGACAACTACATCGTATACGAGCCCAAACATCATCCTCTAAGCGTAGGATTTGTCATCCTCCCAGTCTTCTTTATACATCATCTGGATTCCATATTACGAAAACGAGAGAATGCCTAACCGTCAATCTATCAAAAGAAAATAATCCCAGATGCGGATGATTGTCTTTTGATTTACGCGTGGTTGTTCATTTCATGCCTGAAACGGTGAGACTGCAACTGAGGTTCATCCTATATGTGGATGAATTGTTTATAGTGCACGCCCCTTAACGAAAGTCATTCGGAAAGAAAATTATGTGTTGATGCTTCTGTTGTTGCCGCCAGTATCTCGAAATTATTTGTTTTCAATCGGTAACGGTCGCGGGTGGAAAAAAAATACTGTTAATGAGAATTTAAAGTGAGTTTCGTATAATTACAGCAGAAATCTGTGGAATATACACCGATAATCTATTTTCTTTACAGATTAAAACGTAGTTCGAGGTTTTGCTGGCGTAATCTGGCCAGGTTTTATCTGAAGCTGGTAATCATGCGTATAAATCTCATAAATGGAAATGATGATGAGCAAAAATCTTATTTATGTGCATCTTTCAGGAATACGTCAAATGAATGATACAAAAGTTGCGTATTATTTGATCCGATTACGTCCAAAACCAGCAAATGATGTTGATCCAGAAGCAACACAGCGGAAAAGCGACGGAAGCTGCACCTTTCGTTTCGGAGTTTAATAGATTGCCACGTGCCATCCGGATGATTGGGAATCCGGGAACTGACCATTGTTTGCTGCCATTCTGACGATCAGCAATTATCTTAAGTGATGTTCCATGCTGTCTTCCGGTAGCGAAAATCATATTAAACTCTCATTTCTACAGTGTTATAATTTGTGATCATGATCGAAATTTTTGTTAATTTGTTGTTGGCGCGATTATTGCGTAACAAGTAATAAAATGTTTTACGTGTGAGATTGTTAGTTTTTTTTTCTTTCAGCGTTTATCTTCCAATGGTTCATTAACTGCATTATTAGGTATACTACATGAGAAAGGAATATGTATGTCATTCCATTTTCATATCTTTTCCCCCCGTATATCATTGAACAAATCATACGATTTCCCTTCGACAAACTATTTTGGTTTCGGACTGATCAGCATTCGGTTTTCGGATGATTCGCATCTAGCTGCTTGTCATTTGACTTCGACATGACCGAATGCGAATCATCCGGAAAGCGGATGATGTTCGTTAAAGGGCATGAGCAAAATACGTTTCAGTCGCTTGAGAGTTGAAGCTTTGGTTCAGTGTATGTCCGGCAATTGCGAGCGTGCTTGAACGTATGTCTTCCGATTGGGACATCGTTTGCACATCACTATCAGACCATGCACTTATTGGGCATAAATAGCCGTGCACAGACCGTAACAAGTTTCAGTTTACTAACGGATGCAGACGGACAAACAACCCCAGCAGCAGGAAAGGAGGACTATAGCACCGACAACCAAACCGAGGATGGCAGCAACCTGGCGGAGGATGGCAGTAACCAGCCGAGCAAGCAGCAGTCGGGCGAGATGCGGAGGAAGGTTTTCGATGGCTCATCCTGGCCTTTGGCGTCCGCAGCGAAGTTTTTAAAGAGTTTTCTTCGCTGCTGCCAAAAAGGATGATGCCAAACAGCAGCAGCGAGACCAGGACACCCACGGCTCACCTTCTACGGATCGTACGTAAGACTAGAACTGTCATCAGAGAGAGGGGAGATTGGGGAGACTTGATCCCCTTTTTTGATTTCCGATGTATCACAGCCAAAAATAAATAAACATACGCGATTTACACACAGACTCTCTGAGATAGTATTTGACTTTACTGATATATGACAGTCCTTAGATTATTGTTGTTATTGATATACAATCGATTTTTTGGAGTGCTGTCAAAAATCGACTTTTAAAATATTCGGGGGAAATTGATCCCTCTCCAAGAACTTGCTTTGATAAAATTAGGAAAGTGCCCTCAGATTTTTTAAATAATTTTACTTTAAACTACGCGCAATTTTCGAATGGCTATGCGTATACACGAACGATTTCCGTTATTGAATTCGACAGCACATGCAATTTTAAAATTTGGGGAGACTTGATCCCCTTTCTATGATATCTACGTAATAAATAAATTTTCCTGCCAACCCTTCATCAAATCTGTCAAATCTACAAAAAAATTAGAAGCCTGAGAACCATTTTTTCGCCAAATTATTGTATAGTTGACTAATGGACCCCGTAACGCTGGGTAGACACCTTTGCGTGGTGTGTTACGGTGTAAGATCTACCACGGTCACATTGTCAGCTACAGGCAAATCCTGACCCAACGAATACCTTCCCCAATATCCAACTCCGTGGTACTTATGAGGGTGTCGCTGAGTCGGGGCCTCTCGTTAAGTAAGTACTACATCAACACTTCCTTCCTCTCCCAAGTTACGGTGAAGATGGGCGTGGCCAGGAGTAGTAATCCTCATGCTTTTGTGATTTTTATCCTAGATTGGAATCAAGGACTACACCCACCTTGATTTCTGATAGCAATCTGAATAAGGATTTCAAAAGAAAAACATGAGTATCACTAGTGTCCAATCTACGAAGTACACCGTAACTATGCTATGCTATGCTATGCTGCTATGCTATGCTATGCTATTATTGTATAGTTGACTAATGGGGGATCAAGTGTTCCCATATAGAGGCAATAACTTCAACATCCAAATAAATATATAAAATCTAGACCATTCTGACAGTTGATTCAAACGCATAAGATTGCTAATGTAGAAGCATAATTACTAGAACCAAGGATGTTATCGATCATTTAGTAATCTGCCTTCGATCATTTAGTAGTTTGTCAATAACTCATTCCAGAGGCTATATTTCAAAATGTGTTGTAAGGTGGACTTGTAGTGCAAAGGTTTATCTACAGCTCTGCCTAACAATTCATTGCTTGAATTCCACTAATAACGGAGCTATAGCGTTAGTAGCAGTAACTTAGACTAAATGATTGCATATTTTGCTATCGTTTAGTTTAATTATAGCAACTAGCACCATAACTCCTTTAACAGTGGAATTCGAACATCGACCTGTGAGGGAGAGTTGAAGAAAAACCTTCGCACTATAAGTCCACCATACAACACATTTTGAAATTAGACCTCTGGAATGAGTTATTGACAAACTACTAAATGATCGAACGCTGATTACTAAATGATCGATAACATCCTTGACTAGAACGCTAGTGGTGCTGTAGTCATTTAAATTATTTTGCCAAATTATGCTCCAAGAAGCTTCAATTGGCCATAATGTATGCATCATGTTGTAGTGCATGTTTGGTTTCATCACCAACATCGGTTTGACACTTGTAGTACCGGTACTTTGGCAGCCAGGTCGAAGTAATCTAGATGTTAGGCACGAGAACAGGAACGACATTAGCTATCTTATTATTATCTTATAGACAAACAGACATAACACATTGAACATTAACTCATCAAATTAATCGTCATTCAAACACTAACGACATCTGTTGATTTCAAATACGATGCGCGCCATGAGTGATCGATTAACCAACTAATGATTATTTGAATCGACCAGTAAATCATTCAACGATGGAAATTTGACGAGTGTTTTGTCTGTTTGTCTGTGCTTATACTTTTGAATCAACTCGCTCGAAATTGCGTAATTAACATCTAGTTTGACGCGGCCTGACAGCCAAAGTATTGGTACTTAAAGTGTCAAACTAGTGTAGTTGACAAAACAAAACATGCTCTACAACATGGCACACAATAAGCGGTCGTATTTAGTATATTAAAGCTCTTATCAGGAAAACATGTTTAATGCTAACAGCGCCCTTAGCATTCTAGTACTTATGCTTCTACTATTCTGACATTGCAAGTACTGTTCGATAATTTTGCTTCATAGTCTGGGCTACCATGTTTGAATTATGTTGATCACTGGCTTTCTATGCAATAACAACGCCTCTAGCGTTCTTATACTTCTAGTAACCAAACTACGTTGATTTATAATGTGATTAAACTGATAATAACAATACTTTTCTCACGCACACGTTTTGTTCGAAAATTAACACGACCCAAGACAATTATTACTCAATATTGATTTTTTTTCTTTTTCAGAAATTGCTGTAAGCTATCATTTATCAAATTGTGAAGAAAGCATCTCAACTGTTCTAGTTGCTATACACAGTGATGGAGCATAAATCTTTATCAAGGTTAAATACCGAAAAAAAAGCATACGAAAATTAATCTATTTCCACACTGCCTAAGGCTGAGCTGCCGCCAAGAATCCGCTTCCGCCATCGTTATTAAGACACAAAAGTTAATTAACCGCCATTGCCATCCCCGCACCCGCAATCGAACACTTGGTTCAGCTCCCACGCCAATCCGCGGCGAATTGTGCGCATCCGGAACCGAGAAAAGAAACCTTAATGGTATCGAAAATTATGGCGCTCATTATCCATTGGCCTCCCCATCCTCCCAAACTACGCCTCCAATCAACACCACCACCAACGGGACTATTTTCGCAGAGCACGAGGCCGCTCTTGGCTTTTTTACATCCCTCGGGGTCGTTTCTTGCACGTGCCATGCAAAGAATATGAGGATTAGTCCCCATTTGGAAATGGTGGGAAAAAAATACCCTGTATCCGAATCAGTCAGGCGGAGCGAAACAAATGGCGGCCACATTTATATCCCCACTACAACTGCTGATCCTGATGCGGATACTGATACTGGTGGGAGCCGATGACACCACGATAGCTAGATGGCCGCCCGGCGATTAATGACAACACGTCGTCGTCGTTGTTGTCGACTCGACACGGCCCAGCTTGCTTTGTTGGGTTCCAGCACGGGGCGGGCGAATCATCACCGGGAGCCCCGCCCCCTACATTAACACCAACCAGTGAGCCAGCCGTTCTTCATCATTTTGCGGGATGTTTGGTTTTCTATTGAAGGGAATCGATACGGTTGCAAGTTCCCAGTATCCTCAGTCACTCTTTGGGTTACTTTCATGATTTGGGCTACTTCGAGTTAATTGGGCGCCCGCAAGTTGGGATGCAACCCAGTCAAAAGGCAAATTTTATGATGCTGCATAAAAAAAATCTTCGGAGAGTTTCTAAATATTCTTCATCTAACCTTCGCCTCATTATTCCCCCTGCAACAGGACTAGATAAAAGTGTCAAGAATACCTTTTTTCATGGAACAAGATAAACCGCATAGCTGGGGAAATCCAACAAACCGAGGGAAAAAATAAACGCTGAATAATTGATGGCGATAAATATAGGTCTGTGTATTCTCACTGAAGCGTAGATAATGGCGTTTGAGAGCGGTCGGTTCATTTAGATTGCGTCAAAATATTTACTGATACGGAGGGAAGTTTTACCGAACTGAAGAATTACAAATTCGATACCGAGCATCCTATATTTTTTCCATGTCCCCTCTTAATAAAACAAAGAAAAATATCGCTTCTAGCTGGGTGGCTTTCTATTTATTCTTATATGCTTTTAGACAGCATTTGTTGATTATTCCATTTTTTTCATGCCAAAAATTAAAAGCTGATTACGCATCAAACTTACATCGAGCGTTTTCTCTTGGGGATCTCCAGGATAACTCTGATAAGGAAAATCTTTAAAACGATGAGTTTTTTTTATGTTTCTACAAACAATATTTTAAAATTTCCAAGGGAATATTTGTCGAACTTCCAACAAGAATATCCCCGGAATTTCCCTAGTAATTCTTCGAAGTTTTCATTGGAGATAATTTGTGTTATTGTTATAAATAACATAGCACTAGTCTGATAAAGGGCTGATGTCCACGTAGCGTTTTTTAAACTGCATGCACGTCGTGTCCACGCAAGTTTCCCAGCATCAAATGGAGTAATACACACGTATACGTGTGCACGACTACATTTGATGCTGTGTACCTTGCGTGGACGCGGTGTGAACGCAGCTTAAAAAAAAAACGCTACGAGGGCATCGGCCAGAAGATCGCAGAGAGCCATCGCAGATCACAGCAAGCACCAATTTACTGTCACGGTTTCGTATGTTCGTATTCGCAAGTTAGGACTTAAATTCGGCTGATGTCTTCAATCAGCTGTCTAAATGCAAACATTTTGGTGATCTCAATTTTTTTCAAATAGGCAGGACTTAGTGTAAGTAAAAGTGACCTCGTACTGGTCGTGAGGAACCCGGCAGTCTGAGATGAATCACTGGTGACACTTTTTTTCCATTTGGAGTCCGACAAGGATTCCATTCGGAATCCGACAAGGAATCCATTCGGAATCCGACAAGGATTCCATTCGGAATCCGACATGGAATCAATTCGGAATCCGACAGGGATTCAATTAGGAATCCGACAGGCATTCCGTTCGTAATTCGATAGGGATTCCATTCGGAATCCGACAGGGATTCCATTCGGAATCCGACAAGGATTTCTTTCGGAATGCGACAAGGATTCCATTCGGAATCCGACATGGAATCAATTCGGAATTCGACAGGGATTCAATTCGGAATCCGACAGGGATTCAATTCGGAATCCGACAGGGATTCCATTCGGAATCCGACAGGGATTCCATTCGGAATCCGACAGGGATTCCATTCGGAATCCGACAGGGATTCCATTCGGAATCCGACAGGGATTCCATTCGGAATCCGACAGGGATTCCATTCGGAATCCGACAGGGATTCCATTCGGAATCCGACAAGGATTCCATTCGGAATCCGACAAGGATTCCATTCGGAATCCGACAAGGATTCCATTCGGAATCCGACAAGGATTCCATTCGGAATCCGACAAGGATTCCATTCGGAATCCGACAAGGATTCCAATCGGAATCCGACAAGGATTCCATTCGGAATCCGATATGGAATCAATTCGGAATCCGACAGGGATTCAATTAGGAATCCGACAGGCATTCCGTTCGTAATTCGACAGGGATTCCATTCGGAATCCGACAAGGATTTCTTTCGGAATGCGACAAGGATTCCATTCGGAATTCGACAGGGATTCAATTCGGAATCCGACAGGTATTCCGTTCGTAATCCGACAGGGATTCCATTCGGAATCCGACAAGAATTCCATTCGCAATCAGACAAGGATACCATTCAAAATCCGACAGGGATTCCATTCAAAATCCGACAGAGATTCCATTCAGAATCCGACAAGGATTCCATTCGGAACCCGATAGGGATTCCATCCGAAATCCGACAGGGATTCCATCCGGAATATGACAAGGATTCCATTCGGAATCCGACAAGGATTCCATTCGGAATCCGACAAGGATTCCATTCGGAATCCGACAAGGATTCTAATCGGAATCCGACAAGGATTCCATTCGGAATCCGACGTGGAATCAATTCGGAATCCGACAGGGATTCAATTAGGAATCCGACAGGCATTCCGTTCGTAATTCGATAGGGATTCCATTCGGAATCCGACAAGGATTTCTTTCGGAATGCGACAAGGATTCCATTCGGAATCCGACAGGGATTCCATTCGGAATCCGACAGGGATTCCATTCGGAATCCGACAGGGATTCCATTCGGAATCTGACAGGGATTCCATTCGGAATCCGACAGGGATTCCATTCGGAATCCGACAGGGATTCCATTCGGAATCTGACAGGGATTCCATTCGGAATCCGACAGGGATTCCATTCGGAATCCGACAGGGATTCAATTCGGAATCCGACAGGTATTCCGTTCGTAATCCGACAGGGATTCCATTCGGAATCCGACAGGGATTCCATTCGGAATCCGACAGGGATTCCATTCGGAATCCGACAGGGATTCCATTCGGAATCTGACAGGGATTCCATTCGGAATCCGACAGGGATTCCATTCGGAATCCGACAGGGATTCCATTCGGAATCCGACAGGGATTCCATTCGGAATCCGACAGGGATTCCATTCGGAATCCGACAGGGATTCCATTCGGAATCCGACAGGGATTCCATTTGGAATCCGACAGGGATTCCATTCGGAATCCGACAGGGATTCCATTCGGAATCCGACAGGGATTCCATTCGGAATCCGACAGGGATTCCATTCGGAATCCGACAGGGATTCCATTCGGAATCCGACAGGGATTCCATTTGGAATCCGACAGAAATTCCATTTGGAATCCGACAAGGATTCCATTCGGAATCCGACAGGGATTCCATTCGGAATCCGACAGGGATTCCATTCGGAATCCGACAGGGATTCCATTCGGAATCCGACAGGGATTCCATTCGGAATCCGACAGGGATTCCATTCGGAATCCGACAGGGATTCCATTCGGAATCCGACAGGGATTTCATTCGGAATCCGACAGGGATTCCATTCGGAATCCGACAGGGATTCCATTCGGAATCCGACAGGGATTCCATTTGGAATCCGACAGGGATTCCATTCGGAATCCGACAGGGATTCCATTCGGAATCCGACAGGGATTTCATTCGGAATCCGACAGGGATTCCATTCGGAATCCGACAGGGATTCCATTCAGAATCCGACAGGGATTCTATTCGGAATCCGACAGGGATTCCATTCGGAATCGAGAGGATTCCATTCTGAATCCGACAGGATTCCATTCGGAATCCGACAGGGATTCCATTCGGAATCCGACAGGGATTCCATTCGGAATCCGACAGGGATTCCATTCGGAATCCGACAGGGATTCCATTCGGAATCCGACAGGGATTCCATTCGGAATCCGACAGGGATTCCATTCGGAATCCGACAGGGATGAGTTGAATGTTACATTTGAATGTTTGATTTTGGCATTCCATTATGATGTTGGATTGGGATTAAAACTTTGTTCATATAATAAGGGAAGATCCATTAATTACGTAACGCTCAAATCGACCCCCCCTTCCCCCTATGTCACACTTTTTGTATGAAACATCTGAAAATTTTGAATGCATCGTCACACTTCGCTTAACCCTCCCTCCCCCATCTAAGCGTTACGTAATTTATGGATGCTCCCTAAATATATTGGATTTGCATTTCGATTTCGTGCATTATTGGATTTGGGTATCGGATTGGAAAATCGTATCAAATGGATGCTGGGTCATTAGGCCGAATGGTCATTAGGCCGAACGGTCATTAGGCCTAATGAGAAGTGGGGAGTGAGACGTGAGTAGTGCGAAGTTAGGAAGAAGTAGAACGGAAGAAGTAAGGAAGAAGAAGGAAGAAGAAAGAAGGAAGAAAGAAGAAGCAAGAAGGAAGAAGAGAGAAGGAAGAAGGAAGAAGGGAGAAGAAAGAAGGAAGACGGTAGAAAGAAGGAAGAAAACGGAAGAAAGAAAAAAAGAAGGAAGAAAGAAAAAGGAAAAAGGAAGAAGGAAGAATGGAGAAGGAAGAAGGAAGAAGGAAAAGAATAAAGGAAGAAGGAAGAATGGAAGAAGGAAAAAAATTAAGAAGGAAGAAGGAAGAAGGAAGAAGTAAAAAGGAAGAAGAAAAAGGAAGAAGGAAGAAGGAAGAAAGAAGAAGGAAGAAGGAAGAAGAAAGATGGAAGTAGGAAGAAGGAAGAAGAAGGAAGAAAGATGGAAGTAGGAAGAAGGAAGAAGGAAGAGGGAAGAAAGAAGAAGAAAAGAAGGAAGAAGGAAGAAGGATGTAGGAAGAAGGACTAAGGAAGAAGGAAGAAGAAATAAGGAAGAAAGAATAAAGAAAAAAATGAAAGAAGAAAGAAGCGAGAAGAGAGAAGAAAAAAGAAAGAAGAAGGAGAAAGGAAGACGGAAGAAATAAGGAAGAAAACGGATGAAAGAAGAAGGAAGAAGAAAGAAGGGTTAGGAAAGAAGAAAGAAAAGGGAAGAAGGAAGGAAGAAGAAGGAAGAAAGAGAAAGGAAGAAGGAAAAAGGAAGAGGAAGAAGGATGAGGGAAGGAGGGAGAAGGAAGAAGAAAGAAGGAAAGAGGAAGAATCAAGAAGAAAGAAGGAAGATGCAAGAAGGGAGGACGAAGAAGAGCTTCTCATCTTTACTTTTTACTTCTTTCTGCTAACTCGGCCTAATGGCCATTCGGCCTAATGACCGTTCGGCCTAATGACCATTCGGCCTAACGACCTTCGGCCAAATGGCCTGACACCTATCAAATGTAGGGTTGAAATATTTTCAAATTAGGGATGATTTTGTAAAAATAGACTTGCGTGTAATTTTCAAAAAAGCGATGTGAATAGTTGTTTATGAATATCCCAAATCAATGGATTTTTTGCTCTTTTTTTAGTTAGAGAAAAAGGGGAATGTGAGGGTGAGAGATATTAGAAATTGGGCAATCCACTACTAGTGTGCATTGATGATAGATATCATCACACAAGCGACCGAACCAACGAATAGCTCGTTTGGCGGAATCAGGCCACACAATAACAACACTGTTGTGTTGAAGTACACAACAACTGATTCTCCGTTGATAGTTTTCTCCAGATCTAGAGGTCTTCTGAATCGATCAGAAATTTTCTACTACTTTTAGGTACTACGACCGATGAAAATGAACGATCACTAAATTTAGTAGCAATATTTAATTAAAATCAAATATATTTTTGAAGTCACTATTCCTAAAATGGTAGCCACCGGTGGAAAGATGGGATGTTGAGCTTAAATAGCACCCGAGAAGAAACGATAGCGACGAGGACTCCCGTGGCGGTGCTCTGGTGTGGAATATGGTTCGCCAGTATTATAGAAATAAAAACGAGCGAAACTATTATCATTTTGCGGTTTCGTGACAACATGCAAGTCAACTTGAACAAATTAAATATCCATCATTGATTCTATAAATCGATCAGAGCACATGCTTAGTTGGTTGTTTTCTACTCATTTCGTTTGTTCACTTCATATTCAAACTATTTAAACTTCGAGTTCACAATGGCGCAGCATTTCATCATGGCAGTCGCGATCGCTTCGGTCCTGATGCTTTCCTCTCTCGTTTTCGCGGTAAACATCCAGCCAGAATTTACCTTCCAACGACTGGAACAGGTCACCGGGTTCGACATACTGCGCACCAATATGCGCATCACCAAATACAACCGCACCACTGCTGTGATGAATGGGACTGTGGATTTTTACGTTGACTTGGACAACAGCTTAACGGTAGCTCGAGAGGTTAACTGCAATTCTTACAGTTACGTATTTCCCATTAGTTCCAGATGAAGTTGGCCTACAGTCGACTCGGAAACAACCAGTTCAACCTGTATCCGCTGCGGCTTGCGGAGGCACCGTTCTGTCACTTCCTGAACGACACCTTCCGAGAATATCAAGCCGACTTCCAGAATGCCACCAACTTTCCCCAGGTGGGTCCGGAGGGGTTGTGTCCCGTTCCGGCCGGACAGTATTGGCTCAAAAACGTAGTGTTCGATGCAAGTCGGATACCATTCATCGCTCCCGAGGGCTACTGGCGGGTCACGTTCGTGACTACCGGACCGAAGAGTACGGTGCTGTTTCATATCTATGCTAAGCTTTCGAAGGAATCGTTTTGGTGATGGTTATTATAGTGAAAAATCATGGAAGCTAAATAAAATGGATCTTCGTTGCAATTTTGTGGCAACTTTTTGGAGCTTTCACAACTTCATCAAAGATTCTATGCCTTTTCATTTAATTTGTGGAAAATACACATGATAATTATTGACATGAGTCGCGATGACAGATAATCTTGTCATATTCGTGACTACACTCCATCAGGGGCCCCATACACGCTCCGACATGTTGTACAACAGGAATTTTGCTTCGATCGGAGTAAAGTCGAACCGTCTGTGGGCACAAATTTCACAACGCAAAAACACAGATTTGGACTCCCACCTACCCCTCTGTGACTTGTTTGTAAAATTTCCTTTATACCCACCCATCCCATCTGTGACGCATAACGTCTTTTTAAAATTTCACAACAAATGATAAATTGGTATTTTTGGTGAACTCTATCTTAAGTTTCTACATAGGCTCTGTCTCATTTGGAGAATTAAACTGAAATTAAACTTAAAAGTGATATTTCAATAATTATCGAATAACCTTGCTCGCAGAGTATGATTACTTTTGACAGATATCGAATCATTTTGCATCGATGTCTTATTGGAATTGCTGGTTAGCACCAGCCATTCTTATGACCGGGTTATTTGCTAATTTTCGAACTGTCACTTTTAAGTTTAATTCTCCAAATGAGACAGAGCCATAGTACATAATAAAGGCTCCCCCAGACCTAAGCGATTTCATCGCCGCGACGGCGACAACTAGTCGCCGCGATTCTATCGCTGGGGCGCTGCAGGCAATGTTCCATTTATCCTTCCATACCAGCGACGACAGAATCGCAGTCGCCAAGCGATAGAATCGCGTCGCGACTGTCGCGTCGCGTATGTTTGGGGGAACCTTAATACTGTCAAATTTGAAATTAATCAGTAATTTAGTTTTTGGAATTATTTTATTATTATAAATATCACCTGTAACGGCGTGGCCCAGATAATACATCTTAGATAGGCTTGATTTGTTCGTTCGTGGATGACAGGCTTACTCCCCCCTGGTAACAACCCACCCCTTAATGCGTTATGTAATTTGTGAATGAGTCCACATGCTTGTGTTTTAAGGCTGCCCCAGACCTAAGCGATTTCATCGCCGCGACGGCGACAACTAGTCAACGCGATTCTACACAGTACGAACAAAACCTGTAAATTTCCGTTTAAGTAGATGTACTGGAATTTTACAGTTCTTATTTTTATTGGAAAACAAAAAAAAATAAGAGCAGAGCATGGGGAATCGAACTTTGGTCAGCAGAGTGGGAGCCTGGCTTGTTATTCTCTCGGGTATTTCCGCTTCTTGATATAGAGTCGATCAAAATGTAACAGGTGTTTTGGAAATTAGATAATTCGTCATTAGGCTAAACGATAGCTTGAATTTACATGACACGGAAACTCCTTCTAGCTGAAATCGTTTGAGACTCAGTATGCTGAATGCATCACAGATTTCTCACCGGAAGAAGCAAAACACATAGAGTTGCAGCGATGAAATGCAGCGTCATAAAAGCTGCTTTATTCTCATGTGCGAAGATATTCGTTTAAGTAGATTCTTATATGAATAAAATAGGTGCCAGCTGCGGTTTGCATGAAATGCAGTGAAGTTTGTTTTGATTTATTTTGACAGCCACGTGCTCGCTCACCAAGGTTTCCTGTAGAGTCATGTAAAATAAACATATATTCAATTGAAATTTCATTGATTTTATCATTTACTTCACATAAATTTAAAATTATTATCTGGTACACATTCTGTTTCCGAATTTTACATTAAATTGTGAATTCCGTCGTGGCTAATTTTCATAATATTTTACTGTGTATCGTTGGTTCGCTGCAGGCAATGTTCTATTTTCTATTTACGCTTCCATATTAACAGCGACAGAATCGCTGTCGCCAAGCGATAGAATCGCGTCGCGACTGTCGCATCGCGCGTGTTTGGGGGAACCTTTATTATAGTCCTACACGCAAAAAATGTTGCGGTCGAAACTACCATTCTGAGGGTTAATTTAAGAATACGCACCGACGATTTTCAGCAGACAACAAACCCGTTTGATTTTACCATGCGCGCAGTAAAAATCAACTGTGGTCCTGGTGGAATGTTGTTGCATGAACTGAATCAGTGGTGAATGTGTCCGAATGCGTGGTTAATTTAACTGAAAATTTGTTGTTGGCGTAGGTTCCTTTCGTAGTAGTAGTCTACAAAATAGTAACCGTTACCATGGAATTTTTCTCAGTGTATTTGAGGTTTGTTGTTTAACGAATCATTTGTTGACAATAGCCATCTGAACTTGATTTATCAAATTATAAATTGGGAAATCTCAATTTTGAAAAAAAAAATGTCAGATCAGAATTCTCAGGCCAGGATCATTTGAACAAAATTATGGATCATATTACTGGAATTATGGACCATAATCACGATTAAAATTAAGCAAATTTGAAGTTTTATGGGTCAAAATATTTTATGAATCATTTTCCAAAGAATTATGGATCATTTGTCATACGTTCATGGGAAAATAGCAGGAATGATTTCTCGCTTAACTTTTTAAAAGGTCCTAAGTAACATTTTTTTCATGAATTAATTTGAGTACTGCAATCAAAAGCTTTCATGTTTTTTCTGTTGAATGCGCTATTCAAATTAATTCATGAAAAAAATGTTACTTAGGTCCTTTTGAAAAGTTGAGCGAGATTTCTTGATCATGTTTAACGATACATATTTTCCAATTATTTGCTAGATTTTATCTTAGTTATGGATATTAAAATTATTCTTTATGGATACTGTTTTATGGATTTATGGTAGCGTTTTAGGGAACATTCAATTTATGGATCGTTTTTCATTTTGTCATGGATCGTTTTTTTTTTTGCATTTAACGGTTCAAAGTAAGAGCTGCCTTTTAAAAGGAAGCTTCCGAGCCGCTTGACAGGAGGCTTCCTAACTTCTTGAAAGAAGGCTTCTGAGCTTCTTAAAAAGAGGCTTTCGAGCCTCTTGGAAGGAGGCTTCCGAGCTTCTTGAAAGGAGGATTCCAAAACTCTTGAAATGAGGTTTCCGAGCTTCTTGAAAGGAGGCTTTCGAGCCTCTTGACAGAAGGCTTCTGAACATGTTGAAAAGAGGCTTCCGAGTATTTCAGAAGCCTCATAAAAAGAGGCTTCTGAGCATCTTTAATGGAAGCTTCCGAGCCTCTTGAAAGGAGGCTTCCGAGTCATTTAAAAGAAGGCAGTTGAGCTTCTTGGAAGGAAGCTTTCAAGCCTTTTGAAAGGGGGCTTCTGAACATCTTGGAAGAAGGCTTTTTGAAAGCAGACTTCAAGCTTCTTGAAATAAGGCTTCCACACATCTTGAAAGGAGGCTTCCAAACCTCTTGAAAGAAGGCTTCTAAGTCTCTTTAAAGGAGCCTTCCGAGCCTCTTGAAATGTGGTGTCCGAGCTTTTTGAAATGAGTCTTCAGCAGAGCTTAAAATAATCGAAGATTTTTGGTGAAGCCCATCGGCCTTCTTTGTCATTCTCATTTCGCACATATTCATATTCGGCTGAACATTGACAATTTCCGATCAATTATCAGTCAGTGAGTATTTATTTAGATTTTGTAAACTAATAAATTACTGTAAAACTAAACACATAAATGATGATTTCAACAACTACTCACATAGATCTGACCCCGACGTTAAACTGAGGGGAAATTTTAGTGCCAAAAGTCAACATAATCAAGGCCAATTATGTTTTCTTTAAACGCAGTGACCATTCTCAGTACCAATCAAATGAATGAATATGTGAAGAAGAAAACTGAGTAAGTCATTCTATGTTTTGAATAATCATGCGACGTTTGTCAATATTCGGTCTGAAGTTGCTTCGTGAAGATGATTATTTTATGCTCTGGTCTTCCGAGCTTCTTGAATGGAAGCTTCCGAGCCTCTTGAAAAGATCCTTCCAAACCTATTGAAAGGAGGTTTCCGAGCTTCTTGAAAGGAGGCTTCCGAGCCTCTTAAATGGAGGCTTCTGAGCCTCTTGAAAGGAGGCTTCTGAGCCTCTTGGAAGGAGGCTTTTTGAAAGCAGGCTTCTGAGCCTCTTGGAAGGAGGCTTCTTGAAAGCAGCCTTCCGAGCTTCTTGAAAGGAGGCTTCCTAGCCTTTTGAAGGGAGGCTTCCGAGCCTCTTGAAGGGAGGCTTCCGAGCCTCTTGAAAGGAGGCTTCCCAGCCTCTGGAAAGGAGCCTTCCGAACCTCTTGAAAGGAGTCTTCCGAGCTTCTTGAAAGGAGGCTTCCAAATCTCTTGAAAGGAGGTCTCCGAGCTTCTTGAAATGAGGATTCCGAGCTTCTTGAATGGAAGCTTCCGAGTCTCTTTAAAGGAAACTTCCGAGCCTCTTGAAAGAAGGCTTCCTAGCTTCTTGAAAGGACACTTCCAACCCTCTTTAAAAGAGCTTTCTAAATCTCTTGAAAGAAGGTTTCCGAGCTTCTGGAAATGAGGCTTCCGAACTTCTTGAAAGGAAGCTTCCGAGCCTCTTGAAAGTAGCCTTCCGAGCATTTTGAAAGGAGGCTTCCAAACCTCTTGAAAGGAGGCTTCCGAGCCTCTTGGAAGGAGGCTTCTTGAAAGCAGGCCTCCGAGCTTCTTGAAAGGAGGCTTCCTAGCTTCTTGAAGGGAGGCATACGTGCCTCTTGGAGGGAGGCCCCCAAGCCTCTTGAAAGGAGGCTTCCCAGCCTCTTGAAAGTAGCCTTCTGAGCTTCTTGAAAAGAGGCTTCCTAGCTTCTTGAAAAGAGTCTACCAAACCTCTTGTAAGGAGGTTTCCGAGCTTCTGGAAATGAGGCTTCCGAGCTTCTTGAATGGAAGCTTCCGAGCCTTTTGAAAGGAGGCTTCCGAGGTTCTTGAAAGGAGGCTTCCTAACCTCTTGAATGGAGGCATTTGAGCCTCTTGAAAGGAGGCTTCTGAGCCTCTTGGAAGGAAGCTTCTTGAAAGGAGGCTTCCAAGCTTCTTGAAAGAAGGCTTCCGAGGCTTCCCAGCTTCTTGAAAGGAGGCTTCCTAGCTTCTGGAAGGGAGGCTTCCGAGCCTCTTGAAGGGAAGCTTCCGAGACTCTTTAAAGGAGGCTTCCAAACCTCTTCAAAGGAGGTTTCCGAGCCTCTTTAAAGGAAGCTTCCGAGCCTCTTGAAAAGAGACTTCCAAACCTCTTGAAAGGAGGTTTCCGAGCTTCTTGAAAGGAGGCTTCCGAGCCTTTTGAATGGAGGCTTCTGAGTCTCCTGAAAGGAAGCTTCTGAGCCTCTTGGAAGGAGGCTTCTTGAAAGCAGGTTTCTGAGCTTCTTGAAAGGAGGCTTCCTAGCCTTTTGAAAAGAGGCTTCCAAGCCTCTTGATGGAAGGCTTCCGAGCCTCTTGAAAGGAGTCTTCCGAGCTTCTTGAAAGGAGGCTTCCAAATCTCTTGAAAGGAGGCTTCTAAACCTTTTGAATTGAGGCTTCCAAGCCTCTTGAATGGAGGCTTCCAAGCCTCTTGAAAGGCAGCTTCTGAGCCTCTTGGAAGGAGGCTTCTTGAAAGCAGCTTTCCGAGCTTCTTAGAAGGAGGCTTCCGAGCTTCTTGTAAGAAGGTTTCCGAGCTTCTTGAAAGGAGGCTTCTAAGCTTCTTGAAAGGAGGCTTCCTAGCTTCTTGAAGGGAGGGCTCCGAGCCTCTTGAAGGGAGGCTTCCGGGCCTCTTGAAAGGAAGCTTCCCAGCCTCTGGAAAGGAGCCTTCTGAGCCTCTTGAAAGGAGTCTTCCGAGCTTCTTGAAAGGAGGCTTGAGCTTCTTGAAAGGAGGCCCCCTCGCTTCTAGAAGGGGGGCGTCCGTCCCTCTGGGGGGGAGGCGTGCAAGCCTCTTGAAAGGAGGCTTCCCAGCCTATTGAAAGTAGCCTTCTGAGCTTCGTGAAAAGAGGCTTCCTAGCTTCTTGAAAAGAGTCTACCAAATTTCTTGTAAGGAGGTTTCCGAGCTTCTTGAATGGAAGCTTCCGAGCCTCTTGAAAGGAGGCTTCCGAGGTTCTTGAAAGGAGGCTTCCCAACCTCTTGAATGGAGGCTTCTGAGCCTCTTGAAAGGAGGCTTCTGAGCCTCTTGGAAGGAGGCTTCTTGAAAGCAGGCTTCCAAGCTTCTTGAAAGAAGGCTTCCGAGGCTTCCGAGCTTCTTGAAAGGAGGCTTCCTAGCTTCTGGAAGGGAGGCTTCCGAGCCTCTTGAAGGGAAGCTTCTGAGCCTCTTGAAAGGAGTCTTCCAAGCTTCTTGAAAGGAGTCCATCAAGAAGCCTCTTGGGAGGAGGTTTCCGAGCTTCTTGAAATGAGGCTTCCGAGCTTCTTGAATGGAAGCTTCCGAGCCTCTTCAAAGGAAGCTTCCGAGCCTCTTGAAAGTAGCCTTCCGAGCCTCTTGAAAGGAGGCTTCCGAGCCTCTTGAAAGGAGGCTTCCGAGCTTCTTGAAAGGAGACTTCCAAACCTCTTGAAAAGAGCCTTCCAAACCTCTTGAAAGGAGGTTTCCGAGCTTCTGGAAATGAGGCTTCCGAGCTTCTTGAAAGGAAGCTTCCAAGCCTTTTGAAAGTAGCCTTCCGAGCCTCTTGAAAGGAGTCTACCGAGCATCTTGAAAGGAGGCTTCCAAACCTCTTGGAAGGAGGCTTCCGAGCTGATTGAAAGGAGGCTTCCTAGCTTCTTGAAAAGAGGCTCCCAAACCTCTTGTAACGAGGTTTCCGAGGTTCTGGAAATAAGGCTTCCAAGCTTCTTAATTGGAAGCTTCCGAGCCACTTTAAAGGAAGCTTCCGAGCCTCTTGAAACTAGCCTTCCGAGCCTCTTGAAAGCAGGCTTCCGAGCTTCTTGAAAGAAGGCTTCCTAGCTTCTTGAAAGAAGGTTTCCGAGCTTCTTGAAAGAAGACTTTCAAACCTCTTGAAAAGAGCTTTCCAAATCTCTTGAAAGGAAGCTTCCGAGCCTCTTTATAGGAAGCTTACGAGCCTCTTGAATGAAGGCTTCTGAGCCTCTTGAAAGGAGGCTTCTGAGTTTCTTGGAAAGAGGCCCTTGAGCATCTTGGAAGGAGGCTTCTTGAAAGCAGGCTTCCGAGCTTCTTGAAAGGAGGCTTCCTAGCTTCTTAAAAGGAGGCTTCCTAGCTTTTTAACTTCCGAGCCTCTTGAAGGGAGTCTTCCGAGCCTCTTGAATTCGAATTATTTTTAAAATATTTGAAATTTTTAAAACTAGTCGCCATTTAAGATTGTTTACATTTATCTTACCTTACTTTAAGATTATCAAAATTTCCTGATTTAAGAATAAGTGACAGGAACTTTTTTTTGTAACATTCTCTCACCCCAAACACAGCTCATGGATTTTCAATGCTGACCTAATTTTTATTGCATGGTTGAATAGTCGAATGTCGAGGATCATATTTTTTGTTAAGAAACGTAGCATTTTGTTAGTTGAAGTTCGGAATAATGGCCTCTTGAATCGAAAAGTGGCATAGAATTAGTTGCTTCTTGAAAGGAGGTCTTCGAGCTTCTTGAAAGGAGGCTTCCGAGCTTTTTGAAAGGATCCTTCCGAGCTTCTTGAAAGGAGGCTTATGAGCATCTTGAAAAGAGGTGTCTGAGGCTCTTGAAAGGAGGCTTCCGAGTCTTTTAAAAGAAGGCGGTTGAGCCTCATGAAAGGAGGCTTCTGAGCCTCTTTAAAGGAAGCTTCCGAGTTTTTTTTTTAAATAAGACGGTTGAGCTTATTGAAAGGAAACATCCGAGGCACTTAAAAGGAAGCTTCTGAGCCTCTTGGCAGGAGGCATCCGTGCTTCTTGAAATAAGGCTTCCACACATCTTGAAAGGAGGCTTCCAAACCTCTTGAAAGGAGTCTTACAATAAACTAAGATATGGTTCTTTTTAACGTTTATTTTTCTTCGTGTACAACGTAGTAAATGGGATAGTACGTTTTATAACGGGTCTACACCGATGATGAGAACATTGCAAAAGTTCTGCTTGAATCCTGGTGAACTGTAGTCTGAGTTCAAAACGTTTTGGACCTTGAACCGCTCAAGTTCATGGAAATCGAATTTTCGTTATGTCTTCCCCTTCTCCAATAGCTCCACAATCCAACTGGAACTTGGTCTGCTTATCAACTTTAACAAGAGTACTGTGATGTACATATGCTTATTAAACCTGATTATGTGTATTCCAATGATGAGGACAACGCAAAAGTTCTGATTGATCTGATTGATACTTTAGGCTGAAATCAAGGACGTTTTAAAAAGCGTTGGATACCACATTTAAATAGAATTTATGTTCGGTGAATTATATAGGCCTCTAAACTTAAATCAAGCATTTAGAAGTACTAAACCGTGGAAACACTTAAGATTCCATCGCATGTTCTTGTGTTTGTGTGTTTGTCAGCCTCTATCCCTCACCCAGCTGGGGGTGTTGGTCAAGTAGTACTACAAATCATTCGATCAGATCTCATGCTCCGTAATGGTGCCCTTTTTGTTATGAAGACTAGTACTACAAAAAGGATTTACTTCTGAAGCAAGAAAGGATTCTCCAGGATGTTTTGTGAATGGGATGTAACAGTTGTTCATACCAGGTACAGCAAAACTTCACAAGGACGCCCTTATTCGTACTAACAACTTAGGTATTAGAAGATCGAGAAGAGCCACCGTTGCTTACTAAAGCGTGACCTGAATATCTGGGCCCCTACAATATCTGCGGCAATGGCAGCAAACGATGCCCTGTACGTATTTAGTGGCAATTTAATGATTTTTTTAAGTTTATTGCACAATGAAATGGATCAAGTTAAATTTTATGACGGCATAGGCTCTCCTGCCTACGTCAGAATAAATAGCAAACGACTTCGTACTGGTAAACTGCAGGGATGGAAAATCCGACTAATTAGACACCCGAACTTTCCAATCAACCCAATGGATGCTGCAACTTCATTTCCGGCGGTCTTCTTTTTCTGATGGGCATCGATCCGTCGAGCGCAACTCGTTCGGTTTTATGAATACAATCGATCTTCAAAACTTAACACCGTAGCACTTGAGAGTCACAACATCGATCACAATATCTTCATAGTTCGCCATAACCAGAAGACCAGCCGTAATTGTAACTCACGCACTCACATGATATTACTTGCTTCAAATCGAAACTCGAAAGGCGTCTTTTATAAAAAAATTCGAGAAAATTGGAAGAACAGATGAACAAACGTGACAGGAAAAAAATGAAACTAACCGCGCCCGCCGATTGCTACGATCCAAGATTCCGTTGCATTGGACATAAATTCTTTCTTTATGCTGAAGACAATACTTTTCCCGGAACAATTTTGCTGAAGAAAGTGGGGACCATGCTCTCTTGTTTGATTTTTCACAGGCAATCAAAAATGCTGGACATATTCACCGGTAACATTAATTAGAATTCAAAGATTTTTGCAGAGGAAGAGAGTCAGATTTTTTGAGTTTCGACATACGAAAATGGAATCAACTCTCAATTTTATTTAACTTGGCATTGATTTTTATTATTTTCACTAGGTTTTTTTTATATAGGTTAACTAAATAGATTTAACTAATGTATTGCAATATCAATTCCATTCATATTTGGTCTTGATGGTTATTCAGATGATTTACAGACGAATATCGCATTTTCACAATATCGAATGCGATTTCACAATATCGAATGCTTAATAGAAAGCTTCAACATGTGAACAAGTTTCTCGACATTATGGAAGCTGATCAGTATAAATTATTGTGAATAGCAAATTTGAAATTTAGAAGATTACTTATTTCGCATCACGTGGCCGTAATTATCGCCATTGATAAAGAAAATAAGTTATCCGTTTTTCTAAAAACTCGATTGTTGATAGAAACTTCAAAAATTAATTTTTAATAGGGATTGTTAGAAGGAATAGAAAGGATATGATAGGTAGGGAATGTTGCAAAAATAGGGCAACCTTGCAAAATGGTATTCGTCGGTGAGTTAGGTAGACGGACCAGATGCAAAACGGCTTGACGAGTCTGGAGTCCAGCCGAAGTTGGAATATGGGACCGCGAACCGAGTATTGATTCAGTGTTATCTTTCTAAATGTAAACCAATAAATTTATTAATGTGAGAAGGAATTAAATATATATAAAAAAATAATAATATAAATGCCTCATTTGCTATATAAATTTGATCTGTTGAGATAAACGCTTCAGATTGACCATTTTGTACTGCATATTTGAAACGTTCAGCTCACTGTACTGGCCCCAAATAACAAGACCTACCAAGTGTTCACTATTGATAAGGTTTCCAGTACAATTAAAATTAATTACCTACTAACTTGCCGTGACAACACGCATGTGATTTAATATGATTGATTTGCATGTTCTAAAGAACACACCAAATCAGTTATCTATAAATTAATCACCCATTTTCACGTTTAAACCATACTTTCGTACCATGCTTTCTATAGAGAATGGCGATGAACACTGTGTGCGCTGCAGCAGCCCTCTTGGTGATCCTTCCATGCATTCTGTCGGTTGATATCCAACCAGAGCTCGTCTTCCAACGTACCGAGCAGACGATGGGATTTGACATTTTCAACTCCAAGCTTCGTATCACCAAGTTCAACCGGACCACGGCTGTGATGAATGGAACCATCGACATTCTGGTTGACCTGGACAACACATTCACGGTAGTAACTTATGGTTCTAATCTGCAAACCGAGATGCGCTAACTTCCATTCGCCCAACAGATGCAAGTCAACTTGGCCTACAGCCGACTGGGCAACAACCAGTTCAACAACTATCCGCTGAAGTTTCCCCAGCAACCTCTATGTCACTTCCTGAATGACACTTATCGGGAGTTTCGACCCGTTTTTGCCAGTACTACCAACTACCCGAGCGTAGGGTCGGATGGGCTGTGTCCGTTTCCCGCTGGACCTTACTGGTTCAGGAATTTCTTGCTGGCGCCGGAACATATGCCGTGGGCGACCCCTGAGGGACTGTGGCGGATTACCTTTTTGGTCAAGGGAAGGCAAAGTGAGGCGGATTTTCATGTCTATGCTAAGCTTTCGAGGGAATCGTATTGGTAGGTTTGTGGTTGGGGATTTTTTCTCGGAAATGCGATCACCGTTTTTTGTTAAAAGTTTAGTAATCTGGGTTCGATAATGTCTTGGAGACTGAGAATGGCTTTCAAGCTTCTGATAATGTTTCTAGAGTTACGTTGATCAATTTTTCCGAGTTTAGTGAAAGAACCGCCCCGATGTTTAAGAAGAAATTTTGAATTTTCCTAGTCCTTAGAATAACTTAGGAAACGTTTTTCAGGGATGTTTCCTACAGGGATGCTTTTTTGTTCGGAAATTTAAAAATCTTTCATTAAAAATCTCTACAAGTCTGTTCGGCTGCTTTCTAAACAACTAGAGGATAATTCTTTTGAATATTTTGCGTGTATGAAATATTCAAATTTTGTTGCCAAATATTCTCACATAGAGACTGCCATCTTGGGAAAGAGCCGTTTGGCCCAAAGTTATTCGGTCGAAGCCTATTCGGCCAAGTGCTACTAGTTCATTGCCACTTTACGGGTATTGATCAACCACCATGAAAATAATTACAATAATTTCAATGTTCGAAAAAAAGGCTCACAAATTCAAGGGGAATGGTCTAGCTGGGCAAAATCTTAACCAAATGGTTCATAAATAGTTGCCTTTTAACATTAATGAACACATAATGAAAATTGTTACAATTACTATGGAAAATCAGCTGATCTTTCTCGTGCGCACACTTGTCTGCGCAATGCGCACACTCACCCAAGACACGGGGCAATTATGCGCATTTGATTTTCTTCATAAAACTCTCTTTTTCTCAAATTCAAATGAAAATGTAATAAGAAGTTTCGAAGACAATACAATAGGGTTCATACCGGTTACAAAGTCAAACTTTTAAATCATTTCATCTATCAGAAATTATTCTAAGACAACAGTTAGGTGCCCAAACTTGCCCCGCTATACTCTATGGATTTTTATGGTCACCGTTGCATATGGTGATTCATTTACCTCTGGCATAATCGGTGATGAAAAAACTCTAATAAAACATCAATAGAGAAAAGTATGCAGGGGAGTGCAAGTCTGAAATAAATTTGAAAATTCAGCTAAGACCATATGATCAACGATTAATTGATGTCTCTGATGTCAGTCATCTATCCGTACTCCATTTGGGCGAATTGGACCTTTGGCCGAAATCGACATACGGCCGAACTGGTCGTTTCGCCGAATACGTCATTTGGCAGAAATGATCGTTTGGCAAACAGAATCATTTGGCAGAAAATGTTATACGGCCGAATGTGTCATACGACCAAAAATGCCATTTGGATGACATGGTTAATTGACCAAACGTGACAAACGACCGAACATATCGTTTAACCGAAGGCCATATGGCCGTAAATATCGTTTTGCCGACCAGGTAATTTGACTGAAAAGGTCGTTTCGATGAATACGTCTTTTGGCCGAACGGATCATACGACCATACCTGTGCGTCTATTGAAGTTTTTTCCGGCCGCAGCGTGATAAATCATTTTTAGGCAGCGAAGTTGGCGTCACGCCGTAGACAATCGGCGTCGTACATTGACGTGAACCTTTTTTAATGCATTCAAAATTCTCCGAAAGTTCTGCAGAAATTCCCCAGGAAAAAAAAATCTCTGGAAATCTCTCCCGAAATTACTCCGGTGGCGGCATGAATCATCGTCACAATTTTTTTTATTGCATTTTATTGTTAAGAAAATTATGGAGAAAATTTAGTAAAGTTCTTCGAAAAAATATATATTTAGGAATTTTGCGCAATGATTTATGAATTTCCACCAATTCTTTTTCAATTTCCTTCAAAGATTCTTCAAAATTAACCAGTCTTATAAACTCCTGGTTTCCACTAAAAAATCCTCTGAATTCACATGAAAAAGTCATCTGATTTCTAACGGAAAACATATTCGAATCAGTCTTGTCAGATATGTCAGTCAGATATGAAAACAAAAACCACCACGCTTTTAAACGATGTTCTTTACTGACAATCACTGCAAGCAAAAGATATTTTAGTTACTAGATAAAGATTGTCGCTGTCCTCGTTGTCCGGAACATCTTTTGCTGGCGAGGATAGGGGAGGATAGGATAGGAAAATCAGTCAAAGTTTCTAATAAAGATATCGGAAACAATTCAAATTAAGCCCCACACTGAAAAAAATCAGTTTTAAAATTAAAACTCGATTTGCAAAAAGCGCCCTTTTAAATTGAATGAAATTGTGCCTCACGATAGGTGATTATGTTCCCCGCCAACCGTCCATACATCGCAAGCTGGGTACTTTGAAGGAAACAAAGTTTTTCCAACAAAAACTTTTTCTTGTCGAAATTATTTTCAGTGTATTTTTATCCGTTGCGATTAGTTAAATATTATAACTGCTAAATATTGTACTCTGCTTGACTGTACAGGAATATTTTAATATATGTATGCATGTATGTATATTAGGTGGCTCAAAAAACACTTTTTCAATTTTTTTGATGGGCCGCCCTCTTATTCGGTTCTATTTGATGCCCTGATGCTATGGACAAAATTTCAGCCAAATCGGTCAAAGTTTGGGCAGTGCTAAACTCGTTGGAAGTTTATATGGAAAAATGTATGCAGAAACATCCAAAAACAGTGATTTGCAGTTGGACGGTACAATTTACGATCAAGAACCATGATACTCATTCAGTTCTTGTAAAATAAAATACAGAATGTTATGCTGAAAACCGCGAGAAGATTGAAGTTTATTACGCAAAGATATTAGCATTTTACTGGAGTGTTGTAGGGGTGAATTTATTTCTTTTCAAAGGTAAAAGAAACGAAATTTGCTCAAACCCCACTGCAGAGAAATGCTAATAACTTAGCCGGACAAACTCGAATCTTCTCGCGGTTTTCTGCATAACATTCTGTATTAAATTCTTCAAGATCTGAATGAGTATCATAGTTCTTCATCGTAAGTTGTGTAGTCCAGCTGCAATTTACTGTTTTTGGATGTTTCTGCATACATTTTTCCATATAAACTTCCAACGAGTTTAGCACCGCCCAAACGTTGACCGATTTGGCTGAAATTTTGTCCATAGCATCAGGGCATCAAATAGAACCGAATAAGAGGGCGGCCCATCAAAAAAATTGAAAAAAGTTTTTCCCATACTAATTTGAGCCACCCTAATGTATATGTTAAATCCACTGACACTCCTTGACACTGAAAAACAAATCAATTCCGCTAAGAAAAATATTTTGTTAGAAAAACTTTTTTCCTTTGAAAGTGTCAAGCTTGCGATGTATGGACGGTTGGTAGGGAACATAATTTCCTATCTTGAGACACAATTTCATACAAATCAAAAAAAGCGTTTTTTCGCAAATCGAGTTTTAATTTTTAAAACTGATTTTTTTCAGTGGATGGCTCAATCTGAATTGTTTCTGATATCTTTGATAGAAACTTTGACTGATTTTGCGATAGTCACCCATACAACATTTTTTTGTAGGATGCGTCGTTTTTTGATTGTACCCATTTGAAAAAATCAATAAAAAAATAATTTGGCCTTTTTCAAAAGATAGTCTGGATCAAATTTGGAAAAACTATAGTTTATATATATGTATGTACTTTTATTTTTACAGCACCTCTTAAAATATTGCACAAAAAGTCGAAATAAACAATAAGAACACTTAAGGTGGTTATACAACAAAGCCACAAATCGGCCATCTTGGAAACCACGTGCTTTTTCTAGTGATTTTTCAAGAGTACCACAACGCCCATGGGGATGAAACATTCGTAGATCGTTTCCTTACTCATGCTAAACAATCGACTTTAATTTCAGCATTGTACGACAATTATTACGCTAGATTTGAATATTTGATAATAGGAGTAGAAACTCGTGTGGTGAATTTAAAATTCACCACATGGCTTGATTGTATAATCACCTTAAATATTCCCAAAAGTTCTATTTTGGCTTCATGCATTTTCATTACAGCAAAAAATCCATTAATTTCCGCTAAGTGGATTATTCCATTGCTGACGAGCGTTTCGAACCAAACACAGCACAGGTTAAGTGATCCCGACAGTCAGGATGACACGGATATGACAACCACCAACCTCTGGAAAGTTTTCCTATCGCTCACGTTGGTGATCACAGGCAGCAGAAGTAAAGACATGG
Organism: Armigeres subalbatus; assembly: GCF_024139115.2. NCBI lineage: Eukaryota > Metazoa > Arthropoda > Insecta > Diptera > Culicidae > Armigeres > Armigeres subalbatus. The sequence continues at coordinate 247,404,505 of NC_085139.1, read as the reverse complement.
TGAGTGACCAAGAACTAGTTGCTAAAATGTCACTTTCATGGCAATCCGCACACCAAGCATGTGAGTTCCAGATTTGAGTATCACAATTGAGCACTTGACACATGACCTGGATTTTGTTATTGTCACGCTTTGCGTGACTTGAACGGTGACACTTTGCAGCGCTGATTCGAATTCCCACGGGATATTTTTCAGAATTCCCAGAATTCTCCCAAACATTCTAATCAATTTGCACTGGGTATTCTTTGCTCAATGTGACAATGTGAGCCACCCACCGCGAGTTTGCATCGGTGGTGACGAAATCGAGGTGGTAGAAGAATTTGTGTACTTGGGCTCACTGGTGACTGCCGAAAATGATACAAGCAGAGAAATTCGGAGACGCATAGTGGCTGGAAATCGTACGTACTTTGGACTCCGCAAGACGCTCCGATCGAATAGAGTTCGCCGCCGTACCAAACTGACAATCTGACGGACACGAGGCCTGGACGATGCTCGTGGAGGACCAACGCGCACTTGGAGTTTTCGAAAGGAAAGTGCTGCGTACCATCTATGGTGGGGTGCAGATGGCGGACGGTACGTGAAGGAGGCGAATGAACCACGGGTTGCATCAGCTGTTGGGAGAACCATCCATCGTTCACACCGCGAAAATCAAGGCAGAATATCGGACAGTAACCCGGTGAAAATGGTTCTCGATAACGATCCGACGGGCACAAGAAGACGAGGTGCGCAGCGGGCAAGGTGGATCGATCAGGTGGAAGATGACTTGCGGACCCTCCGTAGACTGCGTGGTTGGCGACGTGTAGCCATGGACCGAGCCGAATGGAGAAGACTCTTATATACCGCACAGGCCACTTCGGCCTTAGTCTGAATAAATAATAATTCTTTGCTCAATTTGCTCAATTTTGCCTGAAAATCTTTCTAAATTTCCTGAAAATAATCCTTCCACGGAGTTTCCAAAGAGTTCTTCTTCTTTTGTGTTTCCACGAATATTTACTTCGTATTTTCTCGGAAAAAATGTTCTAAGATATGCCAAGAAAATTGTTTTAATTGAAAAATATTTTTCCAAATTTCCACCAACACCTTGAGAAACGCTAGGAAATTTCCTCAAAAAATACTTCGAAATTTCTTCAGGAAACGTTCCAAAACTACCTCGGTAAACTCCTCAATAAACGCTCGGAAACGCTTCAAAATTTCCTTGAAAATTTATTCGAAAATTCATCGGGAAATGCTTTGAAAATTGCTCGGAAAAAGCTTAGAAATTTTCTCAGGTAAGTTCTTAATATATTCGAGAAACGCTTTCGTCACGGAGTGTTTCAAAATTACCCCGAGAAAAAAAAGACCCCGAGAAACGCTTTGAAATCGTCTTAGGAAACGCTTCAAAATTCCTTCGTGAGATGCTTGGAAATTTCCTTGGAAAACTCTTCGGAGTTTCCTCGGAAACGCTTCGAAATTGAATCAGGAAACGCTTTGAAATTTCTTCGGAATTTTCTCGAAAAACAACTCGAAATTTGCTCGAAAAATGCTTCGGGATTTTCCTTGGGAAACGCTTCAGGAAACCCTTCACAATTTCGTTCGTTCGTTCGAAACGTTGCAAAATTTCCTCGACAAACGCAACGGAAGTTCCTCGGGTAACGATTTGTTCCTTGAGAAACGCTCCAAAACTTCATCGAAAAACGCTCCGAAATTTCATAGGGAATCGTTTCAAAATTTCCTCGGGAAAGGCTTCAGAATTTCCTCGTGAAAGGCTTCGGAATCTCTGCGGGAAATGTTTCGAAATTTCTTCGGGATACGATCCGATACTTATTTATGAAACTCTTCGGAAACTCCTTGGAAAGCGCTTTGGAATTTCCTCGCACACGTGTCGAAACTTCCTCGGAAAATTATTCGGATATCCTCGGAAACATTTCGAAATTTGCTTGGAAATCGCTTCGGAATTTCCTCGGGAAACGCTCTGGAAATTATTCGGGAGTGCTTCTTAATTTTCTTGGGAAACGCTTCGAAATTCGCTTGGGAAACGTTCGAAATTTCTTCGAGAAACACTTCGGAAACTCCCCGGGAAACGCTTCGAAATTTTCTTGAAAATTTCTTCGAAAATTCATAGGAAACGCTTTGAAAATTGCTCAGAAAACACTTCAAAATTTTCCCCAATAACTTTATCTGTCAAACCAATTGATGCTTTGTTTAGCGCATATTTAGGCGAATCCAGCGCTCTACTTCCGAAGTTGGGTAAGTCTGGAAAAAATCCAACTGCAGTATAAGAAGCGTACTAACTTTGTTCCAGATAGACAATATCCTAAGGAAATGCTTTCTTCGGGAAGTGCTCCAAAATTTCCTCGAAAAACGATTCAATTTGTTTTTTCAGGAAACGCGTAGCAATTTCCCAAAATATGCTTAAAAATTTCCTCGGAAATCTTTTCGGAACTTCCTCGGAAAATACTTTGGTATTTCTACTTGTAAATATCTTCGGTATATCCTCTGGAAACGCTTCAAAAGTCCTAAGGAAACGCTTTGAAACTTCTTCGAGAGCGCTTCGATTTTTTTTGGGAAACGCTCCGAAATTCCTTCGAGAAACGTTTCAAAATTTCCCCGGGAAACGCTTCGGATTTTTTTCGGGAAACGTTCTGAATTTTTTTCGGGAAGCTCGTTAGAAACTCCTTGGGAAACGCTTCGGAATTTCCTTGAGGAACGCTCCAAGACTTCCTCGAGAAGCGATTCGTAATTTCTTCAGGGAATAGGAATTTTTTTCAGAAAGTAGTTTGGAATCTCTGCTTGAAATGCTTCGAAATTTCATCAAGGAGTGTTTCTGGGATTTCCTCGGGAAACGATTTGGAATTTCTTCATAGAATGGTTCGAAATTTTGTTAAGAAACGTTCCAAAATTCCCTCCAGCAACGCTTCAAACTTTGCTCGAGAAACGCTTAGGAATTCGTTCCGAAATTTTCTTCGGAAACTTCTCGAGAAATGCTTCGAAATTTCCTTGAACATTTCTGCCAAAATTAATCGGAAAACGCTTTAAAAATTGTTGGCAAAACATGGGACTTCGGAAATGGGAAACGCGTCGAAAATTCCTCGATTTCAAATTTCCTCGGAAAACGCGAACGAAATTTCTACGGAAAACTCTTCGGAATTTACTCTGGAAACAATTCAAAATTTGCCGAGAAAATGCTTCGGAATTTCTTCGAGAACCGCTTCGTAATTTCCTCGATCAACGCTTCGGAAATTCCTCGAGAAACGATTCGATATTTCCTTAAGGAACGCCTCGAAACATCCTCCGAAAACGCCCCAAAATTTCTTTGGGAAACGCTCCGGAATTCTCTCGCGAAACGCTTCGGAATTTCTTTGGGAAACATTCCGAAACATTCTCGAGAAACTCTTTCAAAACTTTCCGAAGATTTCTCAGGAAACTCTTCGGAAACTCCTCGGGAAACGCTTCGGAACTTCCTTGAAACTTTCTTTGAACAATAATCGGAAAACACTCGGAAAACACTTCGAAGTTTTCGCAAGTAGCTTCTTAATTTTGTCGGAAAACGATTACTTCGGAAAGTGCTTCGAAATTTCCTCGAGGAACGATTTGAAATTTCCTCAAATAGTGCTTCGAAATTTTCTCGAAAATCTAATTGGAGTTTCCCCCGGAAACAATTCATTTCGGAATTTCTTCGGGGAACGCGTCGAAAATTTTTCGGAAAACTATTCGGAATTTCCTCGGAAAACAATTCTAAATTTTGGAAAATGCTTCGGAATTTCTTCGGGGAACGCTTCGAAAGCTCCTTAGGAAACGTTTCGAAATTTCCTCAGGAAACGTTTCGAAATTTCCTCTGGAAACGCTCCTTACAAAACGGTGCATAATTTTCTCGGGAAACGCTTTGAAACTTCCTCAGGAAATTATTCTGAATTTCTTCGGGAATTGCTTCGAAATTTCTTCGGGAAACGTTCCGAAACTTTCTCAGGAAACTCCTCGGGAAACACTACGGAACTTCCTTGAAACTTTCTTCGAACATTCTTAGGGAAACGCTTTGGAAATTGCTCGGAAAACACTTTTCGCAAGAAGTTTCCTAATTTCGTCGGAAAACGCTTTCTGAGGAACGCTCCAAAATTTCCTCGAGAAACGCTTTGAAATTTTCTCAGGAAACGCGACGAAATTTCTTTGGAAAACTATTCGGAATTTCTTCGGGAAACAATTCAAAATCTTCTTGGAAAATGCTTCTGAATTTCCTCGGGAAACGCTTCAAAAGTTCTCCAGGAGACGATTTTTTTTCAGGAATCGCTTTGAAAGTTCCGCAGTAAATGCTTTGCTATTTCTTCGGGGAATGCTTCGAAATTTTATTGAGAAACTCTCCGAAATTTACTCGGGAAATGCTTCGGAATTCTTCGGGAGACGTTCCGAAGCTTTCTCGGGAAACTCCTCGTAAAACGTTTCGAAAGTTCCTCGGGAAACGCTTCGAATTTTCTTGAAAAAATCTCCGCTATTTCCTCAGGAAACGTTTCGGAATTTCTTTTCGTGATAACCTCGGAAATCTCTTCGGGAAACGCTTCGAAATTACCTCGTTAAAATTTTCGATATTTCCTCGGGAAGACTTTGAAATTTTATCGAGATTATCGGATTGAGAAATTTTGGATCAGCGGCGTGATAGATAATGAATAGCCGAACGCAATAGAGGTAATAAACTATAGAGGACGATATTGGGTACCTATCTGTCAAAACGTACTGAATTTTCCTTCGTTGACATTTAATGTCCTACCTATCCTCGCCAGCAAAAGATGTTTCGCCAGTGACGACAGCGACAATCTTGCTCTATAGTTTATTACCTCTATTCGGAACGCCGATGAGAAAATGTCGGCGGCAGCGTTCCTCCAAACTTGTCTAGGAATTTCTCTAAAAGTCTCCCCTTGGAAAAAATTCTAAATTGATTTTTTTTCGCAGGTTGCTGCTATGCATCCAAATTAACGCAAATATATTGTCGACGTAGCACCAAATTAGGAAGTCGTTCCTAACTTTTTTCCGAAGTTTTATCTGTCAAACTAATGGATGCATTGTTTAGCGCATCTTCAGGCGAATCCAGTGCAGTTGGGTAAGTTGTCAGTATCTGGAGAAAAATCCAACTTCGGTATAAAAACCGTACTAACTTTGTTCCGGATAGACAATGCTAGTTGGCCAGGGAATCCCTTGTTTCAGAAAAGGCGCAATTCCTAGCCTTGTCCAAGCATATTATCATGAAAGAATCTTCTCAAAGTACGACAGAATGGAAATTCGATATACAGATGGTTCTAAAAAACTGGATGTGTAGGTATTGGAGTCCACAGCGACAAGTATATACACTATTGGCACTTTCGTCTCCAATATGCAAGCATCCATATATTCATAGAATACAAAATGTTCTAGAGAAGTCGGAGAAGGAAATTACTTTCATCTATAGGACACTTTCAACAAAAACTCCAGGTGATGACATAAAAAAGTGGTTGAAGCACAGTACAATTTGAAACACCTGGTCCCAAGAGTGGAAAACAGACAGGAGCTCATTTTTGAGGAAAATTAAGGTCGACACAGCACAATGGAATGACCAACCATCCCGAAGAGACCAGATCACATTTTCCTTACTCCGTACTGGACACAGTCGTGTCTCCCACAACATGGGAGGGAATGGCAGCTTTAAAATACTGTGCGAAACTTTTAATTGCCCGGTACAAGATGAACTGCGCCAAAAATATAACATCACTACCCTGAGATCAGCACTGCAAAATGACAAGATCAGCGAAACTTCAACACGATCGTTTCTAAAAGACGCCGGTCTAAGAGAACCCAACAGTCATTATGATGTTACCACAGACAAACAGACATAACACTCGTCAAATTTCCATCGTCCACTGATTTTCTGGTCAATTCAAATAATCATTAGTTGGCCAATCGATCACTTGTGACGCGCGCATCGTTTTTGCTCGAGTTTGACGTTTGCTCACTACCGCCATCTGGTTCGTGATTTGCCCAACTAACTGAAATCAACAGATGTCGTTAGTGTTTGAACGACGATGAATTTAATAAATAAATGTTCAATGTGTTATGTCTGTTTGTCTGTGATGTTACAACCAGCAGTTAATGTATACAATTCAACACCATTTCTAAGATAAAACCCATTATGTTATTATGTAGTAGTAGTAAAATTCTTCTTTATTTAAAACATTTTTGGTTCTACAATTAATTTTAACATGAACAGTGATCGGGTTGGCCCTCCAACTTCAATTTCAATTATTGTTATTATTATAATTATAATGTTTGACTTAATTTTTAAAATATAATGTATCATGACGGCCTTCAGGAGGCGCTAGTGTTTTTTTAAAATTTGATAACCTAACTACTATGTACACTAATATTTACAAATGTTATTATGTTCTATTGTCCATTATCTTATATTATTTCTACGAGATGAACCAGTCTTGGGCTGAAAATCTCGTTAATATCAGATCACAAAGGGGCGGGGCTAACGGTCTTAATTTATTGAATACAAGAAATCTGCTTTCTGCGCGCGCGAGCCATTTTGATTGGTATTCCGCAAAGAGTGGTTCAATAAGATTTGATGCAGCGGAGCGGACACAGCAGTACGAAGGCGTGGGTAGCACCAGGGACAATGCTGAAAGTTTATTCCAAATGGTGGCGTCTTAGCGAAAAATCATCGAGCAGTGTCAGATCACGGACGGTTAATGGGGATCTGTCGGTATCTTAACCTAGACAGCGGCACCTTCCCTCTGAAGGATGCCTGAAATGAACCACCCAGTTGGATCGGATGGAATGTGGACTGTATCAACGCCCTTCGGCTGCAAGGCCTCCAAGTCCGTACGATAGCGACTAAGAAATTATTTCTTAACTCTTGAAGCCTTGAGAAAGGATGCTTGGTTTGGCTTGTCCAGAAATAAGAAAGCGGTTTCAATTTAGATCAATGATGTATTCTACGGCTGTCGGTGCTACTGGCGTCAACTTCATAACGGAACCTTCCGCTAACGGGACTTCGCAAGCCAAGCATGCATGCTATTAATTGCCGTTGGGATGAGGAGTGCGTGTTCATTTACAAAACATGGTTGTTAGTAGGAAGGGGACCGAAACACCCGCGGTCGACTAGGGGTTAGTAGGATGGGATGTGGGATTTTGGGTGATTAACCACGATTAACTTTAGGATTGGGACAAACATTCAATCACGTTCGCTTTGGGCGCGAACAAGCGGCTGTCAGACAATTTCAACGCAAGGTTCCGACGAGCGTTTGGATGCAGTTAGTTATTGGAAATGCGCATTGGGAAAAGAAAATTGGTTCTTCTCAGGGCTGATTGCAAAAAATAATTGTCACGGTTGGAGACTCAAAGTCCATCCAACTATTCGACGTCTTGATTCAGTTGACCTCCAATTGCTCATTGTTAATAACAAGAGACACAAATTATTTTGGCAAATACTATCAATTTCGAATAGTTACGTAGTCCTACGTCACCTTTGCGTACAACCCGATTGGGCTGCCTCTTTGAGTTTTAAATAATTTTACAAATTAATTTATCGGCTTGAACCATTTTTTTTTCAATTTCGAATTGCTTCAAAATTTCATCGGAAACTTTTCGGAATATCTTCAGAAACGCTTCGAAATATCCTCGGCAATCGCTTTGAAATTTCCTTGGGAAAAACTTTTTTTTCGGGAACGGTTCCGAGATTTTCTTTAGAATCTCTTCCGAAACTCCTCGGAAAAAATGTTCGAAAATTAACCGGGAAACGCTTTGAAATTTTCTCGGGAAACGCTTCAAAATATTCTTGAAAATTTCTTCAAAAAATCATCGGGAAATGCTCAAAAAATTACTCAGAAAACACTTTTTCTCTAATAACTTCTTTATTTCATAGGAAAATGCTTTCTTCGGGAAGTGTTTCGAAATTTCCTTGATGAACGATCCAAAATTTCCTCGATTTTTTTTCAAAACTTTCCTCGGAAAACACTTTGGATTTTTTTTCTTGGAATGCTTCGAATTTTCCTCTTGGAACGCTTTGAAATTTCTTCAGGGAGTGCTCCTAAATTTCTTGGGAAAGACTTCGAAATTTCCTCAGGAAACTTTTCGGAAACTTTTCGGAAACTTCTCGAGAAACGCTTCGAAATTTCCTTGAAAATTTCTGCAAAAAATCATCAGGAAACGCTTTGAAAAAGGCTAAGAAAACATTTCAAAATTTTCTAAGGAACATTCGCAATTTCTTCGAGAAACGTGTCTTCAAAATTTCTTCAGGAATATTTTTATAGAAAATTCATCGGAAGCGCTTTGAAAATTGCTCAGAAAACGCTTAAAAATTTTCTCGAGAAACTTCTTTATATCCTCGGGAAACTCTTCTTCGAGAGTGCTTTGAAATTTCCTTGAGAAAAGCTCCAAAATTTTCGCGAGAAACGCTTCGAATTTTCCTAAGGAAACTCTCAGTATTTCTTCAGGTCATTACCTCTTCAAATTTCGTTGAGAAACGCTTCGTAATTTTTTGGGAGTTTCCTCGGGAAACGCTTCGAAAGTTCCTCGGAAAACGCTTTTAAATTTTCTAAAGAAACTTTTGCATTTTTTTCGGGGAGTGCTTCGAAAGTTTCTCCGGGAACTATTCGAAATTTCCTTGAGAAACGGTACAAAATTTTCCTCGGGAATCGCTCCGAAATTACCTCAGAAAACGGTTCGAAAATGCTTCGATTTTTTTTTCGGAAAACGTGAAGATACTTTCTCTGGAAACTCGTCGGAAACTCCTAGGGAAACGCTCCGGAACTTCCTTTAAACTTTCTTTGAACAATAATCGAGAAACACTTGAAAATTGCTCGAAATACACTTCAAAATTTTTGCAAGAGGCTTCTTGATTTTGGCGGAAAACGCTTTCTGCGGGGAGTGCTTCGAAATTTTCTTGATGAACGCTCCAAAATTACCTCGAGAAACGCTTAGAAATTTCCTCAAGTAAAGCTTCGAAATTTTCTCGGAAATCTCTTCGGAGTTCAATTAAAAATTTGCTCGGGAAACGTTTCGGAATTTCCTCGGGGAATGCTTCGAGATTTCTCCAGGAAACGCTTCAAAATTTCCTTGGAAAATGCTTAGGAATTTCTCCGGGAAACGCTTCGAAAGCTCCTCGGGAAACGCTCCTTGAGAAACGGTACAAAATTTTTCGGGAAAGGCTCCGAAATTTCTCAACAAATGGTTCTGAATTTTTTCGGGAATTGTTTCGAAATTTCTTCGGGAAACGTTTCGAAACTTTCCCAAGAAACTCCTCGGGAAACGCTACGGAACTTCCTTGAAACTTTCATCGAACAATAATCGTGAAACGCTTTGGAAATTGTTTGGAAAACACTTCGAAATTTTCGCAAGAAGCTTCATAATTTCGTTGGAAAACGCTTTCTGCAGGGAGTGCATCGAAATCTCTGTGAGAAACGCTCCAAAATTTACTCGAGAAATGCTTAGAAATTTCCTTAGCAAACGCGTCTTCGGGAAACAATTCGAAATTTTCCTGGAAAAGCTCCGAAATTTCCTCAGAAAACGATTCGGAATTTTCTCAGGAAACGCTTTGAAAGTTTCTCAGGAAATGCGATGGTACTTTTTCGGGGTTGCTTCTAAATTTTTTTGAGAAACGCTCTGAAATTTCCACGGGAAACGCTTCGGAATTTCTTCGGGACACGCTTCGGATTTTTTTCGGTAAACGCTTCGCTAAAATTTCTATCGTAAAACTTTTCGGTATTTCCTCGGGAAAGAAGTCGAAATTTTATCGAGAAATTATCAGACTTTTAACCGTCTTGGGGAATTATAGATCAGCGGCGTGACAGATATTTATTGAATAGCGAAACGCCGATGAGAAAATATCGGCGGCAGCGTTCCTCAAAACGTTTCTCCTGGAATTCTTTCAGAAGTTCCTCCGGCAGTTCCTCTGGAAGTTTCTTCGAAAATTTGTTCAGGAAAGAAAAAAGTCTAAATTGAAAGTACATATATGAATTGATTAATTTAACTGAATCCATCCCCAATGTGCTGCTTCTCTGCGTTTTTCTTCGCATTTCAAAATACACGAGAAAGGCAAGAGCTAGCTTGGTCGTATCGCCTAATTTGGGTGATCGGTGGGTGAGTTTTTATTGCCGGAAACTGAAGATCATTTTTATGTGAAACAATAATTCGCATTTCTGCGATTTCGTGACAACATGCAAATCGACTTGAACAAATCCAATAGTATACATCATTTGTACAATTTCGTAAATCATTCATGTCAATCCCGGGCTCAAATGGTTGACTTTATTCTCATTCATATCCACTGGCTCACTTTATTTTCAAATTTCGAGTACAAAATGACACAGAATTTTGTTGTGACAATCGTGATCGCTTCGATTTTTCCGTTACTCTTCCCTCTCGTTTGCGCGGGCATCATTCAGCCAGAACTAACCTTCCAACGACTGGAACAAGTAGACGGGTTTGACATGCTGCACACCAATTTGCGCATCACCAAATTCAACCGCACCACTGCCGTGATTAATGGAACTGCGGATTTCTTCGTTGACTTGGACAACAGCTTAACGGTAACTCGAGAACATTGGAGGTGTTAGAAGGGCTGCCCACATTTACGTGTCTCCCAACAGTTCCAGGTCCAATTGGCCTACAGTCGACTAGGAAACAACCAGTTCAACGTGTATCCGCTGCGGATTGCGGAGGAACCGTTCTGTCACTTCCTGAACGGCACATTCCGAGAATATCAGGACTTGCTCCAGAATGTCTCCAATTTTCCCCATCAGGTTGGTCCGGAGGGGTTGTGTCCGATTCCGGCCGGGCAATATTGGTTCAGAAACGTAGTGTTTGATGCGGACCGGATACCGTTTATTGCTCCCGAGGGCTTCTGGCGGATTAATTTGCAAACCTCCGGACCGAAGAGTAAGGTGGTGTTTTATATCTATGCTAAGCTTTCGAAGGAATCGTTTTGGTGATGGTTTGAAACCCCGAATAATATACCTTATGGAATCTACTAAAATAAACACAAAGTCAGGGGATCCCTTTGGGGGAGAGACTCCCCATTCATAGTAGTCATGGTACAAAAATAATCGATGGTAGTCACAAGGGTCGGCCTATACCAATCTTCATGGATTTTGACATACATCGCATGATTATTCAAAACATAGAATGACATAGTCAGACGACTACTCCAGAAAAAAACAGTTTACCGTTGAAAGTGCCTCGTGGATGAAAATCGCATTTAGTTCTATGTCATAAATTACTTTAGTCATTTAAAACATGTTCAGATTTCAGATAATTTAACAATTTGTAGAATGTGCATAAATATTAAATGACTAATATTCAACCGAATATTGACAGTCCGGAGCCGACTATGAATGTGTCTGGAAGTGAGCTGAAAAGTGAAGAAAGGTGAACTTCACCAAAAATTTTCGGACAGACCCATTTGCTGTTTGAAAAGTTGCAACTTCTCTAGTAGCTTAACGACCGGGCGGCTGTTCAAGTCATGCCGTATCGTGTGCACCGGAGGAATTCCTGGAGGAGCTTCTGGAGGAACTTTCGGAGGAATTCCTGGAGGAGCTTCCGGAGGAATTCCTGGAGGAACTTCCGGAGGAATTCCTGGAGGAACTTCCGGAGGAATTCCTGGAGGATCTTCCGGAGGAATTCCTGGAGGAACTTCCGGAGGAATTCTTCCGCATCTCGCCATAAACGCCTCTGGGCGACAATTTTTTTTAAATAAAATGTATCGGTGGCCGCTCTTGTGGGTCTCACATATGGATTCAAGCTACCATAAACGCCCCTGTGTGACAATTTTTCAAAAGATTTTTTTTCGGTTACCTCTCTTGCGGGTCTCAGATATGGATTCAAATGGCAGCTTGGTGACAACGCCTCTGGGTGACAATTTTCTAAAAGAAAATTCTTCGGTTACTGCCCTTGCGGGTCTCAGATATGGATTCAAGCTGCCATAAACGCCTCTGGGTGACAATTTTCTAAAAGAAAATTCTTCGGTTATCACCCTTGCGGGTCTTAGATATGCCTCTGGGTGACAATTGGTCAAAAGAATTTTTTTTCGGTTACTGCCCTTGCGGGTCTCAGATATGGATTCAAGCTACCATAAACGCCCCTGTGTGACAATTTTTCAAAAGATTTTTTTTCGGTTACCTCTCTTGCGGGTCCCAGATATGGATTCAAGCTGCCATAAATGCTTTTGAGTGTCAAATTTTTAAAATAAAATGTATCGGTGGCCGTCCTTGTGGGTCTCAGATATGGATTCAAGTTGCCATAAACGCCACTGGATGACAATTTAGCGAAAGAAATTTTTTCGGCTACCGCCCTTGCGGGTCTCAGATATGGATTCAAATGGCAGCTTGATGACAACGCCTCTGGGTGAAAATTTTCTAAAAGAAAATTCTTCGGTTACTGCCCTTGCGGGTATCAGATATGGATACAAATCGCCATAAATGCCTCTGGATGGCATTTTCGGATCTCAGATATGGATTTAAGCTGCCATAAACGCCTCTGGGTGACAATTTGTCAAAAGAAATGTTTTCGGTTACCGCCCTTGCGGGTCTCAGATATGGATTCAAGCTTCCATAAACGCTTCTGGGTGACAATTTTCTAAAAAAAAATTCTTCGGTTATCACCCTTGCGGGTCTCAGATATGCCTCTGGGCGAACATTTTATAAAATAAAATGTCTCGGTGGCCGCTCTTGTGGGTCTCAGATATGGATTCAAGCTACCAGAAACGCCCCTGTGTGACAATTTTTCAAAAGATTTTTTTTCGCTTACTTCTCTTGCGGGTCCCAGATATGGATTCAAGCTGCCATAAACGCTTTTGGGTGACAAATTTTTAAAAGAAAATTTATCGGTGGCCGTCCTTGTGGGTCTCAGATATGGATTCAAATCGCCATAAACGCCTCTGGGTGGCATTTGCGGGTCTCAGATATGGATTTAAGTTGCCATAAACGTCTCTGGGTGACAATTTAGCAAAAGAAATTTTTTCGGCTACCGCCCTTGTGGGTCTCAGATATGGATTCAAATGGCAGCTTGATGACAACGCCTCTGGGTAAAAATTTTCTAAAAGAGAATTCTTCGGTTATTGCCCTTGCGGGTCTCAGATATGGATTCAAATCGCCATAAACGCCTCTGGATGGCATTTGCGGATCTCAGATAAGGATTCAAGCTTCTATAAACGCTTCTGGGTGACAATTTGTCAATAGAAATGTTTTCGGTAGATATGGATTCAAGCTTCCATAAACGCTTCTGGGTGACAATTTTCTAAAAGAAAATTCTTCGGTTATCACCCTTGCGGGTCTCAGATATGCCTCTGGGTGACAATTTGTCAAAAGAAAATTTTTCGGTTACTGCCCTTGCGGGTCTCAAATATGGATTCAAGCTGCCATAAACGCCTTTGGGTGAAAATTTTTTAAAAGAAGATGCATCGGTTGCCGTCCTTGTGGGTCTCAGAATGGATTCAAATCGCCATAAACGCCTCTGGGTGACGATTTTGTAAAAGAAAATTTATCGGTGGCCCTCCTTGTGGGTCTCAGATATGGATTCAAGCTACCATAAACGCTCCTGTGTGACAATTTTTCAAAAGATTTTTTTTCGGTTACCTCTCTTGCGGGTCCAAGATATGGATTCAAGCTGCCATAAACGCTTTTGGGTGACAAATTTTTAAAAGAAAATGTATCAGTGGCCGTCCTTCTGGGTCTCAGATATGGATTCAAATCGCCATTGACGCCTCTGGGTGACAATTTTTTAAAAGAAAATTTATCGGTGGCCGCCCTTGGGGGTCTCAGATATGGATTCAAATCCCCATAAACGCCTCCGGTTGGCATCTGCGGGTCTCAGATATGGATTCAAGTTGCCATAAACGCCTCTGGGTGACAATTTAGAAAAAGAATTTTTTTCGGCTACCGCCCTTGCGGGTCTCAGATATGGATTCAAATGGCAACTTGATGACAACGCCTCTGGGTGACAATTTAGCAAAAGAAAATTCTTCGGTTACTGCCCTTGCGGGTCTCAGATATGGATTCAAGCTTCCATAAACGCTTCTGGGTAACAATTTTCTAAAAGAAAATTCTTCGGTTATCACCCTTGTGAGTCTCAGATATGCCTCTGGGTGACAATTTTCTAAAAGAAAATTCTTCGGTTACTGCCCTTGTGGGTCTCAGATATGGATTCAAATCGCCATAAACGCCTCTGGATGGCATTTTCGGGTCTCAGATATGGATTTAAGCTGCCATAAACGCCTCTGGGTGACAATTTGTCAATAGAAATGTTTTCGGTAGATATGGATTCAAGCTTCCATAAACGCTTCTGGGTGACAATTTACTAAAATAAAATTTTTCGGTTATCACCCTTGCGGGTCTCACATATGCCTCTGGGTGACAATTTGTCAAAAGAAAATTTTTCGGTTACTGCCCTTGCGGGTCTCAAATATGGATTCAAGCTGCCATAAACGCCTTTGGGTGACAAATTTTTAAAAGAAAATGTATCGATTGCCTTCCTTGTGTGTGGGTCTCAGAATGGATTCAAGCTGCCATAAACGCCTCTGGGCGACAATTTTATAAAAGAAAATGTATCGGTGGCCACTCTTGTGGGTCTCAGATATGGATTCAAGCTACCATAAACGCCCCTGTGTGACAATTTTTCAAAAGATTTTTTTTCGGTTACCTCTCTTGCGGGTCCCAGATATGGATTCAAGCTGCCATAAACGCTTTTGGGTGACAAATTTTTAAAAGAAAATGTATCGGTGGCCGTCCTTGTGGGTCTCAGATATGGATTCAAATCGCCATAAACGCCTCTGGATGGCATTTGCGGGTTTCAGATATGGATTCAAGCTGCCAAAAACGTTCTGGGTTAAGAAAATTATTTTGAGCTTTTGGGTGACAATTTTTCAAAAGAAATTTTTTTGGTTACCGCCCTTGCGGGTCTCAAATATGCCCCTGGGTGACAATTTGTCAAAAGATTTTTTTTCGGTTACTGTCCTTGCGGGTCTCAGATATGGATTCAAGCTGCCATAAACGTCTCTGGGTGACAATTTTCTAAAAGAAAATTCTTCGGTTACTGCCATTGTGGGTCTCAGATATGGATTCAAATCGTCATAAACGCCTCTGGGTGGCATTTGCGGGTCTCAGCTATGGATTCAAGCTGCCGTAAACGCTTCTGGATGACAATTTTTAAAGAAGCCAAACTTGGGGAAAGAGTCGGCGGTTTGGGTTTCTAGTGAGTCTCGGAGGAAACGATAAGCATCGTCGCAATGGCAGCCGGTTTTTCCGCTGACGCTGTGATAATTAAACAGTGGTTGCTCCCGTGGAGGAATGCTGGATTTTCCTACTAGGATAAAAGAAAAAACAGACTGGCGGTGATCGCATCAATGGTGGTGGCAGTACGGCCGTTGAAGATGGTACGGGATCCTTGGTTGAGGGCCACCAGAACTGCTGCCACAAGGGCCTCTAACCACCAACACCCTTTTTGCTGGTGTGACACCACGGACTCTTACCACAGCTTGACCTCGCTGTACTGGATGACATCCAAGAAGGTACTCAGAAAGACCCCTCTCGCTACCCAATGCCAGATGTTAGTCCCAACCAAGGTCCCTACTCTATTTATCCACTTGTTCTTCTTTCCAAGTGACTGGATCATGGAGGCTCTAAACTGGTGCACGCTTTATTTTTTGACATTCGGAGATAACTTCTACCTGCTGGATGGCGTCTGGAAATCACTTCCATAATTATGGGATTCTGCATTTCTTCTCTAGAAAATTCTGGTGGTGAAGCACGAACTGAATATGTCAAACATCGTTTCATCGTCCAGCTCACTCCTCAGTCTTCTAGCCCCGACGAGTCGAATTACAATTCCAACAGTGTTCAATCACTGAGTTGCCGTGACTACATGATGATGGTTTGACATGGAAGATTCGCATGTTCCAGAAAGACAAGTGAACTAATTGACCCAATTAAAATTGTTATTCAACTACTCGTTGTCACATTTAAACTGAAACCCTGACATACTATTGATAGAGAATCACGATGAACACTGTGTGCGGTGTAGCCTTCCTGGGAATCCTTCCATTCCTGCTGTCGGTTGACATCCAACCGGAGTTTGTCTTCCAGCGAACCGAGCAGACGAAGGGGTTCGACATTTATCGCACCAAACTTCGCATCACCAAGTTTAACCGGACCACGGCCGTGCTGAACGGGACTGTAGATGTTTTCGTCGACCTGGACAACGCTTTAACGGTAATTTACCATTCTGTGCGTCGATCGTAACTGGCCAACTTTCTTCGCCCAACAGGCTCAAATCGATTTGGCGTACAGCCGGCTGGGTAACAACCAGTTCAACAACTATCCACTGAAGATTGCACAGCGACCCTTCTGTCACTTCCTGAACGACACTTACAAGGAGTATCGAGAACTTTTTTCAAATACCTCCAATTTCCCGAGTTTTGGCGATGGGCTGTGTCCGTTTCCCGCTGGACATTACTGGTTCAGAAATTTCGTGTTTGACGCGGAGCATGTGCCGTTCGCTGCCCCTGAGGGATTCTGGCGGATTACCTTCCTGATCAAGGGACGGCAAAGTGAGGCGGAATTTCAAATTTTTGCTAAGTTCTCTAGGGAATCGTATTGGTGAGGTTTGTAATTTGAGGATTTCTGCGCGGAAATATAAGCATCATGATATGCAAATGCTAAAATCATCTTTCAAACTTACAGACGTACATTTTCGTGTTAGAATTAGAAGTGAAGGTATAGATTTGATAGTTCCGTTAGGATACGGCATATGTAGAAGTGGATTTTTATTTAAAGCGAGAGGAAGGCAATTTTGGTGACCGAACGACCTCTTTTCTGCAAAGCTGCCATTTAAAGTCACCAAAATTGCAACCCGCTCGCTCATAAAAATTCAATTTCTCTAAAAACCGCATACAATTGCATGATGAAAAATACTTTAGACTTAATTTTTTTTCAACCAACAAAGTGTCAAACATTTTGAAACACAAGACGAGATATGTCATCTCTTTGACAGTTTCGGGCAGTATCGGACAAAATGGAAAAATCTCCAAAATCCGTTGAAAACCGGCCGAGTTATTGATTCTTAGTTCCTGACCTCTTTTCGTGACGGTCCTAAATTTGAAACTTTGGAATGACCGAAAACTTACCGAAAGACGAAATTCTACGTCAAAAATACTTCAACCACCAAAACTGCCGTTATACGCATAACTGTCTCATATACATAGGAAATCCCAGCAAGCATGGGACAAATATGCGTATGACTGCAGAAAAGCTACCATCCAATAAGCCTTCTTATATGTATCATCTTTGAAAAGACGGGAGATCGTAGTAGCCAGATACCTCTGTTTTTTGTGCGCAGCACCGTCACATTTGTTGTAGACTATTTAAAGATTCCCCCAAACACGCGCGACGCGATTCTATCGCCTGGCGACTGCGATTATGTCGCCGTTAGTTTGGGAGCGTATGTGGAATATTGCCTGCAGCGACTGAACGATAGAATCGCGGCGGCTAGTTGTCGCCGTCGCAGCGATGAAATCGCTGGGAGAGCCTTAACATCATATCAACCACTACAGAAAGCGTGGATCGGAAAATTTGCTCAGACATATCTCAGATGTTTTTAGGACAGTTGTTATGTGTCTTTCAAGTTACAATCTGTAGGATATCCACGGTGTCTATATGGGGAGATATTATTTTTCAAAAAATATTATCTCTGCAGCACCCACCACCCGAAAGTATATGCTTTCCTCTTTCATATAGTGAGTAAACTGAAATGTTTTAGCGAGGGATCAAGAAGTACTTTATTTTTTCACTGTTTTTAGTGCAAACTCCATAGAAATCTCAAATGATAGCCGATTAATCCCCCAAAATGTATAAAAAATGTCCCCTGATAGAACTTTTGAAAAATGCACCTACGTGAAGGAGGAAAACCTATACTTTCGTGTAGGTAGTAGGTGTTTTAGAGACACTGTTTTTTTGAAAATAAACCTTTTCGGACAAAAGACACCGTGTTCAGGACTTCGTTAGCGACAACAGATTGAAAATCCATGCACTGGTCGCTTAGAACCAGCCGGAATGTTCCGTTCCACTTTTTTTCAGCACTTACAAGTCGCATTGTGTTGCTTGTAAGTCGTACCGCACTGCTTGCATGAGAGCCGAATTGAAACCATCCAACATTTTATGGCGAATGAAATTTAACATAAATTGAGGAAGTTAGCTTGTGTATAGGTGAATTGCGTTTCACGGGCTAGAAAAATCCACTCCCATTGCGTTTGCTGTGGCTGCAGTTTCTAGAGCGTACTTCAGAGGCCGCTTTGAGTCCTCTCCGTTCTAATTGCAGTACAAGCACAAGCAGGAAAAAAGGAGTACGAACCCAATACCCAATATGGCCCAAAAAGCCGTTTGCCCCAAAAGCTAGGTCGTTTGGCTGAAATGGTCGATTGAATGAATAGGTTTTGGCAGAAAGGTCCATTTGGCCGAAAGGGTTATACGACCGAAAATATAATTGGTTGAATGAGTATATGGTCAAAGATGACGACCAAATAACATTTTCTGCAAAAGGTCCATTCTGCCGAACGATCATTTCAAGACAAAATTTTCAAAACGACTTATCTGCTTTTGTAAACAAAGATTCAAACGACGATTTGACGGAAACCTTCACCTACCTATTGATGGTGTTGGTTTGCGTGGGAGAGCTATCAGATTCGTCAAATCGTCGTTTGAATCTTTGTTTACAAAAGCAGATAAGTCGTTTTGAAAATTTTGTCTTCATTTTGGCTAAACGAAATTTTCGGCCAGAGGACATTTTCAGCCGTATGCCTATTGCGGGCAAATCACATTTTCGAGCAGATGGGTTTTGGCCTAATGGTTTATTCGGCCATACAGCTTTCAGTCTTGTGGTCTTTGGGTAAACGGCTTCTCCATCGTTTAGATGAAAGTCGTTCGGCAGAAAGCCATTTTGGCTGAATACATCACACGTTGAGCTGAAAGTCATCTAGTCGAAATTCATTTGACCGAAATGTCGTTTGCTACTTGGCTAAAAATGTCGTTTAGTCGAAATGGTCGTTTTGCAAAAAGGGCCATTTGATTCTTCCGACCAAATAACATTTTTGAAAAAAAGGGTCATTTGATCAGTTTACCAAATAGACCAAACGACTTTTTCGGCAAGGTGTTATTCGGCATCGAGGGAAACAACCCTACTCTTTTTGGACAAATTACCCTCACTTCTCCCGTGACATTCTGGTTTTATGCAGGTTCTATAGATATCATGAAGAGCATATTGTGGTTTTCAAGACTGTCATAAAACCAAAAATATTAACTGGGTTTTTAACACTGTTTACAATTATGTCAAATGACCGTTATGCCCTGCGATGTTATGCCAAATGCTTGTATGTCAAATAGCCTGCTCCACTCAAAGCCCAGGAAGAAAACATTTTTGTCAAATAGTTCGCATCCAACACCTGATCGTCGGAATTCTTCGAGGTTTTGTTTATGCTCAATGAGAATAGCTAAATGTCCTTGTCCTGATACATTTTCAGACTGAAATACCTGTCAAGAATCCGAGTTATTGCTAAACATACGCCTCTATTTGCCTGTATATTGAACAACATAGCAATGTTCTGGACTTGTATACGTAAAATTTATCAAATCAAACCATTCCAAAAATTTATTTTTAATGATTTCTATTCGATTTCGATGCTTTCATCATTTGAATAGGATGACATTGACTGACTTTAGGGCCGAATGTAGGGATCTCAATGGTAGAGTACTTTACAAATTAGTAGTTTTCAAAATTACATTTTCAATTCAGTCTGACCTACCACTCTACCAGGCCGGGTTCAAAATGGGGAGAGCAGGGTCAGTAATACCAATGAAACTGGACGGGCATGCGGCTGCTCGAACTTAATGGAAACACATTAGAATAAATTTGCTGATAAATGCCGATAAATTTCGGTTGATTAATTTAAACGCCGAATAGTAAACCTAGTCAGCATTTTTTTTTTTTCATTTTCGTTTTCCATGCCGTCTCAATTGATCAGTACCTCTCTTCAATTGAGAGATTCATTTCTACCAAATGAGATACACGTCATTCGGTGGTCTGAAAAATTTCAAACTGACGTGGTATGACACTGAAAGTCAATCGAATGAATGCATCTGCTGCTGTCAATTAAATAGACCGGGATCAAGATGAATGGAAGATGATATAAGAACCCTGACTGGGAATCGGAATACTCAATTGAGATCTACATTCGGGACAAAAGTTTAATTGACATTGAGACGGCACTGATTAGGAACACAAAGAATGATAGGGAAGAAGCCCCAAAACGCCCTCCGGGGCAAAACTATAGACACTATATAGGTTTCATAGACGAGAGCAGGCACGGTTGGGTTATTTCGATTAAGTGTGTTTTTCCACTTTTTCACAGTGTACCACGCGAATTTGACGTCACACGCTGCGTTGCTTGGGTTGCAATAGTGACGTCATGCTCGTTTGGCTACACTAACTGACAGTTCGTTTGGCTACACTCGCCTTCGCCTCAGCTCGTCTATAGAACCTATAGTGTCTATAGGCAAAACGCCTTTTGGGTATTCCATCATATTTACCCTATTTGGTATGGTCGTAACGAAACTAGACCTAAAATTATGTATGCTAGGCGTAAAAAGTGTCATAATAAAAGATAGGAAGGTTGCAAAAACCTAAATATTCCACATTTTGATGAAGCATCTAATATTTCGGCGTGGCAAAACGCCCTAGCTAGGCGGACTAACCTACAATGTACTACGCGTCTCCACGCACTATCCATACTAGAATGCTGTGGTGGTGCGACGACGCGTGGTGCGTTATTCCCAAAGAGCTGCCAGCTTGAAGGCGTTTTACCTCATGAGTTTACCGGCAACGAAATATCACCACTTTTTTAAATGCGAATATTCACCACAAAAGTTCAATTAGTGGACGCAGTGGTTTCTCGCCTCAACAAACAAAAAATGCGAATATTATCAATATGATCAATATTTTCTACAATTTTTAAATGGCATCAGCTAGCTATATTGTTTAACTGTTGCATGAGGTAAAAATACCCATGAAAATCGTTTTAGATAAGAAAGTAAAGGAGCCTTTGCTTAGCTAGGGCATATTGCCCCTCCTTCTCCTACTGAGTTTCTCCATGCGCAGTGTTTTCGCACACTAATCTCGACGTGTTGTAGGATATCTATATACATAAAAATGAATTTATGTCTGTCTGACCCTTATCCGGTTTTCCGGAAGCGGTAATGGCCACCAGCTTGTCTGGCACTGCTTTGACGTTTGTGGAGTTCAACCACCGACAAACCGACGTGCCTTCCCATATACAGTTGTTCGAATTTCTTGGCAATTACTCTCCTTTCATTACCTATCTCCATCTGTGCAATGGTTTACACAACAGCTCTCACAAGTTTAATTTATTTCATCAGCTCTCAAATAATAATCAATATTAGGTATTATAAATATCGAGAATTTTATGATAGGATTCGTTCGCCAAATGAAAAACATTCGACTTTCGAAAATGTGTGTAATGATCGTAAAGTCTTCAACGTCGATTTAAGCATCAAAAAAGATTTTTTATTACTTGGTTGTTTTTATCTACATCGCTGTGTAGATTGTTTGAAACGTACATATAGTGTTGACGTCGAACAGCTGGTGAATTGCGAGCATTTTGCTTTTTCTTCTTCTTGACTTTTCCTATCACATAAACGTTAATGTCAGTAATAACAAAACGAGTTACTACACTCGGAGTAAAACGATTGTATTATTTTTTTTTGCCAATTTTGGAATCAGAGAGGCCCGTCGGTTTGTCGGTGGTTCAACTGCACCCATTGACTGTTCCGAGCATTTTGTTCAATATGGCAAATAAGAAGGTGTGAATCCACTCCATCAGTACCTTCTTATTTAGACATTGGTCACATTGCTCGTAACATTACCGCTCGCAGAAAACTGGATAGACTCGGAAACTACTGAACCGATCGGCGTGAAAAATTGTATGCAGGGGTTTTTGAGGGGCAATAAAGGTTGTTAAGATGGTTCAAGATCCGCTCTAGAAGGGGGGCTCCCATACAAATGAAACACAAATTTCTGCAAAGCTTGAGAACTAATCAAGCAAATGGAACCAAATACCAATGAAACACAAATTTCAACATTACTCGAGAACTAACCAAGCAAATGGAACCCAATTTGGCAAGTGGAATAAAAATAAGTTTTGAAGTAAACTCTGTCAAATTAAAACGAATCACAGAGCAAACGTTATATCTTAAATTATGAATGCAAAATAAATGTTTGTGCTAACTAATTAATTTTGGGCGAGGCGAAATTCGACGGGTGATAATCAAGTTGCAACAAAACTATCACGAATACTTTTGGAGAAAGACAGCATACATCGACAGGAACACAGCAGAATCACGCAAACTTTTATTCATCTGGAGTACTCAATATGCAATGAAAATAGTGGTTCTGAAATTTGTACAAGGGTCAGATTCAAGAGTCTAAAAGGGGTATAGGTGGGGCCATAAAATCATTTACAATGAAACTAGGCACGCGGCTGCTCAAGCTTCATGAAATCACTCCAGAATTACTAATTCCATAAGATGCGAAGGACACATAAAGGCCCTTGGATTCGTTACTGGAAAAAGTTCAAGAAGATAAAATTTCTCCCTAGCATCGCCCAGGTATCTGGTCTGTGGAGGACCCCCGTTCCAATCCCAATGAACGTTTTCTAAAGTTAGTTTTGTTCGGCGGCTAGCTCAATTCCATCGAAATCATGCAGAATCCATGCCACAATGCGGCTTTGAATTTATATGCTGGTTTGATTTTCGTCTATCGCCACTGAGTTCTATTACACAAACTCCTCACCCTTCTCGATTTGTCCAATATCTTTTGAATTGCAGCACTTTTAGGATTTTATTTTTTTTATTTTTTTAAAAAGGTAAATTTAGCGGAAAAAACAATAATTGTGATTCAAAAGTTCAATGCAGATATAGAAACAGGTTTACGAAATAAGAAATACAGATGAAAAAAATGATAAGATATTGATTTTCATTTGGCAACCTCCTAAAAGATCTGTTTGATCGGTTGCAGTCCACGGATCAGGAAGTGGAAACGTCACTTAACAAAGCGTTGGTTTAGCGCAGTTGCCGGATTCATATGGTGGTTTGCTGACTTGGAGAGCTGACCAGATGCAAGTTAGTCATTCGAAACAATTTGAACGGTCATAACACGTCAGGAAAAGAAAAGTGGCCAATGTTCGAAAAGTGTTGCGATGTACATCCGACACGATATTGGTAGATTCATACTCTAATTTTCAAGCGACCGAAAGGGTCATTTGGTCGAATAGGTTATTTGGCCAAATAAGTCATTTGACCGAACAGGTCATTCGGCCGAATGTGTCATTTGACGTCTCACATGTGAGTGAGTGAGAGTAAAGTGAGAATAAAGGCGCCTCCACTCTTACTTAGCTTCTCTCACTTTACGTAGTGAGAAGTGATAAGTGAGAAATGAGGGGTGAGAAGTGAGCAGTGAGACGTCCAATTTCTCACTTCACACTAATCACTTTTCATAGTGAGACGTAAAGGATGAGGAGTGAGAAGTGAGTAGTGAGACGTCTTACTGCTCACTTCGCATTCTTCATTTCTCACATCTAACTGTGAAAAGTGGGAAGTGAGATGCCTCACTACTCACTTCGCACTTGTCACTTTTTATCTTTCTGTAAAGAGAGAGAAATGAAAAGTGAGATGTCTTACTTCTCACTCCTCACTGTAAAAAGTGAGTAGTGCGGAGTATGAAGTTAGACGTCTCACTACTCACTTCTTTCTTCTCACCAGACACAGTAAGGGTCATTACTGCGATGTGAGAAAAGAGGAGTGAGAAGTGAGAAGTATCACCACACTCTTCTATTTGCTACTCATTTTCTCACATTGAAAAGTGAAACTTTTCACTGTAAAAAGTGAGAAGTGACAAGTGAGTAGTAAAACGTCTAACTTCTCACCTCGAACAACTCACTTTTCACAGTGAGAGTTCACAGTAAGTAGTAGGAAATGAGATGTCTCACTTTTCACACCTCATTTCTCACTTTTTAAATAACCTGTTCAGCCCAATGACCATTTCAGCCAAATGTCCTATTCAGCCCACTTTCCTATTCGGTCAAATGTCCTATTTGGTCAAATGTCCGATTCGGCCAAATGACCTATTCGGCCGTATGACTTATTCGAACAAGACTTTCAGCGAGATTTGTCGAAAAATGATTTTGCTCAAAATCATCAAAACCTAATTGAGATGCATTTTATGTACAAATTGTTTAATCATTGTTATCCGTTTCTTTATGCGAAGAAAGTTAGTTCAATGCATTCATCAAAGAAGAACACGAAAATATCATTCAATGATGCAGATCGATAGTAGAATAACTAACGATTATCTGGTCATGCGTCTGGTGAGATGTGACTCGCGCTTGATTTGCATCATGCAGGAGGTTTGAGAAATTGAGTTTTTCGCTACACTGAATTTCTAAATAAATCCTGATTCTGTTTCTATCCGCTGAATAACCTGTCCTTATTGCAGTTGTGTGATAAGTTGTTTATGGAGTGATCCCCGGCAACAGACGCCTCCCAATACCGGACACTTGGCAAAAACGACCCTTGCAGAGATCTCTTCTCCATGTTATGTAGTACAAAAGGAAGCTAATGAAAAGCTCTATACCTGCATGGAATATTAGATCCTCATTTTGTGAACTTTGTACAAAATTTGATATTGATCAAAAATGCCAAAAATGTCCATGCTTTGCCTTACTTTGGAAGGTATGAATCAACAATACTAAAATGAATCGAATGGATTCTGATTTTTTGGATATGGTGAATATTGGTCATATTGACCATATATATATGTGACCAACTAGTCATTATTTGCAAAGCTGTTTTGTTAAACTCACTTGAATTCAAATGTTTTTTCTTGTTAAGGCATCAGAAAGCCACGGAACAAAAATTGAAGATGATATTGAAAAAGGTGAGAGTGTGCGGTAGGATTTAAGAAATGTAACTCGAGGGTCAAATGAGTTCCTCGAACACATCTAAATAACTGCAACTAAAAGCATGTGAAAAATATTACTTTTCTGAATGGTGTCTTTACTTATGTAACAGGAAGTTGGTCAAATTTGAACATGATGTAATAGTGTCCGGTACTAGGGGACACTTTTCTGAACCATGAACATTTTAACTAAAATTAATCTTCAAAATAAATCGTCGAAAAACGTGTTCAAATGATCAAATATACTTTGTATGTGTCATCAATGATCTTTTTTTTGTATTTGGTATAGATGTAAACATT
The DNA here is from genome assembly GCF_024139115.2 of Armigeres subalbatus. Classification (NCBI taxonomy): domain Eukaryota; kingdom Metazoa; phylum Arthropoda; class Insecta; order Diptera; family Culicidae; genus Armigeres; species Armigeres subalbatus. The sequence continues at coordinate 247,379,194 of NC_085139.1, read as the reverse complement.
ATGAGGATATTTAGAGAATATTTCGGTAATTGGCTTAAGTATCCGGCACGAATCTATACCATTTCGTCGAATAACATTTAGTCGGATGAACATTTGGCCGAATGGACCTTTAGTCGAAAATGCATTTTTAGTCCACGATTGGTCGAAAGGACATTACGTCGAATGAACATTTGGTCGAATTGACAGTTGAAAGCAGATTTTATGAATGAAGAATCTTCGTTCATTTGGTCAAAGACATTTGGTCGAATGGACATCTAATCGAAAATGGAATCAATAATTTTGGTACATTTCGTCGAATGACATTCCGTGATTCCTCCGAATGGAATATATACATTCCCGAGAGGTTATTGACTTTTTTAGCAAAGCCCTCTAACCGACTGTAATGAATCTATGCTGCCTATGATCGCAAATCTGTCCCATATTTTCTGGGTTTCCTAATCACATGGGACACGATTGCGATTATGGGTAGTATACCACCTGGTCAAAAGACATTTAGTCGAATGATGTTTCGTGGAATGACACTTGGTCAGAAAGACGTAAAGCAATATGGCCATTTTGTCGAAATTAAATTTTCATCAAATAATTAACGAAATATGGTAGGAAGTGAATTTTATACTGAACTAATCATTGTATGAATATTGAGTAAAAGAAAGAGTAGCTATCAATGAAAAGAATAACAAAACCATCTCCATTTGATCAAATGTCCCTTCGACCAAACGTCCTTTCAACGAAATACCATTTTAGCAAATGCCATTCGACTCAAATGTCAATCAACGAAATGTTCCAAACCCGACTACAATGAAGTATTGGCAAAATAACATTGGATCATTGTATTTGTATTTCTTGATCAGTACCTAATATTTTGCTGTTTCTATAGGTTTCCAAATTTTCTACAGTCCACCAGGAACTTCAGAAGTTTCGGCTTGGTCGGGTGAAAAATCCTCATTAGCTTCCATATTGTATTTTCCGTACTTCCTTTAATCAGTTCATCCCTGTCTCTTGTGGATTATTTATTCAAATTTAATCAAATCTATTGACGAATTACCCATTTTATAAAATTACCTAGTACCGACTGAAATTCGCTTTCAACATTTAACTAAATTTTATTTCGACCAAATGTCCTTTCGACTAAATTTACATTTGACCAAATGTCCATTCGACTAAATGTTCCTTCTATCAAATGTCCTTTCGGCTAAATGTCACTCGATCAAATATCATCCAACGAAATGCCATTTGACGAACTGTACCAAAGCCGCCCGGCACTGGGGGATCTCCCCCTATATCTAATTTTGGATCAGTGTCAATTGAGTCAAACTAAATTGTATAGCTTTAAGTCCTCTTGTATAGCTCCTCATTGTTATTCTTGCACTATTTTGTGTCGATCAGTCAAAATAAATTTGGTCTAACGAATATTCGATAAAACATCTGTCAGAGAACCAATTTATCAGCTCTAAATGTATTTGAGTAGAATACGATTGATATCACGAAGTATAAAATAGAAATTACATTAGTCTGCACATTCAAAATTCTGCACAAGAAAACTATCCCTAAGTAAAGGCACCATTCCTCATAGCTTTTTCGCTCCCAGCGGTATAATTCCGCAAAGTTTTATTTTATCATTCCCAAGTATCTCGTTCGTTCCCGATGTTCAATCCAATAAACTATTCATCTACCACCATCCGAACCGCGAGACGAAGCCCATATCTATTTATACATCCATTACCGTTACTGGTGCAAAGCCCCATAAAGCTGGCCACCACCCGCACGGAAATTCCCCACAGGGGATTTCTCCGTTCGCCGTTAGTGCATTATGCCACAGAGCGGAGGGGTACCAACAAGTTCGTTTTGCTTCTATACATGGCCATCAAGTACGACGACAACCGACGAAGAAGTTTCGCTCATTTTCTTCCTATTCACAGCGGCGCCCCCGAGCGGCCCGATTTCCATTGAACTCCCAACCTTTTCTGCTGGTCATCTTACGAAAGGCACATTTCTTGGCTTATGATAAGTAGGACTGATGCAGCTAAATGAACCAAGAATCGAACAAAAGGAGATGAATTGGCGGAACGCAAAGATGAAGCTTGGGGAAAAACTGAAGATGGCGAACCGAGAAGACTGGCAACACAGTAACTGTTAGGCATGTGATATTTCGGTCGATTTAATACTGACAGTCTTCTCGGAATCAAAACAATTTTCTTGAAATTATTTGAAAGCAAAATTATATCAGCAAAGGTTTAATTACGGCCAGAAACAGCGAGGAATTATGATTCGCAGTTCAGATCGGCAAAGCCGTAATACGCGGGTCATCGAATAGCGCAACATACAGCGAATAAAGTAGCTACTCGGAAAGATACAGAGAACTCGGTTCGACAGAGTGGGAACAGAGAAAGAGGTGAAGGAGGCAATCTAACCAAGGTTTGGTAACGGTGACGACTTACCTTGGGTAGGCGTTTGGCGTTGCATCACCGGCGATGAGTTGCGGTGGATCTGCAGCTCCGGTGGCGGCTCCAGGATGTCCCGGTACTTGGACACCATCAGCACCGAGATGAAGTAGACGATGGCCAGCGAGAGGAACTGGGCCTGTTTGGTCTCCTCCTGGAACAGACGTTTCTTTAGATGAAAAATTAGGCGTCCTTCCGGTTGTCTTTCCCGAATAAAAATGTATTGTGCGGCGTTCAGGTTTAGATGTTCGGGACTATTAAAAATGGTTGGTTGAACTACGCAAAAATCTCTAGGGAATGAAGCAGATTGTGATCTGTTGATGGACTTAATTAGTTCGTGAAAAGGCGGAAGAGTTCAATCTTTGATGTATAATCCACCACCTGCATTTTTATTCGGGCTACCAAGAGGGAAGGGGGAGGTAAGGGACCAGGCAGCGACTTCAGAACAAGAATGGCAACATTTGGCGCCCAACAGCACCCACAAATGTAACGCGCCGCCTGGCTTGAAAAAACAAAAACAATCATTTTTCTCGGCAAACTTACCACGTCCCGGTAGATGACCGCCCTCAGCCGGTTGATGTCCATGTCCTGCAGCAGCTTTTCCGGGTCCTTGACCGGACTCATCGGTCCGGACAGCGATTCAATGATTGTCTTGGAGGTGGTCTGCGCGCCTCGGATCAGCGCCTGCAGATGCGCCCCGCCCGGAATGTCTTTGAGCGACATTCCGTTGTAGAGCCCGCGGGTTCGCTCCTTGCACTCGAGACAGTTCCGGACGGCGCAGGTACACACCAGCCGCAAACACTGCCGCAGGATTCCCCCGCTGGACATGTTCTTCTCGGCTTCCAGCTCGCCGAAGTTCAGACTGCTGGCGAAGATCAGCACGTCGGCCATGTTGACTAGGCGCTGCAGGAACGAGACGGCCACGTCCAGCGGCATGCCCTGCGTTGGCTCCAGGACGTCCAATTCGGACTGTGGGAGAAGAACGTGCGTTAATTGGGGTTTGATAACAGTTGTCAGAACTTTTAATAGGGTGTCATTTGGCCGAATAGATGAACAAAATATTCTTACATGGTAAGTAGCAAGAAAAAAACGCAAAGTGAGTAGTAAGAAGTGAGAAGTTAGAAATGAGACCATAGAAGTAAAAAGTGGGAAATGTAAGTCAGAAATGAGCTGTGAGCTGTGAGAAGTGAGAAGTTAGAAGTGAGAGTAAGATGTTAGAAATGATAAATGAGAAGACAAAAGTGACAACTGAAAAGTAAAAAGTGGAAAGTGAAAAATAAATAAGAAGTGAAAGGTGAGAGCCGAGAAGTGAGAATTATGTAGTTATTGAGTTGAGAAGTGAGCAGCTGAAGTGAGAAATGTAGTGAGTGATAAGTACTGAAAAGTGAGAACAGAGAAGTGAAAAATATCTCTATTCGTTATTCCCTATTCTTAAATCCTTATTATGTATTCTTTATTCATTAATTCTTATGCTTTATTCTCGGACTCAGGACTCTTCGACTCTTGGGCTTTTGGGATCTTGGACTTTTGGATGATTGAAGTTTTAAACTCTTGGACTTTTGACTCTTGGAATCTTGGGTTCTTGCACTTTTAGCGTTTTGAACTCTTGGACTATTAGACTTTTAAACACTTAGACTCTTGGACTCTTGAACTCCTGGACTCTTAGACCCTAGGACTTTTGGACTCTTGAACTCTTGCTTCGATGGCCTTTCAAACTTGACAATATTATTTAACACTATTATTTAAGGTCACTCCTGACAGAATCCAAGTTTCAAAGTGCTCGCGTTTTCGGGAGCACACCACTCGATACGGAGGCGGCGGACAACTGTCATTTTTGTTGCGTCGCAGCATGCGCGAAAAAATAAAAATGACAGTTGTGCGTTGCTTCCGTATCGAGTGGTGTGCCCCCGAAAACGCGAGCCCTTTTAAACTTGCATTCCGTCAGAAGTGACCTTAATCTTGTCCAATGGGGATCGATCTTGTGCCAGATACTAAATTCTAAAGAACGATAAGCGGAAAGGGTTTTACCATACACGAGGTGCGAAAATCCTGACTTCGTGACAATTAATGGTTCAGCAGAATCCCAGTTGAGGATAAATCTGTAAGAATTGAGTCCCTGAGGAAGGTCCCAAACGGACCAAAACGTTGGACATAATTAAATAACAGTGTTTTGATATTGTCAAGATTGAAAGGCCATCGAAGAGTTCGAGAGTCCAAAAATCCTAGGGTCTAAGAATCCAGGAGTTCAAGAGTCAAAGAGTTTAAAAGTCTAATAGACCAAAAGTTCCAAGCATTAAATTACAGCCGAAAGAAAATCTTGAACACTTGGGTTATTGGACTTTTGGACTCTTGGGTTCTTGGACTATTGAACTGTGCAACTTTTAGTCTTTTGAACTCTTGCACTTTTGGAGCCTTAGGCTTCTGCACTCTTGGACCCTTGGACTCTTGGACACTTCTTCTTTTGAACTTTCAGACTCTTGAACTCTTGGACTTTTTGAATCTTGGCATTTTGGACTTTTAGACTCTTGAACTTTTAAACTCTTAGACTAACTTAGACTTTTGAACTCTTGGATTCTTGGAATTCCGGACTCTTGGACTCCTCGAAGCTAGATACTTGGACTAGGAAGTTAGAAGTAAAAAGTGAGAAGTGCGAAGTGAGAAATGGGTAGTGAGAAGTGTGAAGTGTGAAGGCAGCAGTGAGAACAGATCAGTAAAAAGGAGATGAAAGCAGAAGTAAGAAGAAAGAAGTGAAAGGTGAAAAGTGAGATAAGAGAAGTGGGAATTGAAAAATGAGAAATTTGAAGTGACTTGCGGGAAGTAAGAAGTGGAAAGTGAGAAATAAGGAGTGAAAGGTGAGAATTATGTAGTAAGTGACGAGTAGTGAGAGGTGAGAAATGAGAGGTGAGAATTGAAAAGTGGGAAATAAGAAATGAGAAATGAAAAGTAAAGAGTTATTCATTATTCTTTAGTCCTTAGTCATAAGTCCTTTAGTCTTTAATTTTGTAGTCTTCAGTCTTTAATTTTTAGTCCTAAATCCTACTCTCTAGTCTTTAACCCTATTGGACTCTATTGGACCGACAGTCCTATTCTTTAGTCTGGGTTGGATTATATTAGACCGAGCGTCCTATTCTTTAGTCTTTGTTCTTTATTTCCTCTAATATTTAATATTTAGTCTTTATTATTTATTCTTATTTCTATTTAATTCTTATTATTTACTATTCAATTTTTGTGTTGTTTTTTTTGCATCTATTGATTTTTTTGATTCTTTGCATTCTATTAATTTTTTTGATTATTTTAATTCTTTTATTTTTTTTATATTTCTGATTCTAAGAATTCTTTTTATCCTTTTTATTTTCATGATTCATTTGATTCTTTAGTTTTATTTATTCTTTTGAATATTTTTGTTCTGCTGATACTTTTGACCCTTTTGATTTTTTTTGTTTTTTTCATTCTTTTAATTCTTTTGATTCGATTGATCCTTTCGATTCTTTTGATTCCTCTGATTTGTTTTTATTCGTTTGATTTTTTTGATTCGATTGAATCTTTTGATTCTTTTGATTTTTTTTATTCCTTTGATTCTTTTGATTCTGTTGATTATTTTGATTCTTTTCATTCTTTTGATTTTTTTGATTTTTTTATTCTTTTGATTCTTTTTGTTTTTTTATTCCTTTGATTCTTTTAACTTTTTTTGTTCTTTTGATTCTTTTGATTTTTTTATATTTTAATTCTTTTTATTCTTCTGATTCTGTCGATTATTTTGATTTTTTTTCATTATTTTGTTGCTTTTGATTCTTTTGATTCTTCTGATTCTTTTGATTCTTTTATTATTTTGATTTTTTTATTCTTTTGATTCTGTTGATTATTTTGTTTTTTTTTTCATTTTCTTATTGTTTTGATTCTTTTGATTTTAATGATTCTTTTAGATTTATTCATTCTTTTGATTCTATTGATTCTTTTGATTTTTTTTATTGATTTTTTTTGATTTTTTTATTCCTTTGATTGTTTTGATTTTTTGTCGTTCTTTTGATTCTTTTGATTTTAAAAAAAAAATTTATTCCTTTGATTCTTTTGATTATTTTGATTCTTTTAATTCTTTTGATTCTTTTGATTTTTTTTTATTCTTTTGATTCTTTTTATTTTGTTTAATTCTTTTGATTCTTTTAATTTTTTTAATCCTTTGATTCTGTTGATTCTTTTGATTCTGTTGATTCTTTTGAATTTTTTCATTCTTTTTATTTTTTTCATTCTTTGGATTATTTTGATTCTTTTGATTTTTTTTATTCTTTTGATTCTGTTGATTCTTTTGATTTTTTTCATTCTTTTGATTTTTTTGGTGCTCTTGATTCTTTTGATTTTTTTTTCATTCTTTGGATTCTTTTGATTTTTTTATTCTTTTGATTCTTTCGGTTCTTTTGATTCTGTTGATTCTTTTCATTCTTTTGATTCTTTTGATTCTTTTGATTCTTCTGATTTTTATATTCTTTTGATTCTGTTGATTCTTTTGATTCTTTTGATTTTTTTCATTCTTTTGATTTTTTTGGTGCTTTTGATTCTTTTGATTTTTTTTCATTCTTTGAATTCTTTTGATTCTTTTAATTTTTTTCATTCTTTGGATTCTGTTGATTCTATTGATTCTCTTGATTCTTGTGATTCTTTTGACTCTTTTGCTTCCTTCGATTGTGTTGATTCGTTTGATTCTTTTTATTTATTTGATATTTCATTTTTTTTTATTCTTTTGATTTTTTTAAATCTTTTGAATATTTTGATTCTCTGGTTCTTCTTTGATTACTTTGATTCTTTGGTTCTGTTGATTTTTTTCATTCTTTTAATTTTTTTGGTGCTTTTGATTCTTTTGATTTTTTTTCATTCTTTGAATTCTTTTGATTCTCTTGATTCTGTTGATTCTTTTGATTCTTTTGACTCTGTTGATTCTTTCGATTTTTTTCATTCTTTGGATTCTGTTGATTCTCTTGATTCTTTTGATTCATTTGATTCTTGTGATTCTTTTGATTCTGTTGATTCTGTTGATTTTTTCATTCTTTTGATTCTTTTGACTTGTTGATTCTTTTGATTTTTTGATTTTTTTATTATTTTGATTTTTTTGATTCTGTTAATTCTTTTGAGTTTTTTCTTTCTTTTTGTTCTTTTGATTCTTTTGTTTTTTTATTCCTTTGATTCTTTTGATTTTTTTTATTGATTTTTTTTATCCTTTTGATTCTTTTGATTTTTTTATTCCTTTGATTGTTTTGATTTTTTGTCGTTCTTTTGATTTTTTTATTTTTTTTATTCCTTTGATTCTTTTGATTATTTTGATTCTTTTCATTCTTTTGATTCTTTTGATTTTTTTGATTCTTTTGATTCTTTTGATTCTTTTGATTCGTTTGATCCGTTTGATTCTTTTGATTCTTTTGATTCTTTTGATTTTTTGTATTCCTTCGATTCTGTTGATTCTTTCGATTCTTTTGATTTTGTTCATTATTTTAATTTTTTTGGTGCTTTTGATTCTTTTGATTTTTTTTTCATTCTTTGGATTATTTTGATTCTATTGATTCTTTTGATTATTTTGATTCTTTTGATTCTGTTGATTCTGGTAATTTTTTATTCTTTTGATTCTTTTATTATTTTGATTCTTTTGATTTTCTTTTATTCTTTTGATTCTGTTAATTCTTTTGATTTTTTTCTTCTTTTTATTCTTTTGATTCTTTTGTTTTTTTTTATTCCTTTGATTCTTTTGATTCTTAGGATTTTTTTCATTCTTTTGATTCTTTTGACTTTTTTGGTTTTTAATTCCTTTGACTCTTTAGATTCGGTCGATTATTTTGATCTTTTCCCTGTTTTTTATCCTTTTTATTCATTTGATTCTTGTGATTCTTTTTATTCTTTTTTTTTTGGTGATTGTTTTGGTTTTTTTCATTCTTTTGATTCTTTTGACTTGTTGATTCTTTTCATTTTTTTGATTTTTTTATTATTTTGATTTTTGATTCTGTTAATTCTTTTGAGTTTTTCTTTCTTTTTGTTCTTTTGATTCTTTTGTTTTTTATTCTTTTGTTTCTTTTGATTTTTTTTATTGATTTTTTTTATCCTTTTGATTCTTTTGGTTTTTTTATTCCTTTGATTGTTTTGATTTTTTGTCGTTCTTTTGATTTTTTTATTTTTTTTATTCTTTTGATTATTTTGATTATTTTGATTATTTTGATTATTTTGATTATTTTGATTATTTTGATTATTTTGATTATTTTGATTATTTTGATTATTTTGATTATTTTGATTATTTTGATTATTTTGATTATTTTGATTATTTTGATTATTTGTATTCCTTCGATTCTGTTGATTCTTTCGATTCTTTTGATTTTGTTCATTATTTTAATTTTTTTGGTGCTTTTGATTCTTTTGATTTTTTTTTCCTTCTTTGGATGATTTTTATTGTATTGATTCTTTTGATTTTTTTTATTCTTTTTATTCTTTTGATTCTGTTGATTCTTTCGATGCTTTTGATTGTTTTGATTGTTTTGATTCTTTTGACTGTTTTGATTCTTTTGATTCTGTCAATTATTTTGATTTTTTCATTCTTTTGGTTCGTTTATTATTTTGATTCTTTTGTTTTTTTATGCTTTTGATTCTGTTGATTCTTTTGATTCTTTGAATTCTTTTGATTCTTTTGACTTTTTTGGTTTTTAATTCCTTTGACTCTTTAGATTCTGTCGATTATTTTGATTTTTTCCATTTTTTTTTTATTCTTTTGATTCATTTGATTCTTTTGATTCTATTGATTCTTTTGATTCTTTTGATTTTTTTATTCTTTTGATTCATTTGATTATTTTATTCCTTTGATTGCTTTGATTTTTTGTCGTTCTTTTGATTCCTTTGATTCTATTAATTTTTTATTTATTTGATTCGTATGATTCTTTTGATTCTTTTAATTCTTTTGATTCTTTTGATTTTTTTTATTCTTTTGATTCTTTTGATTCGTTTGATTCTTCCGATTCTTTTGATTCTTTTGATTTTTTTATTCTTTTGATTCATTTGATTATTTTGATTCTTTTGATTTTTTCATTCTTTTGATTCTGTTGATTCTTTTGATTCTGTTGATTCTTTTGATTCCTCTGATTTGTTTTTATTAGTTTGATTTTTTTGATTCGATTGAATCTTTTGATTCTTTTGATTTTTTTTATTCCTTTGATTCTTTTGATTCTGTTGATAATTTTGATTCTTTTCATTCTTTTGATTTTTTTGATTTTTTTATTCTTGATTCTTTTTATTCTTTTGATTCTTTTTGTTTTTTTATTCCTTTGATTCTTTTAACTTTTTTTGTTCTTTTGATTCTTTTGATTTTTTTATATTTTAATTCTTTTTATTCTTTTGATTCTGTCGATTATTTTGATTTTTTCATTATTTTGATGCTTTTGATTCTTTTGATTCTTCTGATTCTTTTGATTCTTTTATTATTTTGATTTTTTTATTCTTTTGATTCTGTTGATTATTTTGTTTTTTTTTTCATTTTCTTATTGTTTTGATTCTTTTGATTTTGATGATTCTTTTAGATTTTTTCATTCTTTTGATTCTTTTGATTCTTTTGATTTTTTTTATTGATTTTTTTTGATTTTTTTATTCCTTTGATTGTTTTGATTTTTGTCGTTCTTTTGATTCTTTTGATTTTAAAAAAAAATTTATTTCTTCGATTCTTTTGATTTTTTTGGTTCTTTTTATTCTCTTGATTCTTTTGATTTTTTTTTTCTTTTTATTTTTTTTATTTTGTTTAATTCTTTTGATTCTTTTAATTTTTTTAATCCTTTGATTCTGTTGATTCTTTTGATTCTGTTGATTCTTTTGAATTTTTTCATTCTTTTTATTTTTTTCATTCTTTGGATTATTTTGATTCTGTTTATTTTTTTTATTCTCTTGATTCTGTTGATTCTTTCGATTTTTTTTCATTCTTTTGACTTTTTGATTCTTTTGATTCTTTTGATTCTCTTGATTATTTGGATTTTTTTCATTCTTTTGGACCTTTTGATTCTTATGATTCTCTTGATTCTTTTGATTTTTTGATTCTTTTCATTCTTTCGGTTCTTTTGTTTCTGTTGATTTTTTTCATTCTATTGATGCTTTTCATTCTTTTGATTCTTCTGATTTTTATATTCTTTTGATTCTGTTGATTCTTTTGATTCTTTTGATTTTTTCATTCTTTTTGATTTTTTGGTGCTCTTGATTCTTTTGATTTTTTTTCATTCTTTGAATTCTTTTGATTCTTTTAATTTTTTTCATTCTTTGGATTCTGTTGATTCTATTGATTCTCTTGATTCTTGTGATTTTTTTGACTCTTTTGCTTCCTTTGATTGTGTTGATTCGTTTGATTCTTTTTATTTATTTGATATTTCATTTTTTTTTATTCTCTTGATTTTTTTAAATCTTTTGAATATTTTGATTCTCTGGTTCTTCTTTGATTACTTTGATTCTTTGGTTCTGTTGATTTTTTTCATTCTTTTAATTTTTTTGGTGCTTTTGATTCTTTTGATTTTTTTTCATTCTTTGAATTCTTTTGATTCTCTTGATTCTGTTGATTCTTTTGACTCTGTTGATTCTTTCGATTTTTTTCATTCTTTGGATTCTGTTGATTCTCTTGATTCTTTTGATTCATTTGATTCTTGTGATTCTTTTGATTCTGTTGATTTTGTTGATTGTTTTGATTTTTTTCATTCTTTTGATTCTTTTGACTTGTTGATTCTTTTCATTTTTTTGATTTTTTTATTATTTTGATTTTTTTGATTCTGTTAATTCTTTTGAGTTTTTTCTTTCTTTTTGTTCTTTTGATTCTTTTGTTTTTTTAATTCTTTTGATATTTTTAATTTTTTTTGTTTTGATTTTTTTTATTCTTCTGATTCTTTTGATTTTTTATTCTTTTGATTTTTTGATTCTTTTCATTCTTTTGATTTTTTCGATTTTTTTTGATTCATTTGATATTTTATTCTTTTGATTTTTTCATTCTTTTGATTCTTTTGACTTTTTTATTCTTTTGATTCTTTTGATTCCTTTGATCTTTTAATCATTTTGATTCTGTTGATTCTTTTGATTTTTTCATTCTTTTGAATCATTTGATTCTTTTGATTCTTTCGATTCTTTTGATTCTGTTCATTATTTTAATTTTTGGTGCTTTTGATTCTGTTGATTCTTTTGATGCTTTTGATTGTTTTGATTCTTTTGACTGTTTTGATTCTTTTGATTCTGATATTTTGTTTTTCTTTTGATTCGTTTGATTTTTTCATTATTTTAATTCTTTTGTTTTTTTTATTCTTTTGATTCTGTTAATTCTTTTGATTTTTTCATTCTTTTGGTTCGTTTATTATTTTGATTCTTTCGTTTTTTATGCTTTTGATTCTTTTGATTCTTAGGATTTTTTTCATTCTTTTGATTCTTTTGACTTTTTTGGTTTTTAATTCCTTTGACTCTTTAGATTCTGTCGATTATTTTGATTTTTTCCATTTTTTTTATTCTTTTGATTCATTTGATTCTTTTGATTCTATTGATTCTTTTGATTCTTTTGTTTTTTTTTATCCTTTTGATTCTTTTGATTTTTTTATTCCTTTGATTGCTTTGATTTTTTGTCGTTCTTTTGATTCTTTTGATTTTTTTTAATTTTTTTATTCCTTTGATTCTTTTGATTATTTTGATTCTTTTAATTCTTTTGATTCTTTTGATTTTTTTTATTCTTTTGATTCTTTTGATTCTTTTGATTCTTTCGATTCTTTTGATTCTTTTGATTTTTTTATTCTTTTGATTCATTTGATTATTTTGATTCTTTTGATTTTTTCATTCTTTTGATTCTGTTGATTCTTTTGATTCTGTTGATTCTTTTGATTTTTTTCATTCTTTTGATTTTTTTTGGTGCTTTTGATTCTTTTGATTTTTTTCATTCTTTTGATTCTTTTGATTTTTTTAATCTTTTGATTCTGTTGATTCTTTTGATTTTTTTGATTCTGTTGATTCTTTCGGTTCTTTTGATTTTGTTGATTCTTTTCATTATTTTGATTTTTTTTTTTTTTTTTTTGATTCTTTTGATTCTTTTGATTCTTTTGATTTTCATATTCTGTTGATTCTGTTGATTCTTCTGATTCTTTTGATTTTTTTCATTCTTTTGATTTTTTTGGTGCTTTTGATTCTTTTGATTTTTTTTTTCATTCTTTGAATTCTTTTGATTCTTTTGTTGATTCCTTTATTCTTTTGATTGTTTTGATTTTTTTCATTCTTTGGATTCTGTTGATTCTATTGATTCTCTTGATTCTTTTGATTCATTCGATTCTTGTGATTCTTTTGACTCTTTTGCTTCCTTTGATTGTGTTGATTCGTTTGATTCTTTTTATTTATTTGATGTTTTATTTTTTTTATTCTTTTGATTTTTTTTAATCTTTTGATTTTTTTGATTATTTTGATTCTCTGGTTCTTCTTTGATTACTTTGATTCTTTGGTTCTGTTGATTTTTTTCATTCTTTTAATTTTTTTGGTGCTTTTGATTCTTTTGATTTTTTTTCATTCTTTGGATTCTTTTGATTCTCTTGATATTTTTATTCTTTTGATTCTGTTGATTCTTTTGATTCTTTTGATTCTTTTGACTCTGTTGATTCTTTTGATTTTTTTTTCATTCTTTGGATTCTGTTGATTCTATTGATTCTCTTGATTCTTTTGATTCATTTGATTCTTGTGATTCTTTTGATTCTGTTTATTCTGTTGATTTTTTAGATTTTTTTCATTTTTTTGATTCTTTTGACTTGTTGATTCTTTTCATTTTTCTGTTTTTTTTATTATTTTGATTCTTTTGATTCTGTTAATTCTTTTGATTTTTTTTCTTTTTATTCTTTTGATTCTTTTGTTTTTTTATTCCTTTTATTCTTTTGATTCTTTCGATTTTTTATTCTTTTGATTCTTTTGACTTTTTTGGTTTTTTATTCCTTTGATTCTTTTGATTCTGTCGATCATTTTAATTTTTTTAATTTTTTTATTCTTTTGATTCATTTGATTCTTTTGATTCTTTTGATTTTTTTTATCCTTTTGATTCTTTTGATTTTTTTTATTCCTTTGATTGTTTTGATTTTTTTTTCGTTCTTTTGATTCTTTTGATTTTTTTAATTTTTTTATTCCTTTGATTCTTTTGATTCTTTTTTATTCTTTTGATTCTGTTGATTCTTTTGATTCTGTTGATTCTTTTGATTCTGTTGATTCTTTTGATTTTTTTCATTCTTTCGATTTTTTTGGTGCTTTTGATTCATTTGATTTTTTTTATTCTTTGAATTCTTTTGATTCTTTTGATTTTTTTATTCTTTTGATTCTGTTGATTCTTTTGATTCTTTTGACTCTGTTGATTCTTTTGATTCTGTGGATTCTTTTGATTTTTTTCATCCTTTGGATTCTGTTGATTCTATTGATTCTCTTGATTCTTTTGATTCATTTGATTCTTGTGATTCGATTTTTTTATTCTTTTGATTCTGTTAATTCTTTTGATTCTTTTGATTTTGTTGATTTTTTTTATTTTTTTCATTCTTTTGATTCTTTTGACTTGTTGATTCTTTTCATTTTTTTAATTTTTTTATTATTTTGATTGTTTTGATTCTGTTAATTCTTTTGATTTTTTTTTCTTTTGATTCTTTTGATTTTTTTATTCTTTTGATTCTGTTGATTCTTTTGATTTTTTTCATTCTTTTGATTTTTTTGGTGCTCTTGATTCTTTTGATTTTTTTCATTCTTGTGATTTTTTTTGGTGCTTTTGATTTTTTTATTCTTTTGATTCTGTTGATTATTTTGATTCTTTTGGTTCTGTTGATTCTTTCGATTCTTTTGATTCTGTTGATTCTTTTGATTCTGTTGATTTTTTGATTTTTTTCATTCTTTGGATTATTTTGCTTCTATTGATTCTGTTGATTCTTTTGATTTTTTTATTCTTTTGATTCTTATCATTTTTTGATTTTTTTTATTATTTTGATTCTTTTGATTCTGTTGATTCTTTTGATTTTTTTTTCTTTTTATTCTTTTGATTCTTTTGTTTTTTTTATTCCTTTGATTCTTTTGATTCTTTGGATTTTTTTCGTTCTTTTGATTCTTTTGACTTTTTTTTTGATTTTTTATTCCTTTGATTCTTTTGACTCTGTCGATTATTTTGATTTTTTTTTCATTTTTTTGATTCTTTCCGTTCTTTTGATTTTTTTAGTTTTTTATTCTTTTGATTCTGTTGATTATTCTGATTTTTTTCATTTTTTTATTGTTTTGATTCTGATGATTCTTTTGCATTTTTTCATTCTTTTGATTCTTTAGATTTTTTTTATTCTTTTGATCCTTTTGATTATTTTGATTTATTTCATTCTTTTGATTCTTTTGATTGTTTTTGATTTTTTTGATGCTTTTGATTCTTTTGATTCGTTCGATTCTTTTGATTCTTTTATTTTTTTTGATTCTGATGATTCTTTTGAGTCGCTTGATACTTTTTTGATTCTTTTGATGCTTTTGATTTTTTTATTCTTTTGATGCCTTTGATTCTTTTGATTCTTTTGATTCTTTCGATTCTTTTTTTTTTATTCTTTTGATTCTGTTAATTTTTTATTCTTTTGATTCTGATAATTCTTTTGAATTTTTTCATTCTTTCGATTCACTTGATTATTTTGATTCTTTTGATTCTTTTGTTCATTTCTGTTCATTTTTTATTCTTTTGATTCTTGTTATTTTTCATTCTTTTGATTCTGTTGATTTTTTATTCGTTTGATTCCTTTGATTCCTTTGATTATTTTGATTCTTTCGATACTCCCTTTGATACTTTCAATCCTTTGGATAATTTGATTCTTTTGATTCTTTTGATCCTTTTTATTTTTTAAATCACTCAATTTTTTTAATTCTTTTTTTTACTCTTTTGATTTTAATTGATTTTTTATTCCTTGGGACTCTTTGGATTCTTTTGTTTATTTCGATTTTTTTGATGCTTTTGATTCTTCTGATTCTTTTAATTCTTTTGATTCTTTCGATTGATTTGATTCTTTTGTTTCATTTAAATTTTTTGATTATTTTGACTCTTTTGATTCTTTTTAATCTTTTGATTCTATCGATTATTTTGATTCTTTGGTTCTTCTGATTCTTTTGAATCTTTTGATTCTTCCAATTACTTTGATTGTTTCCTTTGGTTCTTTTGATTTGTATGATTCCTGTATTCTTTTGATTCCTATGATTCTACCGATTAGTTTGATTCTTTGATAATTCAATTATTCGATTTTTATATTTTTTAAAAATTCTTTTGACTCTTTTTAATCTTTTGATTCTTTCGATTATTTTGATTTTACGCTCTTCTGATTGTTTCAAATCTTTTGATTCTTTTGATTACTTTGATTATTTGTTTCTTTTTGTTTTTTTTATTGCTTTGATCCTTTTGATTCCTTAGATTCTTTCGATTTTTTTTTGATTCCTTTGATTTTTCTGATATTCAAAGATTTTTTTAAATTCTTAGTTTTTTTTGTTTATTTTCACTCTTTTGATTTTTTGGTTCGTTTGATTCTTTTGATTTATTTATTTTTTTAAAATTTTTTGATTTTGATTTTTTTGATTTCTTAGATTTTTTTCATTTTCTTGATTCCGTTGAGTCTTGTGTCTTTTTTTGGGATTTTTCGATTTTTTATATTCTTTTAATTTTTTTGATTCTTCTGATTGTTTCGAATCCTTTGATTCTAGTGATTCTTTTGACTCTTTTGCTTCTTTTGATTGTGTTGATTCGTTTGATTCTTTTGATTTATTTGATTTTTAATTTTTTTAAATTCTTTTGATTTTTTTAAATCTTTTGATTCTTTTGATTATTTTGATTCTCTGGTTCTTCTTTGATTACTTTGATTCTTTGGTTCTGTTGATTTTTTTTATTTTGTTTTGATTCCTTTGATTCTTTTGATTTTTTGATATTTTGTTATTTATTTTTTGCTTTGATTATTTTTGATGTTTTCGACTCCTTTGATTCTTTTGATTCGTTTGATTCTATTATTATTTTTTTGATTTTTCCATTCATTCCTTTTCCATTCCCTCAAAAGAATTTTTGATTTCCTAGATTTTTTAATTTTTTTGATTCAGCATTGAGTCTTTTGATTTTTTTGATATTTTTCGATTCTTTTGATTCTTTTAATTCTTTTAACTCCTTTCATTCTTTTTATTCTTTTGGTTCTCATGATTTGAATGAACTTTCGAATCAAAACGGCATTCGGACAAACGGCACTCGTTAAGTGTAGAATACTCACATTGGGCGAGGTGGCACTGGCGAGAAGCGGCAGCAGTCCGCCGCAGGCAATGATCAGATTGTCAGCAAGTTGCGAGATCAGATGAACGGTGTTCACCACAAAGATTGCATTTTCGGCCGAGTTGACGAAATCGAGCACGCTCTTGGTGGAATGCGACCGCCACACCTGGATGTCGGTCTCAAGCGAGAACAGCACATCGGACAGTAACCGCTGGTGGATGTAGGACCACTTGAACTCGGGAATGCGGAAAGGAGGTCGCGTCGGTCCCGGCGAAAACATTGGACGGGTTGAGGCGGATTTCGAACGTTGCTGCTTGCTGGAACCGGTGGAGTTCCCCGCAGCAGAAGGGGCGTCGTA
This sequence comes from Armigeres subalbatus, assembly GCF_024139115.2. Taxonomy (NCBI): domain Eukaryota; kingdom Metazoa; phylum Arthropoda; class Insecta; order Diptera; family Culicidae; genus Armigeres; species Armigeres subalbatus. Next base: position 247,362,150 of record NC_085139.1, on the reverse strand, counting down.
GTGCGCCGGTACGGGTGAGTCGGTGGCCGTACTCGTTGACGCTGTCTTCTTGGTAGAAATTGTCGGAATGGCTGCCGGTTGGCTTTGGGTCACTGCGTCGTTCATTATCACGGTTGCGACGGTGACCGGAGTATCCGGTACCTCGCTGTCCTCATCTTCCTCTTCGTCGTCTTCCGGATCGTCTTCGTCCAGTTCTTCTTTGATTTCAGCGTTGGCTGTGCTCCTGGCGATATCCGCCGAAACGGTGCCAATCTTCTCCGGACTGGAATCGGTACTCATCTGTTCCAGGTCTTCCTGGTTCGGTTCTGGTGTGGAAATCTGTTCGGCTTTTAAAACCGCGTCGGAGATGATGGCGTCAACGACCTCCTTGACCTGCGCTTCGATATCGCTCTGTTCCATCACAACAGAATCCACGGAAAGGCAGTTATCGTTGGCGTCCGGCACGCCCTCCGTCACTCTGAGACTATTATCTACCATTTCATTCACTATGCTGGAGATCATGAGTTTGACCTGTTCTTCGCTCGGTTCTCCTTCGGTTTCTTCACAGCTATTGCTACTTAGATTATTATTGTTTAAATTGTTGCTATTACCACTAGTTATTGCACTTGCTGGTACGCTATCAGTCTTCTGCGTGACATCGTCCGTGTCGCTACTACCGTTGTTGTTCAATGCGTCATCACCGGCATTGCCCGTCGTCGTTGCGCTGGATGTCTTCAGTGACAGCACTCCCTGTACCACTTCGTTCACCGCCAGTTCTATTTCTTCATCCTTGATCACAGGCGACGACGTCGTTTGTTCAGCACTTGCTTCCTGCAGCTCTTCACTTTCCTTCAACATACTCTCCGATTTGCTAATGATCTCCTCTACAATGTGCTCCACCACCTGTTTCGACACATTTTGACTGTCGTTGAGCGATCCGATTTCCATCGCCTTCTTCAGTTCGCTTTGCGATAGATCTTCTTCCTCGTCCTCCAACTCCTCGTCGCCTTGCTCTTCCTCCATTTCCTCTTCCTCTTCTTCTTCATCCTCCTCCTCGTCCTCCTCCTCACCATTTTCTATCACTTCCCTAACCTTAGCCTTACCATCCTCTACTTCCTCCGGTTCGCAAACACACTTCTTAGCCGCCTCAAGCGCCACTGCATCCCCCTTGATCTGTCCCCCACCTTCGTCTCCTCCGCCGCCTCGATCACCACCGGCACCACGTTCCCACCCGCTGATCGTGCTAATGGGCCTTTGCTGCCTCAGTGCCGGATCCGTGATGTTATCCGTCCGGTGCTTTTCGTAGTGTTCGTACATCTGGGCGAACTGCAGCTTGAACTCCTCGTACGAGACCTTCGAGTGTACGATCGCCAGCGTATCGACCCACACCCGCCAGCCGCCGTATTCGTACTTGATGGCGTGGTGCAGCAGCATCCGGAACAGCGAGTACACCATGTCGGACAGCTTCTGCTCCTCGGAGTTCTTCGGGTGGATGTAAGCCATCGCGATGAGCCACTCCTGCCAGACGCTCATCTGCAGCACGGTTCGTCGGTTTTCGCGGTTGTTGTTGCACAGCAGCGTCATGTCGGATAGGAACAGCTTCTTGACCTCGAGCAGCTGTTCGCTCTGCTTGGACTGGCGGATTAGGGTGGCGACCACCTTTAGGATCATGGGATTCTCCAGCCGGTAGTGACTTTCCGGTTCGGGGTGCTTGGCGTACAGGATCTGCTGCGAGATGTGCTCGGTCATGATCTCGTACAGGACATTGTAGGTCGGCAGCGAGAGGGATTCCTCGTACAGGAGGAGCCGCTCCGCCAGCAGGGTGTACAAATTGTGAGGAGACATCACGTCGTACTTGCGTCTAATGAAAACGAAAAAAAAACACAATTCAAAGAATAAGAACCTTGGAATGTATGATCGGGGTACTTACTTGTGCGTGCTTCGGGACAGGAAGAACCCGAGCAGTTTCAGCGCTTGCAACCGGATCAGCTGACTCTCGGCGGCCAGCAGCTTGAAGATGGTTCGGACGCCGTGTTTGACGTCGAAGGCCGGAACCATCGAGCTGGGGTGCTCGGACATGAGCGATATCAGCATCTGGAGGACGTCGTGCAGGTTCTCGTCCTCGTGCATCGTCATCAGGTAGTTCAGAATGCTTTGCAGTTCGTCATCCTTGACGCCGTTGCCGATCATGATGAGCTGCTTCAGGAACAGCAGAATGTAGGCCCTAATGGCCAGGATGTCTTTCTGGGCCGGCCGGGGACCATCCAGGCCCTTCGGAGTTATGCCGGATTTGGCTCGGGGATTGACGACCCAGTAGTAGAACTTGAGCGTGTGGACCGTTTGCAGGACCGTGCTAACCCGTCGAACGTTGCTGTAGATTTGGGTGTCCGAGAGGAACTCCGTCGCCAGGTAGGCGTACAGACGTGCCTGGACCGTGGCCGGGGTGTAGATCCAGAGCGACGGGTTGAACAGCACGTGATCTAGCAGCTGCCAGGTGAGGAAAGAGAAACAAAAGAGCTTCATTTTAACTTTGATTTTCATCTGTCCTGCCACAGGCCGATAGTACTCTCTGGCATGCAGCAAGGATTTGTTGTAATAAAATTCAGAACGGATGGTAGAAATCATAAACGAACATTCTAGGAACGAGGGCTAATCGTACTTTCAATAGGGGGATGTCGAGAGATTTTTTTTGCTTTGAATTTGTTTAACTGAATACGGGGGCTAAACCAAACGACACGTACGTGCAGAACTCAAGCGTTATTAAATTACGGCATGCAAAACACGAACATTCACTAGCTGTGACTTAATGAGGTGAATATTTATGCATAATGCTGATGGAATTGATTGGGTATGTAAGTGGGAAATGCGATTGGATGAAAATTTCTACAATTTTTCGCCCTCAAGGTAGGCAAACCGAAATCAATGGAACGGAAATAAAAATGCGCCTTCCGGGTTTACAGTCTTTCTATTAGTGCTTTTGCATTGCACTGGAGCGTGCATTTTTCGATTCGCAATTGAATCGCATCAATCTATAGCGGTGGCACTGAGGAGCGGATCAAGAGCCATCAATGACGCTGGATTGGACTTTATTGAACTCTTTTGCAACTCAAATCCGCTCGGTGTTTCGTTAATTGGATCGCCTTTGAGGCCGCCTAGCTGCGCTTGCATACCTTTGGGCGTTAATGAGTTCGAAATGGGGTCAATCTGTATGGGAAAGCGACTAATTTGTGAAGCTGGTTTGGAAGATTTACTTTGTTTTAATTTCATATTTAACTCAGCGCTTGGAAGTCGATTGGATAAGCTATAAATTATTTTGCGTTCTTATTATGTATAGCTCTGAGTGGATGGAATATTTGTTAATTTACTTGAATGTTGGATATTTAAAAGTATTCACAGCTCTAATGTCCTTCCTGATTAGATTTCCACGTTGTTTGAAACCGATGAGAACTTCAACATACCGATTGAAAAACATAGCAGCTGTCCTCATGATTTCTCAGCTTTTAAATGAGATTCTCAGGTTCAATCTCAAGTTATGCGTTCAACTATCGGGTTTACATGTAGAGTGAACTAAAATCACTTAAGAAGAAGCTGCTGCATGTTTGAATAAAACCATTTGTCTCGTGTTCTGAGTGTCCTTCGAAAATTTGAGCTGACTTGGATGAAAACTGAGCCGTTCCAAGTTTGCATGGAAATGAGTATGAGATTGAGATTGAGATTTTCATTATACTGATTACAGCGCTTGCCCATTGAGCATAGGTGAAAAGAAAACCTACAAAGTTTAACCCTCCGCAACCCAAATTTGTGTTTCCGCAGAACACGAGACAGAATCAGATGAGCGTTGTGGATCAAAATCGATTTTTTTTACCAAAATCACAATTCTGCTTTCTAAAATCGATCTAAACACTTTTTGGGCAATAAACATTTTTAATTCGCAATTTCATTAAATTCACATTTTGATTTTCTGGAATTTTGATTTTTAAATTTTTAATCCAATAGAATAATGTCTTGAATCTGATCATCTTCATTGATTTTTTAACATATTAAGAGATAAAATTTTCTCATTAAATGCAATTCCTAATGGAATCCCCACGGATTACTAATGGAGTCCACATGGATTCATAATTGTTTCCACAAGGATTCATAATATGATCTACAAGGACTCATAATGGAATCCACACGAATTCTTAATGTAATTCACATGCATTTCAAATAGGACCCACACGAATTCTATTAGAACCCACACGGATTCCTAATGGATTTTCGATTTTCACGATTTTCTAATGGAATCCGCACGTCTGAATTCCGAATGGGATTTTGTCCGAATCTCGAATGGGATTCTGTTCGAATCCAGAATGGGATTTTGTCCGAATCCCGAATGGGATTCTGTTCAAATCCAGAATGGGATTCTCTCGGAATCCCGAATGGGATTCTCTCGGAATCCCGAATGGGATTCTGTCTGAATCCCGAATGGGATTCTATCCGAATCCCGAATGGGATTCTATCCGAATCCCGAATGGGATTCTATCCGAATCCCGAATGGGATTCTATCCGAATCCCGAATGGGATTCTATCCGAATCCCGAATGGGATTCTATCCGAATCGAGATGGGATCTATCCGAATCCAGATGGGTTCTATCCGAATCCAGATGGGATTCTATCCGAATCCTGAATGGGATTCTATCCGAATCCAGATGGGTTCTATCCGAATCCAGAATGGGATTCTATCCGGAATCCAGAATGGATTCTATCCGAATCCAGATGGGTTCTATCCGAATCTGAATGGGATTCTAACCGAATCCAGAATGGGATTCTATCCGAATCCAGATGGGTTCTATCCGAATCCCGAATGGGATTCTATCCGAATCCAGAATGGGATTCTATCCGAATCCAGAATGGGATTCTATCCGAATCAGATGGGATTCTATCCGAATCCAGAATGGGATTCTATCCGAATCCCGAATGGGATTCTATCCGAATCCCGAATGGGTTCTATCCGAATCCAGAATGGGATTCTATCCGAATCCAGAATGGGATTCTATCCGAATCCGAATCCGGAATGGATTCCCATCCGAATCCAGATGGGATTCTATCCGAATCGAATGGGTTCTATCCGAATCCAGATGGGATTCTATCCGAATCCCGAATGGGATTCTATCCGAATCGAATGGGATTCTATCCGAATCCTGAATGGGATTCTATCTGAATCAGAATGGATTCTATCCGAATGGACATCCGAATTCTGGGATTTTCCGAATCCCGAATGGGATTCTATCCGAATCCAGATGGGTTCTATCCGAATCCAGAATGGGATTCTATCCGAATCCAGATGGGATTCTATCCGAATCCCGAATGGGATTCTATCCGAATCCCGAATGGGATTCTATCCGAATCCCGAATGGGATTCTATCCGAATCCCGAATGGGATTCTATCCGAATCCCGAATGGGATTCTATCCGAATCCCGAATGGGATTCTATCCGAATCCCGAATGGGATTCTATTCGAATCCCGAATGGGATTCTATTCGAATCCCGAATGGGATTCTATTCGAATCCCGAATGGGATTCTATTCGAATCCCGAATGGGATTCTATTCGAATCCCGAATGGGATTCTATTCGAATCCCGAATGGGATTCTATTCGAATCCCGAATGGGATTCTGTCCGAATCCCGAATGGGATTCTGTCCGAATCCCGAATGGGATTCTATCCGAATCCCGAATGGGATTCTATCCGAATCCCGAATGGGATTCTATCCGAATCCCGAATGGGATTCTATCCCAATCCCGAATGGAATTCTATCCGAATCCCGAATGGGATTCTATCCCAACCCCGAATGGGATTCTATCTGAATCTCGAATGGTATTCTATCCGAATCCCGAATGGAATTCTGTTCGAATCCCGAATGGGATTCTGTCCGAATCTAGAATGGGATTTTGTCCGAATCCCGAATGGGATTCTGTCCGAATCCCGAATGGGATTCTGTCCGAATCCCGAATGGGATTCTGTCCGAATCCCGAATGGGATTCTGTCCGAATCCTGAATGGGATTCTGTCCGAATCCAGATGGGTTCTGTCCGAATCCGAATGGAATTCTGTCCGAATCCTGAATGGGATTCTGTCCGAATCCTGAATGGGATTCTGTCCAGATCCCGAGATGGGATTCTGTCCGAATCCCGAATGGGATTCTGTCCGAATCAGAATGGGATTCTGTCCGAATCCAGATGGGATTCTGTCCGAATCGAGATGGATTCTGTCCGAATCCAGAATGGGATTCTGTCCGAATCCTGAGATGGGATTCTGTCCGAATCAGATGGGATTCTGTCCGAATCCAGATGGATTCTGTCCGAATCCCGAATGGGATTCTGTCCGAATCCAGAATGGGATTCTGTCCGAATCCAGATGGGATTCTGTCCGAATCCAGATGGGATTCTGTCCGAATCTGAATGGGATTCTATCCGAATCCCGAATGGGATTCTATCCGAATCCCAAATGGGATTCTGTCCGAATCCCGAATGGGATTCTGTCCGAATCCCGAATGGGATTCTGTCCGAATCCCGAATGGGATTCTGTCCGATTCCCGAATGGAATTCTATCCGAACCCCGAAGGGGATTCTGTCCGAATCCCAAATGGGATTCTGTCCGAATCCCAAATGGGATTCTGTCCGAATCCCAAATGGGATTCTGTCCGAATCCCAAATGGGATTCTGTCCGAATCCCAAATGGGATTCTGTCCGAATCCCAAATGGGATTCTGTCCGAATCCCGAATGGGATTCTGTCCGAATCCCGAATGGGATTCTGTCCGAATCCCGAATGGGATTATGTCCGAATCCCGAATGGGATTCTGTCCAAATCCTGAATTGGATTCTGTCCGATTCCCGAATGTGATTCTGTCCGAATCCCGAATGGGATTCCGTCTGAATCCCGAATGGGATTCTATCCGAATCCCGACTGGTATTCTGTCCGAATTCCGAATGGGATTCTGTTCGAATCCAGAATGGGTTCTGTCCGAATCCAGAATGGGATTCTGTCCGAATCCCGAATGGGATTCTGTCCGAATCCCGAATGGGATTCTGTCCGAATTCCGAACGGAATTCTGTCCGAATCCAGAATGGGCTTCGGGCCGGATCCCGAATCGGATCCTGTCCGAATTCCGAATGGGATTCCGGCCGAATCCAGATGGGATTCTGTCCGAATCCCGAATGGGATTCCGTCTGAATCCCGAATGGAATTCTATCCGAATCCCGACTGGTATTCTGTCCGAATTCCGAATGGGATTCTGTTCGAACTACGAATGAGATTCTGTCCGAATCGTGAAAGGGATTCTGTCCGAATTCCGAATGGGATTCTGTTCGAACTACGAATGGGATTCTGTCCTAATCCCTAATGGGATTCTGTCCGAATGCCGAATAGGATTATGTCTGAATCCCGAATGGGATTCTGTCCGAATCCAGAATTGGATTCTGTCCGAAGCCCGAATGGGATTCTGTCTTAATCCCGAATGGGATTCTGTCGGAATCTCGGATGGTTCTGTCCGAATCTGAATGGGATTCTGTCCGAATCTCGAATGGGATTCTGTCCGAATCCAGATGGGATTCTGTCCGAATCCAGATGGGATTCTGTCCGAATCAGATGGGATTCTGTCCGAATCGAGATGGGATTCTGTCCGAATCCGAATGGGATTCTGTCCGAATCCAGAATGGGTTCTGTCCGAATCCCAAAATGGGATTCTGTCCGAATCCAAAATGGGTTCTGTCCAGATCCAGATGGGATTCTGTCCGAATCCCAAATGGGATTCTGTCCGAGATCCAGAATGGGATTCTGTCCGAATGAATGGGATTCTGTCCGAATCCAGATGGGATTCTGTCCGAATCTGAATGGGGTTCTGTCCGAATCCCGAATGGGATTCTGTCCAAATCCAGATGGGATTCTGTCCGAATCGAATAAGATTCTGTCCGAATCCAGAATGGGATTCTGTCCGAATCCAGATGGGAGTTCTGTCCGAATCCAGAATGGGATTCTGTCCGAATCCAGAATGGGATTCTGTCCGAATCCCGAATGGGATTCTGTCCGAATCCAGATGGGATTCTGTCCGAATCCAGAATGGAGTTCTGTCCGAATCCAGAATGAGATTCTGTCCGAATCTGGAATGGAATTCTGTCCAAATTACCAGTGGGATTCTGCCAGAAAATCGAATGGGATTCTGTCCGAATCCAGAATAAGATTCTGTCCGAATCCAGAATGGGATTCTGTCCGAATCCAGATGGGTTCTGTCCGAATCCCGAATGGGATTCTGTCCGAATCCTGAATGGGATTCTGTCCGAATCCCGACTAGTGTCCGAATTCCGAATGGGATTCTGTTCGAACTACGAATGAGATTCTGTCCGAACCGTGAAAGGGATTCTGTCCGAATTCCGAATGGGATTCTGTTCGAACTACGAATGGGATTCTGTCCTAATCCCGAATGGGATTCTGTCCTAATCCCGAATGGGATTCTGTCCGAATGCCGAATAGGATTATGTCCGAATCCCGAATGGGATTCTGTCCAAATCCCGAATGGGATCCTAATGGAATCCACACGGATTCCTGAAGGACTCCACACGGATTCCTAATGGAATCCACACGGATTCCTAATGGATGCCACACGGTAATGGAATCCACGCGAATCCCGAATGGGATTCTATTCGAATCCCGAATGGGATTCTGTCCGAATCCCGAATGGGATTCTGTCCAAATCTCGAATGGGATTCTGTCCGAATCCCGAATGGGATTCTGTCCGAATCCCGAATGGGATTCTGTCCGAATCCTGAATGGGATTCTGTCCGAATCCCGAATGGGATTCTGTCCGAATCCCGAATGGGATTCTGTCCGAATCCCGAATGGGATTCTGTCCGAATCCCGAATGGGATTCTGTCCGAATCTCGAATGGGATTCTGTCCGAATCCCGAATGGGATTCTGTCCGAATCTCGAATGGGATTCTGTCCGAAACTCGAATGGGGTTCTGTCCGAATCTCGAATGGGATTCTGTCCGAATCTCGAGTGGGATTCTGTCCGAAACTCAGATAGGATTCTGTTCAAATCCCGAAAGGGATTCTGTTCGAATCTCGAATGGAATTCTGTCCGAATCTCAAATGGGATCCTGTCCGAATCTCGAATGATATTCTGTCCGAATCTCGAATTAGATTCTGTCCGAATCTCGAATGGGATTCTGTCCTAATGCCGAATGTAATTCTGTCTGAATCTTTGATGGAGTTCTGTCCGATTCCCGAATGAGACTCTGTTCGATTCTCGAATAAGATTCTGTTCGAAATCCGAATGCGATTCTATTTGAATCCCGAATGGGATTCTATTTGAATCCCGAATGGGATCCTATTCGAATCCCGAATGGGATTCTATTCGAATCCAGAATGGGATTCTATCCGAAGCCCGGATGGGATTTTATCCGAACCCCGAAAGGGTTATTAGGCCAAAGTGGTTATTTGGCCGAAAAGGTCATTAGGTCGTATGGGTCTTTTGGCCGAAAGAGTCATCTGGCCAAAAGGTTAATTAGACCGAAAGTGTCATAAAGTGAGAAACTTGGAATGAGCAGAGAGACGTCGCACTTTTCACTCTTCATTTTTCTCTTCTCACTGTAAAAAGTGAGAAAATCAAAATTATTAGTGAGACGTCTCACTACCCACTTCTGCACTACTCACTTTTCATAATAAGAAGTGAGAAGTGAGACGTCTCTCTTCCCACTCCTCATTTCTCACTTCTCGCTGTTAAAATTTAAAAGAGAAAAATGAGGAGGGAGAAGTGGGACATTTACCACTTCACGCTGTAAAAGTATGAAGCGCAAAGGGAGTAGTGAGACGTCTCACTACTCACTTCGTGCTCTTTATTTTTTACAGTGAGAAGTGAGAAATGAGGAATGAGAATTGAGACCCTCTCTTCTTACTCCTAATTTCTCACGTCTCTCTTCTTACTCTCAAATGACCCTTTCGACCTAATGACCCTTTCGGCCAAATGACCATTTCGGTCAAACGACTCTTTCGGTCAAATGACCCTTCCCCATCCAAACCAAATACAGGGCTCGATTCTTGTGCCAATTCTGCACCTCTGGAAATTAAAAAAAAATCTTTAGGAGGAATCTCGAGAAATCTTGATTTAAAATTTTTAGGTAAGAAATTTCAAAAGAATCCATATTTTTATTCAACAATATCCCCAAAATACCTGCAAAGATGTCCAAAAAAAAACTGAAATGATTTAGGTGATCTGTACCGCTGCCAAATCTCGTCAAAATTCTAATGAATGGACTTGAAAAAGTATGTTTGTTATGTGGGCCAAGACCTCTTCCGGTGCTTTCACAGAACTCTTAAACATGATTTTTCAAGATATGATTCTTTGACGTAAATGGAAGCTGATAAAGAGGTTTTCTTACGGCCATGGCCATCCTTGGAGCCATTACCAGCGGGATCAGCCGGTTTGCGGGGAAATATCAGACATAAAATCTGCAACCTGGGGCCGTAGCATAATCGAAATTTTACTAATAATATTAGTAAAGTAGCTTGTAACTTGTATTTTTCTGTTGCATAATCAACCTGGGGCTGTAGCATAATCGAAATTTTACTAATAATATTAGTAAAGTAGCTTGTAACTTGTATTTTTCCGTTGCATAATTAATCTACAAGTATCAATTTACAAGTCTAATATTACAAGTGAAGCGCACTAATAATATTAGCAGAATTTACAAGTAACTGTTGCATAAAGAAAATACAAGTACAAATTATTACCGTAATTTTTTTTACAAGTATGAATGGTGCTGTAATTTAATTTACAAGTAGCTTTTATTTTATTATTTCAGCTGTGCAAAGTAATTATACATCGTTTTATTGTTTTTAAAGACTTAACAAAGAAAGAAACTAGTATTCAAAATGCTTTAAATTACCATACAGTGAAATACTATGTACTAAGAATAAATTTCTCGTTCCAATACAAAACTGAGAATTATGAAATTTTTCAAATAATTCTGGAGAAAACAGGAATACTTGTGCTGACATCAAGTATTCGAATGGTGGGGCGCTAACTACTCAAAAGTGGGTTGTTTTCGCTTAAAACCGTACTTTGGCTCAATAACCCAATTTTGTGTAAAATAGCTCTTCTAACACTACGTAGTTTACCTTAATCCACGTAAAAACATATTACCATATAACCCAAAGCAAAGTTTAGTAACTTTAGTTTACCTAAAGTTGACTTTATTCAGCTCAAATGTGAGTTTTTGTACTGAACAATTTCGGGTGGGGCCATGCATATTGCCCTATATTTGACATCAATCATAGAAAAAAGAAAAACTACTTAAATTTTTAATAAAATTTGATTCGATATTATCATCAGTAAGTATCTTAAATTTTGAGATGATTTATCTTTCAAGAAATCGCCTAAATTTCATAATAATTTCAACAATTTCAATTATTGGACTAAAAACAAATTCCAAACCCGCATAAGTCCCGCAAAACACGTAAATTGAAACCCGCTTCAAGAACACGCGTAACACGAGTCTAGCGAAATTAGATTTTCATGGAAGATACGTTGAGTAAAGTACAGATCGCCCAAATTAAAACCCATATCAATCCCAAAATTCGCCTTTACAAACCATGTAAAAAATCACTCCAACGTGAATTCTTTTTTCTTTTTGATCCGCGGAATCAATAAATTAAAGAGAGAAGAATATTGAAACAACCAGAGTCTATTATATATAGAGTTACGCAAAGAGTGAAGCCAAATCTACCTATTGAACTGTCAAACCGTCTACCTATCGAGCAAAGTAAACAAATGCTTGTTGGTAAGGCGGAAGTATTGTTATCGCCTAATGATTATTATGACGAATTAAAACGCATGAATTGAAATGTATTAGATTTGTTATAGAAACAGCTTCAAAAACTTCAATACACCCCCCCAATAAAGTAGCAACAAGAAACTCACGTGTTTGCACTCTGTGGGTGACTTGGTTATCGAATTAAAAAGCTTTAGCAGTGAACACTCCCGTGAAGTCACTTTAAGGGTTGAACAAAAATGAAAGTTGCAAACACAATAACAAGAAGATTATTCAGAATAAGTGTAAGAAGATCCTCTTTGCGCAACTCTATATAATAGACTCTGGAATCAACAAATTAAAGAAGATAATAAATTCGTGTTCCGTGTATAGGTCATTGCGCGCGGCAAACCTAACCTCACTATTTTGACAGGTACTGGTCCTGTTGTTTACGTTTCGGACTTAGAATTTTTTTGATCCAAATTAAATCTGCATATTCCACGATGTTGAAGACATTCCGTACATTCCGCATTCAAATATTGGTAATTATCGATAAGCTTAGTTAATTAACGATAAGAAAATCCAAAGAATGATAGAAGTATCTCAAAATTAAAATAAAGTCGTCTGTAAACAACAGGACCAGTACCTGTCAAAAGTCGTGTGTGACGTCACTGTGCAATGGAGTATATATAGCTATCGTATGGTATTCTATGCACAAACTTGCAGAAAAACATAAACAAATCATTTATCGCCGTGAACTCTCGGATGAATTTTGACAGGTAAATGAACCTGACAGACTTGTCATTTCAACCTTACTAATAATACAAGTACTAATATTATTAGTTGGCGAATCACTTTTTTGCAACACAAATTACAAGTACTTGTAATTTTTTGACTTGTAACTTGTAACTTGTAGCTAATATTATTAGTCTGATTATGCTACAGGGCCCTGCACGTGAATTCTTGAAAGGTTCCGAACGAGAGGTACCATTTTTGAAGATAGACGGTTTCAAGCCATATAAAATTCTTACCTATGTCAGTTTGGTGAGTTTGTCAGTTGTAAATATTTATAAAGACAACAAAAGCAAATTGATTGAAAACAACTTGGACCACTTTTTGGACAGTTTTGTAGGTATTTTGGGGATATTGTTGAATTAAAATATGGATTCTTTTGATTTTTTTTATAGCAAAAACTTCAAATTAAGATTTCTCTAGATTCCTCCTAGGGATTTTTTTAAAACTTGGTACAGAGGTGCAGAATTACCACAGGAATAGAGCCCTGAATTACGTTTTGATGGACATTTTTATTTTGTAATTACGGTCTACCGGCGCACCGTGGCTGCGTCATCGTCGAATCTATCTGTTGCCAAGCCGGTGGCGCTCTTTTGTGGAAGCTGCTGGCGTTCTGTCTGAACGCTCATTCGCTCCCCAACCTTTCTGGTTCAGATGGTGGCAATGGCCATCCGAATCCACACGGATTTCTAAAAGAATCGTCACGTATTCCCAATGGAATCCATATGGTTTCCTAATGGAAATGCATTCGAATGCCAAAAATAGTTTCCTTTGAATTCCAAATGGGAACCCATTCGCTTTGTAAATTTGTTACTATTCAAATCCCGGAAGTAACCCCGTCGTAGGAATTCAAATCATTTTTAGTGAAAATACCAAGGAGGTTTTTGAGAAAGTCCAAAGAAATTTGGAAGAAAATTTGAACTAGTTTCTATTTGAAATTGGGAGAGTTTTCCCAAAGTCTAGTCTAGAAGTGACGAAAAATGTAGAGATCCCGACGAAAGGAATTAAGCAAGAATCAATTCCCGCTTAAAGCCACCGACCCAGTTTCCCAATTTCGCCTCATATTTTCCTCCTGCCGATGAATTGAAATCCTAGATATACGGGCAAGCGTAAATATTTAGATTCATTCCAGTCCAGCGACATTTTTTGGGACCACCCGGCCCGGAGCCCGAAGAGTGTTCGTGATTGATTGATTAAGTGACACGTTTTTTTTGCTTTCTTTCTTTCCGTAGAAGCCATGTCTACCGGAGGATTGCCATTTTTTCGGTTCCACGGGAAAATGCGATATAAATTACCATGGCGACATTGGTTGAATGGTCGCACGAGGACGAAATATGAGTGTACGGACGGGTGTTCATGGTGTACGGTTTCATTAATCTTGTCTGAGGTTGATCGCTTTTCCTAACACGACACAGAAATACGAAAAGCAATATATTTTTTTTTCTTTCGTGCGATATGAAGGACGCTTCGCGGAAGAGGGTCTATCGTTTCGGTTTTATTCTTCTCGGTACGCAAATTGAGTTTAGGAACGGTTGGATTTGGTTTAGCATTTGACGAAAGTGTTTTCGCAGCGAAATAAAATGAATAGTCGAAGATGAGCAGCCCGGGAGATCAGAAGAAGTGCGGTTATTTCGGCCATGTTGTAGCATTTGAACCAATTGAACACATTTTTTACAAGACATTGCATTTCACATATTTCAGAGAAAAAATCAAGAATGATTAATCGACATGACAACTAGCTTAATATAAATCAATGGATTATTGCATATTGTGTTCCTGTTACAAGAATTGAATGTTTTTTTCCTGTCTAAAAAATGTAAATCCGCAAAAGACCACCATTTCACAAAATTGCAAAATAAAAACTTGTTTGGAAGATTATCTTCCACCACTGAATAATGGTGGCCAACTGCCATTGCCACGAGAGAGCATTATTTAATCTAAACACAACATTGGAGCTTCCCACACAAAGGGGCTCAATTTCTTTGGTGTGCTCGGGCGGCTGTCCGTCAAATGTGACCGACGGAGATTTACGCCCAAAATTTCCACCACCATCATCCATTCATGTTGACTGAAAACCCAATTTCAACCGCAAAACCTGATCTGATCGCCAGGCGGAATCAGATTGCATAACCATCAACACTCACAGCATCCGCAGGTCCGGTCCGGACTCGGTTCATCAACTTTATTGTTATTATTCATTATGAACCCGGTCGTCAACAACTTCATCGCGCATCAAACGACTTGCAAATAAGCACCATCATCATCATCATCACGAGCGTCAGCATCACAATCGGTGTCACCACGAGGGGGATTTCGTACTGAATTTCCTCATTAAATATGCCACCGTAATCATCGTCGCAGCCAGTGGCCATCGCCGGGTTGTCATATGGCGACCGTGGGCCTCCCAGTGGTAGTGCTGCCCTGGTCCAGTAACCGCTTGGCCGTCGCCCAGTACTCAAACGAATTGCACAACTTACTTCCGAAACGAGTTCCGAAATGGACCATTGGGCAGAAGCAGTACTGAGTGCAGGAAAACAATTCCATCACCTCACCCGCTCACGTCTTCACCAGTAGCGGTAGAATGGCAGCACAAACCGGGCGAAAAGTGTTGAATAAAACAAATTCCGTTGCATCATCATCAACATCGCCAGCGCCATCAGGATGATGACCGGGGCTATCAACGCCGCACCATATAGGTCGTTCCCAGCAGCTTCAGCCATTTGGACAAGTGTTTTACAAATTGACGCAAGAAGGAGAAGAAGAACCGAAAGCAGGGAAAGTGATTTTCCCTCGCGCTTTTGTTTTATGGTCCGGAGGGTGGGTGGTCAGGCCACCCTTCCTCTCATCAACGAAATGGAACCGAACTCGATGAAACAATTATTGTCCGGGCGAAAAAAACCGAACGAATTGTTCTTGTAGGATGCATAAATATTTGAATCCGATCGAAATTATGGACCGGTATTAATTAGTTTCGTTTCAACAACTCTGCGGCGGTCGTGGAAATTTGGTGGAGCTTCAAGCCGAGGACCAACAGGGACCGTCCGATGGAGGGGAGGAAAAAGGAAAGCTGCTCGCTGAAATATTATTTATCATTCATTTGTGAATTCGTGAATGTGGTCTTATCGAGTGTCGCCAATCACGGGGAATCAATTTAATTTGCGTTCAATTTTCGGTTTCGTCATGGTTTTTTTTTTGTTCTGATTTATGTTTTCAAGCGAAGTAGCAACCATCAATGCCAGGAAGCGGCATCAAAATTGAAATAATGTAAAGTGCAGTAAACCTTTTATAAACTTTCGTGTTATTAATACCTGCATGTTTTGTCTTTCTCGGACACAAAGTGTACTGAAAGGCTGTATGTTCGCTCCAAAAACAAAGTTTGATAAGAGACTCGAGAGACTTAGCTCGATGGATTGCAGTAATGCCCGTGTGGGCGTGTGTGCGCAAGAAAATGTCACTCCTTTTTCAGCCGCCTATCCACCTAGGATTTGCTCACAACAAGTTGCATTCGACGGAGAATATTGCTTCATTGCTTAATCGGACTATGGGCTCCGGACATAAAGACATTTTTTTACGCACAACGAATTCAAAACAGCTCGCTCATTTTTAGAGGCTATCATTAATCGATTTGAAATCGAACAAGTGTTGTGAAGTAAAATCGATTTTTTTAACAACGCTACTGTGGATGGATCACAATTCTGCGGGAAAGATTCCCTAATTCAACTATTTCTTCCTCTGCGCTGCTGGTGGGACGCCCGTAAGCAGATCAGTTTTATTGTGGATCAATCTTCCTCTTCATTGGTGGGACGCCCGCAAGAAAAATGTTGTTATTGTGAATCGTCTTGATCACAATTCTGTGTGGTGGAACGTCCGCATTCATGAGATTTTTTCATTGTCTCAATGATACGTCCGTAAGAATAATTTTGTTGTTGTGTGTTCAAAATTCTGCGTATTGGGACGCCGCCTTCGAGAGTTTATTACTTTGCGTTGGTAGGATGCCCGCAAGAAGAATGGTTCCAAGTAACCAATAGTTCCTTAAAGAGTACGTTTTTCGCTTAATCAGCTTCACTGAGCTGCTTAAGCGAAAAAAGCACTCTTTAAGGAATTTTTGGATACTTGGGGTGTTATTATGGATCGAAATGATCACAATTCTGTAGTGGGACGCCACCTTCATAAGATTCTTCCTCTGCATTGGTGGGACGCTCGGAAGCACGGAAGCCTCCTTTCAAGTAGCTCGGAAGCCTTTTTCTAGAGACTTGGGGGTCTCCTTTCAAGAGGCTCGGAAGCCTCTTTTCAAAAGGTTCGTAAGCCTTCTTTCAGAGCAGCACAGAAGCTTCTTTTCAAGAGGCTTCGAAGCATTATTTCATGAGGCTCGGCAACCTCCTTTCAAGGAGGCCCGGAAGCCTCCTTTCAAGAGGCCCGGAAGCCTCCTTTCAAGAGGCCCGGAAGCCACCTTTCAAGAGGCCCGGAAGCCTCCTTTCAAGAGGCCCGGAAGCCTCCTTTCACGAGGCCCGGAGGCTCGGAAGCCTCCTTTCAAGAGGCTCAGAAGCCTCCTTTCAAGAGGCCTGGAAGCCTCCTTTCAAGAGGCTGGAGGCCTCCTTTCAAGAGGCTCAGAAGCCTCCTTTCAAGAGGCTCAGGAAGCCTCCTTTCAAGAGGCTCAGAAGCCTCCTTTCAAGAGGCTCAGGAAGCCTCCTTTCAAGAGGCCTCAAGCCTCCTTTCAAGAGGCCTCAGAAGCCTCCTTTCAAGAGGCTCAAGCCTCCTTTCAAGAGGCTCAGAAGCCTCCTTTCAAGAGGCCTGGAAGCCTCCTTTCAAGAGGCTCCAGCCTCCTTTCAAGAGGCTCTGAAGCCTCCTTTCAAGAGGCTCTGAAGCCTCCTTTCAAGAGGCTCAAGCCTCCTTTCAAGAGGCTCAGAAGCCTCCTTTCAAGAGGCTCAAGCCTCCTTTCAAGAGGCCTGGAAGCCTCCTTTCAAGAGGCTCAGGAAGCCTCCTTTCAAGAGGCTCGGAAGCCTCCTTTCAAGAGGCCCAGAAGCCTCCTTTCAAGAGGCCCGGAAGCCTCCTATCAAGAGGCCCGGAAGAATCCTTTCAAGAGACTCGGCAGCCTCCTTTCAAAAGGCCCGGAAGCCTCCTTTCAAAAGGCCCGGAAGCATCCTTTCAAGAGACTCGGAAGCCTCCTTTCAAGAAGCTCGGCAGCCTCCTTTCAAGAGGCTCGGCAGCCTCCTTTCAAGAGGCTCGGCAGCCTCCTTTCAAGAGGCTCGGCAGCCTCCTTTCAAGAGGCTCGGCAGCCTCCTTTCAAGAGGCCGGGCAGCCTCTTTTCAAGAGGCTCGGAAGCCTCCTTCAAGAGGCCCGGAAGCCTCCTTTCAAGAGGCTCGGAAGCCTCCTTACAAGAGGCTCGGAAGCCTCCTTTCAAGAGGCTCTGAAAGGAGCTGAGCCTCCTTTCAAGAGGCTCGGAAGCCTCCTTTCAAGAGGCCCGGAAGCCTCCTTTCAAGAGGCCCGGAAGCCTCCTTTCAAGAGGCCCGGAAGCCTCCTTTCAAGAGGCCCGGAAGCCTCCTTTCAAGAGGCCCGAAGCCTCCTTTCAAGAGGCCAGGAAGCCTCCTTTCAAGAGGCCCGAAGCCTCCTTTCAAGAGGCCCGGAAGCCTCCTTTCAAGAGGCCCGAAGCCTCCTTTCAAGAGGCCCGAAGCCTCCTTTCAAGAGGCCCGGAAGCCTCCTTTCAAGAGGCCCGAAGCCTCCTTTCAAAGGCCCGGAAGCCTCCTTTCAAGAGGCCCGGAAGCCTCCTTTCAAGAGGCCCGGAAGCCTCCTTTCAAGAGGCCAGGAAGCCTCCTTTCAAGAGGCCCAGGCCTCCTTTCAAGAGGCCAGAAGCCTCCTTTCAAGAGGCCAAGCCTCCTTTCAAGAGGCCTGGAAGCCTCCTTTCAAGAGGCCCGAAGCCTCCTTTCAAGAGGCCAGGAAGCCTCCTTTCAAGAGGCCCGGAAGCCTCCTTTCAAGAGGCCTGAAGCCTCCTTTCAAGAGGCCCGGAAGCCTCCTTTCAAGAGGCCTGGAAGCCTCCTTCCAAGAGGCTCGGAAGCCTCCTTTCAAGAGGCTCGGAAGCCTCCTTTTAAGATGGAAGCCTCCTTTCAAGAGACCTGGAAACCTCTTTTCAAGAGGCTTGGTAGCCTCCTTTTAAGAGGCCCGGAAGCCTCGTTTTAAGAGGCCCGGAAGCCTCGTTTTAAGAGGCCTGAAGCCTCCTTTCAAGAGGCCCGGAAGCCTCCTTTCAAGAGGCCCGGAAGCCTCCTTTCAAGAGGCCCGAAGCCTCCTTTCAAGAGGCCCAGGCCTCCTTTCAAGAGGCCCGAAGCCTCCTTTCAAGAGGCCCGGAAGCCTCCTTTCAAGAGGCCCGGAAGCCTCCTTTCAAGAGGCCCGGAAGCCTCCTTTCAAGAGGCCCAGGAAGCCTCCTTTCAAGAGGCCAGAAGCCTCCTTTCAAGAGGCCCGGAAGCCTCCTTTCAAGAGGCCAGGAAGCCTCCTTTCAAGAGGCCCAGGAAGCCTCCTTTCAAGAGGCCGGAAGCCTCCTTTCAAGAGGCCCGGAAGCCTCCTTTCAAGAGGCCCGGAAGCCTCCTTTCAAGAGGCCCGGAAGCCTCCTTTCAAGAGGCCTGGAAGCCTCCTTTCAAGAGGCCAGAAGCCTCCTTTCAAGAGGCCCAAAGCCTCCTTTCAAGAGGCCCGGAAGCCTCCTTTCAAGAGGCCCGGAAGCCTCCTTTCAAGAGGCCCAGAGCCTCCTTTCAAGAGGCCCAGGAAGCCTCCTTTCAAGAGGCCTGGAAGCCTCCTTTCAAGAGGCCCGGAAGCCTCCTTTCAAGAGGCCCAGAGCCTCCTTTCAAGAGGCCCGAAGCCTCCTTTCAAGAGGCTCGGAAGCCTCCTTTCAAGAGGCTCGGGAGCCTCCTTTCCAGAGGCTCAGAAGCCTCCTTCCAGAGGCCTGGAAGCCTCCTTTCCAGAGGCTCGGAAGTCTCCTTTCCAGAGGCTCGTCCGCCTCCTTTCCAGTGGCTCGGAAGCCTCCTTTCAAGAGGCTTGGAAGCCTCTTTTCAAGAGGCTCGTAAGCCTCCTTTCAAGAGGTTCGGAAGCCTTCTTTCAAGAGGCTCGGAAGCCTCCTTTCAAGAGGTTCAGGAAGCCTCCTTCAAGAGGCTCGTAAGCCTCCTTTCAAGAGGTTCAGAAGCCCCTTTTCAAGAGGTTCAAAAACCTACTCTCAAGAGGTGCGGAAGCCTTCTTTCAAGAGGTTTGGCCGCCTCCTTTCAAGAGGCCTGGAAGCCTCCTTTCAAGAGGCTCGGAAGCCTCCTTTCAAGAGGCTCAGAGCCTCCTTTCAAGAGGCTCGGAAGCCTCCTTTCAAGAGGCTCAGGAAGCCTTCTTTCAAGAGGCTCAGAAGCCTCCTTTCAAGAGGCTCAGAAGCCTCCTTTCAAGAGGCTCAAGCCTCCTTTCAAGAGGCTCGTAAGCCTCCTTTCAAGAGGTTCAGAAGCCTTCTTCAAGTGGCTCAGAAGCCTCCTTTCAAGAGGCTCAAAAGCCTCCTTTCAAGAGGCTCGGAAGCCTCCTTTCAAGAGGTTTGGACGCCTCCTTTCAAGAGGCTCAGAAGCCTTTTTTCAAGAGGCTCAGAAGCCTCCTTTTTTAGAGGCTCGGAAGACTCCTTTCAAGAGGCTCGGAAGCCTCCTTTCAAGAGGCTCGGAAGCCTCCTTTCAAGAGGCTCAGAAGCCTCCTTTCAAGAGGTTCAGAGGCCTTCTTTCAAGAGGCTCAGAAGCCTCCTTTCAAGAGGCTCGGAAGCCTTTTTTCAAGAGGCACGGAAGCCTCCTTTCAAGAGGCTCAGGAAGCCTCCTTTCAAGAGGCTCAGAGCCTCCTTTCAAGAGGCTCAGAAGCCTCCTTTCAAGAGGCTCAGAAGCCTCCTTTCAAGAGGCTTGGAGCCTCCTTTCAAGAGGCTCAGAGCCTCCTTTCAAGAGGCTCAGAAGCCTCCTTTCAAGAGGCTCAGAAGCCTCCTTTCAAGAGGCTCAGGAAGCCTCCTTTCAAGAGGCTCAGAAGCCTCCTTTCAAGAGGCTCAGAAGCCTCCTTTCAAGAGGCTCAGAAGCCTCCTTTCAAGAGGCTCAGAAGCCTCCTTTCAAGAGGCTCAGAAGCCTCCTTTCAAGAGGCTCAGAAGCCTCCTTTCAAGAGGCTCGGGAAGCCTCCTTTCAAGAGGCTCGGGAAGCCTCCTTTCAAGAGGCTCGGGAAGCCTCCTTTCAAGAGGCTCGGGAAGCCTCCTTTCAAGAGGCTCGGGAAGCCTTCTTTCAAGAGGCTTGGAAGCCTCCTTTCAAGAGGCTCGGAAGCCTCCTTTCAAGAGGCTTTCAAAAGGCTCGGAAGCCTTCTTTGAAAAAGCTGCTAAGTCTGCTTTCAAGCGGCGTGTGTTCCTACACAAAATCTCACTTCGGGCCAAAAAAAAATTGTTTTGCCCCGCTTACCCATGTCTACCTCTTTAATACTTTGCAACAACTTACGCAAGCTTCGATGCAGCGGAGATTCCGATATTCTTCCCGGACTCTCCAGATATCATCCGTTCTCTCAAGGTTTCATAGCCTCTTCCCACGGTGAAGCTGGACCTCCTTCTGGTGGAGCCGAGCACACCTCGCGACACTAGCACGGTGTCTGCCTTGAACTTCATCTTAAACCCATTACCTCCCTAAACTCGTACCGTTGTGGGTTCAAGATCTTTCACGTCGAATAGCCTCTCATAACTGCAAGTCGTGAAGTCATCGACCATGGAGACTACAATCCGGACAGCCATCAGCACCTTCCCGAAGACCAGTACAACCCCAGGACAGAGAGCCCTCCATTATTAGTGGATTAACGTCACGAAGAAAGCCATCAAGTGTAGGCGTAAGGTGCTCCACGCCTTGAAAAAAGCAAATGAACGTTTCAGACCGGCAAGCCCCGAACTGACCAACTTTCTCACGATATCAGATCGCCCAGAAAGACTTTAGGTGAACTACTCGTGAGGCTAAGGATAAATCCTGGGTCGAATTCCTTGACGGCATCAATAGTGAGCAGACATATGCAGAACTATGAAGACGCATTGGATGTTCACAAGGAAAAAAAGTGTTTTATAAAATTGTCATTAGACGATTCAAAGTCACCTGATATTGCCGTTAATTGACAGATCTGGCCTAAATTGACAGTTTCGCTTCGCAACCGTGTAGATGTTTCGCACTTGTAAGCAAATGCAGTGGCAGATTTGTCCCATGGAAAAGCCCGTTCCCCGACATTGCACACGTCAGCGAAAATTTGTTTGTGAACCCACTCGAGAGGGGGTGTTAATTTTCCGAATGGTCAGTCAGTCTGTCGTCTGTCCATCGGAATAACTATAATGTAAGATAGAGATGACTTCGATGAATTGGGACACGGGGCAATGAATGCCAGAGCACAGCATCCCCTCATCCTCGTCCTCGTCACAGCTGTTGTGCGGTGGTGAATCTCTGACTGACTGTGGGTGCGAAGCCTTTTATGACCCGGGTTTCCCCCCTATCCATAAAATGTAGATACTGACGATTGCGACTACGATGAGCTTGCGTTTGCAATTTTCATTCGTTATGTGTTATGTTCGGATATCTCATAAATATTTATGACACCCCCAGCTACTCTTATTCCGCAAACATGGTGTGGAGTTAGGGACACCATTGCGGTTGCCGGAGGTCGATCCCTCCATCCGGTTGGCTTGCTGGATTTGCCGTAATTTGGCAGAAGGTTCTGATTTAACCAGGTAGATGAAACAAGCTTTTCGCTCTCAAGTGTGCAAATTCAAATTTTGAAGCATTATACTTTTGTGTAACGAGCGGGAGGGGTTCATTCGGTTTGCGTCGACCGTTGATGCGATAAATCTTTCCGGAACAAATCTCACCGCAAGCGAACATATTTTTTTCAAAGGATCCCTGGGAAATGAATAATCCGATTTTCAAAAAAGCTGAACGGATTAGTCAACTGTCCAAGTTGAAAGTTCAACGAGCGTAAACAAATTTCGATATCGGTATAAAACTATTTCTGGGACACCCTGCTGAGGTTCCTGCGGTGTTCATTATTAATCGGATATGAAGCAGTTTTTCACGGAATGATGCGTTCCAATGATGGCACTCGATGTGTTCTCCAGCGGCATTTTTCTATGGCGGTGCTTTATGTTTTATGAAGCAAGTGAGTTGTGACACAGGCAATCGAACCAGCCGCAAGCATGAACAAAAAAGACAACATATCTACACACAAAATCATGCAACCGGAAAATGCACCATTCATGATGGATTTATCAGCCGAAGTGTGTCAAACGGCTACCTAACCTATACAGGCGGCTGGAAAAACAAAAGATGGCAAACGGATAAACCGCAAAAGCATGGAAAAAGTTTCCGGAAATATGGGAGAAGGGGTGCGGTTGTGTCGGAACAAATCGTGCTCATACAAAGGATGCATCCGGATGGATACCGGAACAAAAACTCATGCAGATACAAAAGCGATAAACAACAACATCGAGCGGTCAACAAATTTATGAATATTTGAAAGTTGATAACATTTTTGATTGCAGTTATATTGGTTTTGAGTAGGGCTAATTTATGTATTGTTTTGGTTACTCAGCGATGTAAATACGCCCAGCAATGGAATTCGTGTGTTTTGCTTATTTGCAGTCTTGACGTCTTATTTTATTTGGGAAATGTTTTCGTGGAACAAATGAGATCAAATCAAAATAAATTATAATTACAGTGAAACGCCATTCGTAGGCTGTGATTCGCTGCAACCCACGTTAATTATGATGCAGCCCATTTAGTATGAATGTAAAT
This sequence comes from Armigeres subalbatus, assembly GCF_024139115.2. Lineage (NCBI taxonomy): Eukaryota > Metazoa > Arthropoda > Insecta > Diptera > Culicidae > Armigeres > Armigeres subalbatus. The sequence continues at coordinate 247,338,810 of NC_085139.1, read as the reverse complement.
ATGAACAAATTGCGTAAACAGTCAGAGAATTGTTTTTCCACATGGTGCGGAGCATTTAATGTCTATTTCGGTCGCCGGTTCACTTTAAATCAGTTGCCTCTGTTGCAGATATATTTAGCTGGCTACAAAAATTCGGTTACAAAAATTTCTTACAGCAATTCCCCACGATGAATCCTTGCAATAATTTATTATAAGAGTTCTGAAGAATTTCACTTCGAAAATTAAAACGTTTCTTTTCCGAAGTAATATTCTAACTTCCCAAGGTAATTTTCTTTCAAAGCAAGCGCCGCAAGCCAAAAAAAACTTTCAAACTTCTAAGGATGTTCTTTCGAATTTTCGAAAAAAAATCTTCAAAAATATTGAGATTAATAATTTAACTTTGCTGTCTCTGTCATGTTTCCGAAATGGACAAATTCATACTGAAATTGCGAAAAAAAAAATCACATTTCTTGGGGGGACTTTAACCCTCAACCTCATACTCTCTAGGTAGGCATGATAACCCGTAGGGGTTGTGTAGACAACATCCGAAATATATTCAATTTGCAAAATAGAGCGGAGTTGTTTGGTTCATTGACTTGTTCCTCCTGAAGCGGCAGCTGATTAACCACTTGCTCTTTCTCATTGGCATCACTGAAACACTCGCTGAAAAAGTTTGGTTCCATTAAATGCACTGCACTGGGCCTCTTGAAAGAAGGATTCCGAACCTCTTGAAAGGTGAGTTTCCAGCATCTTGAAAGGCGGCTTTCGAACCTCTTTGAAGGAGGCTGCCGAGCCTCTTTGAAATGAGGCTTCCGTTCCTCTTGAAAGGAGGCTTCTGAGCCTCTTGAAAGAGGCTTCCGAGCCTTTTTTTAAGAAATCTTCAGATCCTCTTGAAAAAAGGCTTCCTAGCCTCTTGAAAGGATGCTTCCCAGCTTCTTGAGAGGAGGCTTTGGAGCCTCTTGAAAAGATGGATAGCTCATAAGCGTTTTTGAAAGGAGGTTGTCCAAACTTTTGAAGGGAGGCTTCCAGACTTTTGAAAGGAGGCTTCCCAGCCTCTCGAAAGAAGGTTATCCTTTTGAAAGGCAGCCTACGAGCCTTTTGGAAAAAGGCTTCCGAACCTCTTGAAAAAAGGCCTCCCAACCCTTTTAAAGAAGGCTTCCCAGCCTCTTGAAAGGAGGCTTCCGAGCCTCTTAAAAAATAGGCCTCTCTAGCTTCTTGAAAGAAGTCTTTCGAGCCTCTTGAAAAAAGGCTTCTGAACCACTTTAAAGGTGGCTTTCGAGTCTCTTGAAAGGAGGCTTCCGAGACTTACGAGCCCCAAGGAAGGAGGATCAAGCCTTTTGAAAGGAGGCGTCCGAGCCTCTTAGAAGAAGGCTTCCGAGCCTCTCGAAAGGAGGCTTCCGAAGGAGGAGGCTTTTGAAGGGAGGCTTCCAGACTTTTGAAAGGAGGCTTCCCAGCCTCTCGAAAGAAGGCTATCCTTTTGAAAGGCAGCCTACGAGCCTTTTGGAAAAAGGCTTCCGAACCTCTTGAAAAAAGGCCTCCCAACCCTTTTAAAGAAGGCTTCCCAGCCTCTTGAAAGGAGGCTTCCCGAGCCTCTTAAAAAATAGGCTTCCCAGCTTCTTGAAAGAAGGCTTTCGAGCCTCTTGAAAAAAGGCTTCTGAACCACTTTAAAGGTGGCTTCCGAGTCTCTTGAAAGGAGGCTTCCGAGCCTCTCGAAAGGATGAGGAGGCTTCTCAGCCTCTTGAAAGCAGACTTACGAGCCCCAAGGAAGGAGGATCAAGCCTTTTGAAAGGAGGCGTCCGAGCCTCTTGAAAGGAGGCTTCCGAGCCTCTTGAAAGGAGGCTTCCGAGCCTCTTGAAAGGAGGCTTCCGAGCCTCTTGAAAGGAGGCTTCCGAGCCTCTTGAAAGGAGGCTTCCGAGCCTCTTGAAAGGAGGCTTGAGGCCTCTTGAAGGAGGCTTCTGAGCCTCTTGAAAGATGTTTCCCGAGCCTCTTAAAAGGAGGCTTCTGAGCCTCTCGAAAGGAGGCTTCTGAGCCTCTTGAAAGGAGGCTTCTGAGCTCTTGAAAGGAGGCTCTGAGCTCTTGAAAGGAGGCTCTGAGCCTCTTGAAAGGAGGCTTCTGAGCCTCTTGAAAGGAGGCTCTGAGCCTCTTGAAAGGAGGCTTCTGAGCTCTTGAAAGGAGGCTTCTGAGCCTCTTGAAAGGAGGCTTCTGAGCCTCTTGAAAGGAGGCTTCTGAGCCTCTTGAAAGGAGGCCTGAGCCTCTTGAAAGGAGGCTTCTGAGCCTCTTGAAAGGAGGCCTGAGCCTCTTGAAAGGAGGCTCTGAGCCTCTTGAAAGGAGGCTTCTGAGCCTCTTGAAAGGAGGCTCTGAGCCTCTTGAAAAAGGCCTGAGCCTCTTGAAAGGAGGCTCTGAGCCTCTTGAAAGGAGGCCTGAGCCTCTTGAAAGGAGGCTTCTGAGCCTCTTGAAGGAGGCCTGGAGCCTCTTGAAAACAGGTTCTGAGCCTCTTAAAAGGAGGCTTCTGAGCCTCTCGAAAGGAGGCTTCTGAGCTCTTGAAAGGAGGCTTGAGCCTTCTTGAAAGGAGGCTTCCTGAGCCTCTTGAAAGGAGGCTTCTGAGCCTCTTGAAAGGAGGCCTGAGCCTCTTGAAAGGAGGCTTCTGAGCCTCTTGAAAGGAGGCTCTGAGCCTCTTGAAAGGAGGCTCTGAGCCTCTTGAAAGGAGGCTCTGAGCCTCTTGAAAGGAGGCTCTGAGCCTCTTGAAAGGAGGCCTGAGCCTCTTGAAAGGAGGCTCTGAGCCTCTTGAAAGGAGGCTTCTGAGCCTCTTGAAAGGAGGCTTCTGAGCCTCTTGAAAGGAGGCTTCTGAGCCTCTTGAAAGGAGGCTTCTGAGCCTCTTGAAAAGGCTTCTGAGCCTCTTGAAAGGAGGCCTGAGCCTCTTGAAAGGAGGCCTGAGCCTCTTGAAGGAGGCTTCCTGAGCCTCTTGAAACAGGTTTCTGAGCCTCTTAAAAGGAGGCTACTGAGCCTCTCGAAAGGAGGCTTCTGAGCCTCTCGAAAGGAGGCTTCTGAGCCTCTTGAAAGGAGGCTTCTGAGCCTCTTGAAAGGAGGCTTCTGAGCCTCTTGAAAGGAGGCTTCTGAGCCTCTTGAAAGGAGGCTTCTGAGCCTCTTGAAAGGAGGCTTCTGAGCCTCTTGAAAGGAGGCTCTGAGCCTCTTGAAAGGAGGCTTCCGAGCCTCTTGAAAGGAGGCTTCCGAGCCTCTTGAAAGGAGGCTTCCGAGCCTCTTGAAAGGAGGCTTCCGAGCCTCTTGAAAGGAGGCTTCCGAGCCTCTTGAAAGGACCCAAGTAACAATTGCCAGTTGAATAACCATCAGTATGGTCAGATTTATTCAGCCAGCGTTGATTAAAAATTATACTATCATACATGACAACATTTGTTCCAGCATTGTTCGCCCAAAAATGGAGTATTTATTCAACAACAATAAGCAACCTCTCTTCAACTTTACTTCAATAGTAGATAAAAATATTTATTCATCAACTTTGTTCAAAAACCAAACATAATGTTAATTCAATTAGTCAGCAACTCACTGATTAGGCTTTTTTTAATTATGCTTTTCTAAATACATTTATTTCATTACATTGTTACACTTATTAAGGCATTGTTCAACATACTGGAAATAAGATGAAAAATAAATTATGAACAGGATACCGGTATCGATCCAACGACCTTTGAATCCCCAGCCCCCTTGTTTACCATCAGCTATATATTTGTCACCTTGGATAGTACCAAGCTGAATTAGAAATATAAACCATACGTTGTTGAACAATTTTTGTTGAACAGCTGTAATGGGGTTGTTGGTCATTACTCAACAAAATTGCCAACAATCGAACAAAAGCTTAATAAGAGTTCAATGACGTTATAGTTAGTGTAATGTCATTCCGAAAAGTAAATTATCAGTCTTGATTTTATTGTTTGATTTAGTAAGTTGTGAAGCTGCTGCCTTCTATCTGCCATCATAGAGGTAGATTTTTCCTGCAGATTTCTTCTATCATTCCTGAAGTAAGTATAAAAATAATAATTTATTCTCTAGTGAATGGCAAAGTGCAAAATGTTTTAAAAAGAATAAGTCCGCTAAAAATAAATTTATTTGTAGAGTGGAATAAACGTTCGTACAACATTTAACTAAAGCCATTGTTGTTATTGCAATAAGCAAATTATCAAACGTTTATTCAACGTTTCAAAATTATATAAATAAACAAAATTGAAATCGGATACAGAAGCAATGATTTTTACTGATAACGTCAATTATTAGACTTCTTAATAAACTCATGCTCGTGCGTAGATTGTAATAGAGTTTTCAAACGTTTGTTCGATGCTTCAAAAACAAATTATTAAAACATATGCATCACGATGAACAGCATAAACTTTACAAGTTTAAGTTGTTTGTATTTAGCTAGCTGTTCAATATACATTTCGATTTAAAAAGAAATAAGTCGGTGGCGTTTATAAAAGTATTATTCAGATACATAGCTGAAAGCAGAACAGAAGCTGTTTACAAATGTCAACGATGTTTGCCCAATTTGTTATTCCATACTACACATTGTTCAGCTACGAATACTTTAATTAAACGCTAGTTCGACAATGATGTCTATTTGTGGTAACTGATTGTTACTTGGGGAGGCTTCCGAGCCTCTTGAAAGGAGGCTTCGAGCCTCTTGAAAGGAGGCTGAGCCTCTTGAAAAAAGGCTTCTGAGCCTCTTGAAAGGAGGCTTCAAGCCTCTTGAAGGAGGCTTCTGAGCCTCTTGAAAACAGGTTTGAGCCTCTTAAAAGGAGGCTTCTGAGCCTCTCGAAAGGAGGCTTGAGCCTCTCGAAAGGAGGCTTCTGAGCCTCTTGAAAGGAGGCTTCTGAGCCTCTTGAAAGGAGGCTTCTGAGCCTCTTGAAAGGAGGCTTCTGAGCCTCTTGAAAGGAGGCCTGAGCCTCTTGAAAGGAGGCTTGAGGCCTCTTGAAAGGAGGCTTCTGAGCCTCTTGAAAGGAGGCTTCTGAGCCTCTTGAAAGGAGGCTTCTGAGCCTCTTGAAAGGAGGCTTCTGAGCCTCTTGAAAGGAGGCTTCTGAGCCTCTTGAAAGGAGGCTTGAGCCTCTTGAAAGGAGGCTTGAGCCTCTTGAAAGGAGGCTTGAGCCTCTTGAAAGGAGGCTTGAGCCTCTTGAAAGGAGGCTCTGAGCCTCTTGAAAGGAGGCTTGAGCCTCTTGAAAGGAGGCTTCTGAGCCTCTTGAAAGGAGGCTTCTGAGCCTCTTGAAAGGAGGCCTGAGCCTCTTGAAAGGAGGCTTCCTGAGCCTCTTGAAAGGAGGCCTGAGCCTCTTGAAAAAGGCTCTGAGCCTCTTGAAACAGGTTTCTGAGCCTCTTAAAGGAGGCTTGGAGCCTCTTGAAAACAGGTTTCCAGGCCTCTTAAAGGAGGCCTGAGCCTCTCGAAAGGAGGCTTGAGCCTCTCGAAAGGAGGCTTCTGAGCCTCTTGAAAGGAGGCTTGAGCCTCTTGAAAGGAGGCTTCTGAGCCTCTTGAAAGGAGGCTTCTGAGCCTCTTGAAAGGAGGCTTGAGCCTCTTGAAAGGAGGCCTGAGCCTCTTGAAAGGAGGCTCTGAGCCTCTTGAAAGGAGGCTCTGAGCCTCTTGAAAGGAGGCTTCTGAGCCTCTTGAAAGGAGGCCTTGAGCCTCTTGAAAAAGGCTTCTGATCCTCTTGAAAGGAGGCTCTGAGCCTCTTGAAGGAGGCTTCCAGCCTCTTGAAACAGGTTTGAGGCCTCTTAAAAGGAGGCTTCTGAGCCTCTCGAAAGGAGGCTTTGAGCCTCTCGAAAGGAGGCTTCTGAGCCTCTTGAAAGGAGGCTTCTGAGCCTCTTGAAAGGAGGCTTCTGAGCCTCTTGAAAGGAGGCTTGAGCCTCTTGAAAGGAGGCTCTGAGCCTCTTGAAAGGAGGCTCTGAGCCTCTTGAAAGGAGGCTCTGAGCCTCTTGAAAGGAGGCTTCTGAGCCTCTTGAAAGGAGGCTCTGAGCCTCTTGAAAGGAGGCTTCTGAGCCTCTTGAAAGGAGGCTTCTGAGCCTCTTGAAAGAAGGCTGAGCCTCTTGAAAGGAGGCTTCTGAGCCTCTTGAAAGGAGGCTTTGAGCCTCTTGAATGAGGCTTTGAGCCTCTTGAAAGGAGGCTCTGAGCCTCTTGAAAGGAGGCTCTGAGCCTCTTGAAAGGAGGCTTCCGAGCCTCTTGAAAGGAGGCTTCCGAGCCTCTTGAAAGGAGGCTTCCGAGCCTCTTGAAAGCAGGCTTCCGAGCCTCTTGAAAGGAGGCTTCCGAGCCTCTTGAAAGGAGGCTTCCGAGCCTCTTGAAAGGAGGCTTCCGAGCCTCTTGAAAGGAAATTTCCGAGCCTCTTGAAAGAAGGATTTCCAAACCTTTTAAAGGAGGCTTCTCAGCCTCTTTAAATGAGGTGGCCGAGTCTCTTGAAAGAAGGCCTCCTAGCCTTTTGAAAGAAGGCGTCCGAGCATCTTGAAAGGAGGCTTCCGAGCCTCTTGAAAGGAGGCTTCCGAGCCTTTTGAAAGGAGGCTTCCGAGCCTCTTGAATGGGGGATTTCTGAGCATCTTGAAAAGAGGCTTTCAAGCCTCTTGAAAGGAGAATTCCGAGCCTCTTGAAAGGAGGATTCAGATGCTCTTGAAAGGAGGATTCCGAGTCTCTTAAAAGAAGGCTTCCCAGCCTCTTGAAAGAAGGCTTCCGAACCTCTTAAAAGGAGGCTTCCGAACCTCTTGAAGGAGGCTTCCGAGTCTCTTGAAGGAGGCTTCCGAGTCTTTATAAAGGAGCCTTCCGAGCCTCTTGAAATGAAGCCTCCGAGCCACTTGAATGGGGGGTTCTTGAAGGCAGACTCCCTAGCCTCTTGAAAGGAGGCTTTTCAGCAACTTGAAAAGAGGCCTCCCAGCTTCTTGAAAGGAGGCTTCACAGCCTCTTGAAAGAAGACTTCACAGCCTCTTGAAAGGAAGCTTCCGAGTCTCTTGAAAGAAGTCTTCCGAGCGGCTTGAACGGAGGATTCCGAGCATCTTGAAAAAAGGCTACCGAGCCTCTTCAAAGGATGCTTCTGAGTCTCTTGACAGGAAGCTTCCGAGTCTCTTTCAAGGAGGCTTCCCAGCCGCTTGAATAGGGGTTCTGAGCCTCTTGAAAGGAGACTTCCATGCTTTTTAAAATGAAGCTTCCCAGCCTCTTGAAAGGATTTTTCCAACCCTAGCAGCACACATCTTGAAAGAAGGCTAACGAGCTACTTTGGAAGGAGGCTTATGAGCTGCTTTGGAAGGAGGCTTACGAGCTGCTTTGGCAAGAGGCTTACGAGCTGCTTTGGAAGGAGGGTTACGAGCTGCTTTGGAAGGATGCTTACGAGCTACTTTGGAAGGAGGCTTACGAACTGCTTTGGAAAGAGGCTTCTATTTGCTTTGGAAGGATGCCTCAGAGCTGCTTTGGAAGGAGGCTTACCAGCAGCTTTGGAAGAAGGGTTACGAGCCGCTTTGGAAGGAGGCTTACGAGTTGCTTTGGAAGAAGCTTACGAGCTGCTTTGGAGAGAAGCTTTCGGGCACCTCTTCGAAAATTGCCCCACATTGACGTTATTCACATAATGCTTCGAACTGGACAAATGCACGGATCCGAAAGTCGCTACGTTCGTCACGAAAATCTGCAGAAGCATCATCTCAAACTGACCAAGAATCTCTGTGCTGTTCCCTGGTTTTCTGTTTGTCCTACGATATGATGCGGATTAGGTGGTACATTTCCTGGATGTTGCCTCCAAAGATTATCGAGCGTAATCGGAAATGACAGATGACTCGCGAAAAAAAAACTGTCATATCCGAATTCAAGGAAACGCCATTCACTGATGCTGCTCCATCGCATACCAGATCGCCTGACTTTCGTGGGTTTCAGTTCAGTGGCTCGATTCGACGTCCGTTGCTTTGTACGCGTATCCTTTCTGCTGGTACTCCTCGATCTACCGACACACACATATTCTTTCTTAATTTCCGATCGGTAGCTGTCGAGGAATTTTTGGACGTTCCTGCGCCACAGCAGCCCAGTGTTTAGGCGATGCCCCACTCGATGCAAACGTTATCTCGTCCGATCTTTAAGCTCCACCCCAGTCGTTTAGTCAATCAACACACGACACTAGCGGCGCAAACAGGTGCAGGTAATCCAAACCGATGGGATGGTTGTCCATCCGGAAAGTCCTTCACTGGTATCCCAGAAAGATGCGTGTACCGTTTCACTACTACAGAACATTCTGTTTGGGTAGCTGCAACTGTCAACGATATTCTACGAGTGATGAGCAACAGAAAACTTCTTCTTCGAGCCTCTGGCTAACATCAGTATTTTATCGCAACGGGACTTGTTCTCGAAGTGGGTGATGTTTCCAGTCGACGTTATTATATCAACGGCTCCAATAACTCTTCAGTTTTGAACCGTTTGGCTACCACATCATCAAAAGGAATCGTCGGGCACGCCGATGTAGTGTGCTCGAAACTGCTGATAAACAGCAGCCGTATCTCCACGAAACATCGGATAAGATGCTAGGACGCTGCTTTTCGAGCGGTTAGCTGCTGTTTCGAGAAACGGCCGATTTCGTCAGAGTCTCGCCATCATGACCACTTTCGCTCCAAGCTGCTCTTTACCTTTCGGGGAGGCTCCCCTGAAATCCATGATCGACAACTTTTTTCCCTTCGTTGACTGCTGCTCTGACTGTCTGCTCCGGTACTCTTCCACCTACCACCGCAACGCCAACTTCGTCCTTGGACGAAAATGCAGTTGTTGATTTTCAAATTCCCAAAAAAAAATCCTTTTATGCAGCCAGTTGAGCATCCAACATTCCCTTCTCTTACTGCAACTGCTCTTTTATCTCATTTTGTAGCTGCAACTCCAGCTCACGCATCCTCCGCTCTCGCCTACGATGTTTCCCCTTCCACGCTTTCTGTCTGGCTAGAAGCTGATTGGCGAGTTGTTCCCTAACTGCTTGCTTCTTAGTCGGATTTGCAACGGCACCTGGCACTGGCCTTTTAACCGCTTCGTGTCTTGCTTCTAGTGTCTGGAAGATTCAGCTGCTGAGCAATAGCGGAAAAACACACACTTATTGGACTATGCCAGAGCAGGAGAAGGGGAAGGGTCGTTTGGATGAGAGCCATTTGATCGAATGTCACTTGGCCGAACAAAACATTAGGCCGAAACCATCTATCTAGCCGAAAGGCATTTGGAAGAACGGCCTATAAGGCCGAATATGTAATTTGGCCAAATAGGTCATTTTGCCGACTAAGTCATTTGTCCGAATAGTTCATTTGGTCGAATAGTTCATTTGGACGAGTATGTCATTTGGCCGAAAAAGTCGTTTGTCTGAATAGGTAATTTGGCCGAATAGGTTATTTGGCCGAATAAATTAATTGGCCGAATAGAATATTTGGCCGAATAGGTTATTTTCCAACAAACAATGTAATCGAATAAATCGCTTATATAGCCTAAAATAGGCTTCTTCGGTCAAAAAACTAGCTTGTTCGGCTTAAATTGTTTCTTTTGTTAAATATCTTGGTTGTGCATATGCACAGCACATGTTTCGAAATGGACAAATTGATATGAAATTTGCGAGAAAGGATCCACGTGTCTTCGAAGGACTCGAACCCTCAACCTCCTACTCTCTAGATAGGCGCGATAACCCCTACACAACAAGACCAATATGCAATTAATTTAAATTGTTTGTTAGGTTGGCCGAATAGGTCATTTGGCCGAATAGATCATTTGGCAAAATAGGTCATGTTGCCTAATTGGTTATTTGGCCAAAAAGGTCATTTGGCCGAACAGGTCATTCGGCCAAATATGTTATTTGGCCAAATACAGTTAACTCTCCCTTACTTGATGTCCCTTGAATCTAGCATACTGCGTCCCCTCCGTAAGCCGATACCTGAGTAGTGTAAACTGAGTAATGAGAAGTTAGAAGTTGGAGTGAGAAGTGGGAAGTGAGTAATGAAAAGCGAAAAGTGAGAAGAGAAAAGTGAGAAGTATGAATAAGTGAGAAGTGAAAAGTAAGAAGTGAGAAGTGGGAAGTGCTAAGTGAGATTTAAGAAACAAATAATACGAACCGAGAAGTGAAAAGTAAGAAGTAGAATGTGAGAAGTCAGAAGTAATAAGAAGAAGTGAGAAGTAAAAAGTGAAAAGTAAGAAGTGAGAAGTGAGAATTGAAAAGTGAGAATTGCTAAGTGAGCATTTTTTTCTTTATTCCCTCTTTGGTCTAATATAATTTTTCTCCCTTTTCCTTTACACTTTCCCTTATTTCTCCTTCTTTCTTCTTTTTTCCTCCCCTTTTCATCCTTATTTCCTCGTTAGAAAGAAGTGAGAAGTAAAAAGTAAGAAGCGAGAAATGAGAAAATCGAAGTCAGGAGTCAGAAATGTATAGTGGAAGTGAGAAGTGACAAGTAAGAAGTAAAAAGTAAGATGTGAGAAGTGAGAATTGAGAAAAGAGAATTGGAAAGTGCTAAGTGATAGGTAAGTAGTGAGCAGTAAGAATTGAGAGATGAAAAGTGAGGAATGAGAAGTGAACATTTGACTGGTAAGAAGTGAGATGTGAGTATTGAAAATTATAAATATAACCTTCCCAATTTATTTGATTCCTCCTTTTGCTCATTTTTTCCTTCTTTTTTACCTATTTCCATCTTTGTTCTTCCTGATTGCCTCTTCCTTCTACTTTTTTCGTTCTTCCTTTTCCTTCAACTTTTTCTTATTTTTTGTTCTTTCTTACCTCTTCCTTCCTTCCTTCTACTGTCTCCCGTTTTCATCCTTTTTTCTCTTTCTATCTTCCTTATTTCTTTTTCCTCCTGTTTTCCTTATTCCTTCGTCCCCTTTCCTTCTTCCTTTATATTTTTTCTTCTCCCTACTTACTTCTTCCTTCTTTTTTCTGTCTTAGGGTAGTGAGATACCCGCTTCTCACTTCTCATCATCGTGGGCTTCATGGCCGTGCGGTTAGTGTGAGTCTGAGTTCGATTCCCGCCACGGCAAGGAGGAAACTTTTCGTGATCGAAAAATTCTCCACTGGTCCACTGGGTGTTATACGTCCTGTCCGTTGTCTCATGCTAGGTGTTGAGTGTTCAGTCTGTACGACCTCTGGTCGAAGACGGTATTCCTGTTTTTCATTATTTTTATTATTACCTCGCTTCTCACATCCCAATCTTCCTAACTTCTTGGCTCTTGCTTCTATTTTCCTCATTACTTACTTCTCATAAAAATGAGTTTTTAGTGGAATGTCTTAACTTGTCATAAGACGAGTTCCATTTAGTGACCTCAACATTAAGGCCGTCTTCAGTGTCTCGTACTTTGACCGACTCACTTCCTGCTTTTCACTTCGCAACTTTCACACCTCACTTCTCACCACTCCCTTCTCCATTCATATTTCTCATTTGCTACTGCACACATATGTGCACACATACCTTACTACTAAGTATTCACTTCCATTTCTCAGTACTCATTTCTTACTGCCCTGTACTCACCTCGGACATGTCATTTCTCAGGTCTCACTTTTGACTGTTCACTTCGAAAAGGAATCAATTTCAACTATTCGACCAAATGAACCTTTCTTCCAAAATTGACCCTTTCGGCCAAATGGCATTCGGCCACTGACCTGCAATCATATTACTATATGTTATAAAAAGTATTTGATATTTTAGGGAAAAAATATAATGTGTTCCCTAACTCGATGGTCCCTTTAATATCGATTAAAAGAAAGAGTTTGCTGTAGGTCATTTGACGTCTCACTTCTCACTTCTCAATCATCATTTCTTACTTCTCACTGCGAAAAAGTGAGATATGAGAAGTTAGAAATAATGAGAAGAGAGGCGTCTCCTTTCCAACTTAGCTCTTCTCACTTTTTACAGTGAGAAGTGAGAAATAAGAAGCGAATAGTGAGAAGCGAGACGTCTTACTGCTCATCACTGTAAAAAGTGGGAAGTGCGAAGTGAGGCATCTCACTTCTCGCTTCGCACTTCTTATTTCTCATTTTTCACTGTAAAGACGTCCGTAATGAGACGTCACCCATCTCACTTATTATTCTTCACCTCTCCCTTCTTATTTCTCACATCTCATTTCACACTTTTCTGTTTTCGCAGTAAGAAGTGATAAATATATAGTGCAAAGTAAAGAACGGAAAGTGAAAAGTGAAGCGCCTGATTTCTAACTCTCATAAGTGAGATGTTTCTTTTCTTACTTCGTACATCTTATTTTTCACTTTTACCTACTCGTTTGTTAATCCTTTTTCTTATTTCTCACTATGAAAAAAGAAAAATGAAAAGAGAGAAATAACAAATGAGAAATGAGAAGTGAGACGTCTCACACCTCATTTGCTATCTCTCAATTCTCATATCTTACTTCTCACAGTTGAGAGTGAAAAATAACAAGTAACCAGCAAGAAGTAAGAAATAAAATATGAGTAGTGAGAAGTATAACTTCTCACCCATAACTCCTAATTTCTTATTTCTTCCTTCGCATTTTTCAATTTTGAAGCGAAAAGTGAGATTTTTTGTCTTCATGTATGTGAATTTTTATATTTGGATCAGCTCTTCACTCAGTAAGATTTTTTTTTTAAATCGACATAATTTCCTTCGGAAATTCACAAAACCACCTACTTCCGGAAATTCGAAAGAATTTTCCTCGGAGGTTCGGAGGATATTTTTTCGGAAAGTTGGAAAAGTTTCTGAATATCCGTGTGAAATGCTTTTTAGGAAGAAATTCTTCCGAATTTCTTGGTAAAAATTGTCCAAATATTCTTATGACTGTTTTCAATGGGTAGACTTCAAGCACTCTCACAGGAAATACTTGGCTTGTTTTATACTTTTTATCAAGAACACTGAGCAAGAAATGTCTGCATAAAAAGTAATTACGAAAATTTGAGTTCAAGGCTCTTCAATCCTCTTTGAACGAACACAATTATTTTTGCCTCGAATCTCAATAAAGGCGCCCACTAATCAAGTTTCCAAACTGAAACAACTGCGTTCCAGAAAACCGATATTGTCGTCCCACACTCGACCGTCTCGCTATCTAATAACGAGACAGTTAGTGATGGAATCAAGTCCCTAAAATATCCGCATGAGGCAACTGCGTTTCATCGGCGAAAGAAAACATAATACCTAAATAGACAAACCGAAAACAACGGATGACAACAGAAACAATACCCCGAAATCAGATTCCTCCCGGATTAGGGGCGGTCGTCGTTGGGGCGACGGGACGCGACGCACCATCATCGGCAGTTGACAGTGTATCTGCAGAAATCTTTCCATCCGAACGGATCCATTCGGCGGGATCCAAATAAAGCGAAAAACAATTAGGACTCCGTCGACTGGCTGGCGGGCGAACACCGAGGGCGGCCGCTGGGGGGTGTGGAAAAGCGAGATATGATACCCCCCCTTGTCGATTCGGGGAAAAGTAAACCGACCGAGTTGCTTTATTTGTGAACCCCGCTCGAGTTCAGTGGCCGTCTGTGTCGGCTGTGGGAGATCTATTTAGGTGGAACTAATAGGACGATGTAATTTTCATCATTTTTATGTTTCAATTTGAGAGAATCGTATTAAATTATCAAACTTGTAACACTGATTTCGAAACAATTGGTAAAGGGGATACTTCGAAAGGCTGTGGGAAATATGATACAAATCGTTCAATTATTGAAGCGTGTGCAAAACGATGACAACACCGATGACAGCCACTGAAAGCGTTCAGTTGTCAATACTTCTGTCGTGTTTTTTAGCTGATGGTAGCGGAAACTAAGTTTAGTGCCTATTTACATTGAGTGAATTAGTGCAAATGATGAAGTTTCGTTGCGTTGGTGTTATCCCATATAGCAATGCGCATTGTCCGTCACCGAGGGTTTTTTCTACGCGTTTCAAGCCAAAATGTGCACGAGATCATTTCTTTCAGTGTGTGTAGAGTCCATTTGCTTTCTACGTGCCAGTGACGTGTCTTTATGTCTAGCTTGATCAATCTACCATTTGACCGGAAAATAGGTTCGATTCGCATCCCATCTCCTAAGAAGAAAACCGGTTTCCAGCTACGGTGAGGTGGATTTCCTAAGATTTTCCCTAGTGGAAGTGGTGGAGTCTCCTCCACGGCTGATTTCTACTCTCCAAACAGGGGGTTCAGTGTAGAGTAGGAGCCCAAACATGTGAGAATGCTAGCACTGCATAAAGCGATACGAACCTGTTTCAGCAGCAGATCCGAATTGGCCGACAGGCACGTGACCAGATATTTGGTTAAACTGAGGAACGAGCCGAGCACTTCGGACGTCAGATGATCCCGGGACGAGCGTTGCAGCATGAACGATATCACCAGAAAGCCGCGGTTCTGAGAAAAACCAAGGAAAACGTTACATTCACGCGTGATATGATTTAGACTTGAGGATCTTACCTGAATCATGTGCTGTTGAACGGTTTGCGAACTTTCGACCAGCTCGCAGATGAATCCGAGCAGTTTTGCACTGAAGGAATACAGACCCGTTATTAGATCGATAACAATTTTCATTCGATCGAAATGAATCAACTTACCACAGGGTTGGATCCTTCTTGACGTCGGTGCCCTCGTAGGGCATATCCAGTTGGGAAAACAGCGGAAATAGCACCTGAATTCCACCGATCGAGTTGAGCGTACAGTGTATCGAGTGGGTCACTACGGCTTTGACGTCCTGTGGTGGGAACGAAAATTCAATCCAGTTTACAAATATTTCATTGAAAAAAAAAAGAAGCGAATACAAACCTGTAGCATGAGCGAATGGGGCGTATGTACAAAGAAGGACAGGTTGCCCTTGGGGGCTGATTGCAGACACAGCTGGCCATCGGTGGCCACCGGGTTGTACATGAACACGATTGCACTCGAAAGTTTGCCGTCGTACAGCACCTGCAGCATAGCGGATTGGGATTAGTTTTTACGGGGCGAAAATTAAAAATAAAACACTCATTGGCCACTAATTAATCGAACACTCATACAATGACGAACACGAAGTTATAACGCAAAACAAAGCTCATTCAACTAGAGAGAGAGATTCTACTTGCATCATGCTAAGATAACTAAGATAAATATTAAATAAAAATAAAATTTAAAGTGGAGTTCAGATATTAACGTTTTGTTTGCAAATATTTCGTTTTTTCTTCATTCTGATTTGCATGTCATTCGAAATTGTATTATGCTGATTACAAATTTGACATTTGATTTGAAAATCTGTTCAGAGTTCTATTCTAAATTCTGTCTGGTATATTATTTCAAGTTCGATTTGGCAAATTGTTTGGATTTATTTTCACATGATTAGGCTTCGATTATAGCATTCAAATTGGCTTTCTATTTGACAATGTTTTCGTTATCGGTTTCAACTTTCATTTGTCCAGGATTAGTTCGAATATGTAATCGGATTGTGATTGACATTTAGGGCATATAGCCATGGCAACTACCCCTTATTCCTAGCCGTTATCGAAGTCATCGCTTCTGCTTCTTCTCGAAATTAAATATGACGTCCACTACTTTTTGAAATTTTTAGACCCCCCTCCCCGCTCTGACACGCTTTTTCTTATACCTAGTATATGTAGTGTCACAAAATCTAAGACCCCCTCTCCCCCTAAAACCTGTGACATCATTGTTGAACGACCCCTTATGTGGAAAGCAAAACGAAATTTTGTTCTGCATTGTGCGGATGCGTAAATTAATCAGAAAACGATAATGTGTTTCTGAGTAGCCATCGAGCAAGCGTTGTGCAGTGCGTGTTTTAGTCGTCGCCAAGTAGTTAAGATATCGAATCAGTCTTCGGGAAAATTCGTAAGACATGCGTTGCATTTCCGATTTTGTATCCTCATGAATATTGCGTCGTTCAAAAGAAACAATTAGTCGCTTACCAAGCCGATTTCCAATATATTTCCTTCCCAACTAACATGCTATTCCTTTCCAGTGCGCTCATGGAGATGCAGAGGATTCATCGGTCTCTTGTAGCAATGATTGTCGAACTAATTTTCCTCCCCTTATCCTAATTGACTGTGACTGGACGTGGCCGGCATCGTTATTGGTCTTGAGTTAAAGAAACTCCGAAGCATGTACAGTCAGAATAGCTTTCTAGTCCCGAGAAAACTATTCAATTGGTGAGCTGTGCATTATTTGTTGTTTCTCGGCCAATCACGACTAGCAACTACGATGGTTACAGTCAATCAAGCTAAGCTAAGCTAAGTTAGTTAGAAGTATGACGTCATATCTCCGTGGCGCTATTCTCGTGAGCTGACAATGAGAATAACAATTTGCCACAATTTATTTTTGGCCAAATCTCATTTCTCACTTTTCACTTCTCAAACCACTTTTCTCACTTTTTACTTCTTATTTGTCACTAATCACTTCTCAATGGATGGATTCAACGGCAACCGACCCGGCAACCAAGGACACCGATTGGAAAGTCGAATTTTGGAACGTGACACCCTTGAACAAATCCGCACAGAAGGTAGGCGTGAGCGGCAAATCAAGGAAACACGGTTGCCCAAAACCGGAGAACGTGAATTTCGAGCGATAGATCCCATAGCAAACACTTTATACAAGTATGTACTACATCTAATATAGCGGCATTGGCAGAGCCGAACGTGGAATTGACGTCATGGAGAGCGGTAGGCAGATTAGGCGAGTTATCCGGTGGAAGCCGATAAGCGACCGCATTTACGTGGTGCCTTAACGAAGGAATATCCTAATGACGCGAAGAATGCGTTATAAGAGAGCCTTGATAAGGCCTAGGGAGAGTGCCTTTACACGATGTAAAGATTGACGGAACTTGCGGAGGAATTCCTGACGTAAATTCTGACGGAGCTTCCGGAGCTTCCAGACGGAACTTGGAGAGAAATTCCAAACGAAACTTTTGAAGAAACTCCTGACGGAACTATCGGAAGAATTTCTGACGGAACTTTTGAAGAAACTCCTGACGGAACTATCGGAAGAATTTCTGACGGAACTATTGGAGGAATTCCTGACGAAAGTTCCGCAGAAATTCCTGGTGAAGGAAACCTTTCAGAGGAACTTCTGGAGCAATTCCTGGCGAAATTTTTGAAGGAACTACGGGAGAATATTCTGGAGGAACTGAGGAATGCCTTGAGTAAGTTCCGCAGGAATTCCTGCAGGAACATCCGATATTCAGTGAGGAACTTCCGGGAGTATTTGTGCAGGAGCTTCCGGAGGAATTTCTTGAGGAAGAACTGCAGGAATTCGTGGAGCAACTTCCGGAAGACCTTCTGGAGGAATTCGTGAAGAAACATCCGGAGGAATTCCTGACGGAACTTACGGAAAAATTCTTGACGGAACTTCCGGAGGAATTCCAGACGAAACTTCCGGAGAAATTCCAGACGGAACTTCTGGAGGAATTCCTGACGGAACTTCCAGAGGAATTCCTGACGGAAGTTTCGGAGGAATTCCTGACGGAACGTCCTGAAAGAATTCCTGACGGAACTTCCTGGAGGCATTCCTGACGGAACTACCTGAAAGAATTCCTGACGGAACCTTCTGGAGGAATTCCAGACGGAACTTGAGGAGGAATTCCTAAAGGAACTTCCTGAAGGAATTCTAGATGGAACGTCCTGGGAAAAATCGTGACGGAACTTCTAGGAGGAATCTCTGACGGAGCTTCCGGAGGAATTCCCGACGGAACTTCCGGAGGAATTCCCGACAGAGCTTCTGAGGCAATTCTTGACATAACTTCCGAAGGAACTCCTGACGGAACTTCCGATGGGATTCCTGATAGAACTTCAGGAGGAGTCTCACGAAATTTCCGGAAGAATTCCTCACGGAACTTCCGGAGGAATTCTTGAGGGAACTTCCGATGGAACTTCAGGACGAACTTTCGGAGGAGTTCCTGACGGAACTTCCGGAGGAGTTCCTGACGGAACTTCCGGAGGAGTTCTTGACGGAACTTTCGGAGGAGTTCCTGACGGAACTTTCGGAAGAGTTCCTGACGGAACTTCCGGAAGAGTTCCTGACGGAACTTCCGGAGGAGTTCCTAACGGAACTTCCGGAGGAGTTCCTAACGGAACTTCCGGAGGAGTTCCTAACGGAACTTCCGGAGGAGTTCCTAACGGAACTTCCGGAGGAGTTCCTGACGGAACTTCCGGAGGAGTTCCTGACGGAACTTCCGGAGGAGTTCCTGACGGAACTTCCGGAGGAGTTCCTGACGGAACTTCCGGAGGAGTTCCTGACGGAACTTCCGGAGGAGTTCCTGACGGAACTTCCGGAGGAGTTCCTGACGGAACTTCCGGAGGAGTTTCTGACGGAACTTCCGGAGGAGTTCCTGACGGAACTTCCGGAGGAGTTCCTGACGGAACTTCCGGAGGAGTTCCTGACGGAACTTCCGGAGGAGTTCCTGACGGAACTTCCGGAGGAGTTCCTGACGGAACTTCCGGAGGAGTTCCTGACGGAACTTCCGGAGGAGTTCCTGACGGAACTTCCGGAGGAGTTCCTGACGGAACTTCCGGAGGAGTTCCTGACGGAACTTCCGGAGGAGTTCCTGACGGAACTTCCGGAGGAGTTCCTGACGGAACTTCCGGAGGAGTTCCTGACGGAACTTCCGGAGGAGTTCCTGACGGAACTTCCGGAGGAGTTCCTGACGGAACTTCCGGAGGAGTTCCTGACGGAACTTCCGGAGGAGTTCCTGACGGAACTTCCGGAGGAGTTCCTGACGGAACTTCCGGAGGAGTTCCTGACGGAACTTCCGGAGGAGTTCCTGACGGAACTTCCGGAGGAGTTCCTGACGGAACTTCCGGAGGAGTTCCTGACGGAACTTCCGGAGGAGTTCCTGACGGAACTTCCGGAGGAGTTCCTGACGGAACTTCCGGAGGAGTTCCTGACGGAACTTCCGGAGGAGTTCCTGACGGAACTTCCGGAGGAGTTCCTGACGGAACTTCCGGAGGAGTTCCTGACGGAACTTCCGGAGGAGTTCCTGACGGAACTTCCGGAGGAGTTCCTGACCGAACTTCCGGAGGAGTTCCTGACCGAACTTCCGGAGGAGTTCCTGACGGAACTTCCGGAGGAGTTCCTGACGGAACTTCCGGAGGAGTTCCTGACGGAACTTCCGGAGGAGTTCCTGACGGAACTTCCGGAGGAGTTCCTGACGGAACTTCCGGAGGAGTTCCTGACGGAACTTCCGGAGGAGTTCCTGACGGAACTTCCGGAGGAGTTCCTGACGGAACTTCCGGAGGAGTTCCTGACGGACCTTCCGGAGGAGTTCCTGACGGAACTTCCGGAGGAGTTCCTGACGGAACTTCCGGAGGAGTTCCTGACGGAACTTCCGGAGGAGTTCCTGACGGAACTTCCGGAGGAATTTCTGCCGGAACTTCCGGGGGAGTTCCTAACGGAACTTCCGGAGGAGTTCCTGACGGAACTTCCTAAGGAGTTCCTGACGGAAATTCCTGAGGAGTTCCTGACGGAACTTCCTGAGGAGTTCCTGACGGAACTTCCGGAGGAGTTCCTGACGGAACTTCCGGAGGAGTTCCTGACGGAACTTCCGGAGGAGTTCCTGACGGAACTTCCGGAGGAGTTCCTGACGGAACTTCCGGAGGAGTTCCTGACGGAACCTCCGGAGGAGTTCCTGGCGGAACTTACGGAGGAGTTCCTGGCGGAACTTCCGGAGGAGTTCTAGAGTTCCGCGTTCTAGGAGGAAGTTCCGTAGGAGTTTCAGGAGGAAGTTCCGGAGAAGTTTTTGGAGGATCTTCCGGAGAAGTTCCTGAAGGATCTTCCGGAGGAGCTCCTGACGAAACTTCCGGAGGAGTTCCAGCAGGAAGTTTCGGAGGAGTTCCAGGAGGAAGTTTCGGAGGAGTTCCAGGAGGAAATTCCGGAGAAGTTTCAGTAGGAAATTCCGTGGGAGTTCCTGGAGGATCTTCCGGAGGAGTTCTTGAAGGACCTATCGGAGGAATCCCTCGAGTAAATTCCGAAGGAATCCCTGGAGGTTGTTCCGTAGGAATTTTTATATGAATTTCTGGACGAATTCTGGGAACATTTCAGAAGGAACTGTTTTTGAGAAATTCCGAAAAAAATCTGTAGCAGAAAATTAGTTAACGTCGACTGATGCCGCCGCCGACTAAAAATTATCTATTACGCTGCCGCCTATGAAATTCCAATTGGTGCACATGCCGTTCACTATTCTAAATAATCACTGCTGACTTCTCACTTCTCACTATTCATTTCTCTATTATTATTACTTGATTCTCATTTCCCATTTCTTACTTGTTACTACTTAATTCTCATTTATCACTCCTCACTTTTCAGTTTTCCACTCCTCACTTCTGATTTTCAATTCTCATTATTCGCTTCTTACCTCTCATTTTACACTTCTCATTTCTCTCTGCTCACTACTCATTTCTCACTTCTCACATTTCGCTTCTTACTTCTTATTTCTGACTCCTCAATTCTTATTTATCACTTCTCATTTCTCACTACTTTTTTCTCACTTTTTCCTTCTAACATCTAATTTGTCACTTCTCTTTCGTTATTCTCACTTTTCACTTTTTTCTTCCCACTGCTCATTTTCAAATTCTCACTTCTCATTCTCAATTCTCACTGCTTATTTCCCACCACCCATTTCTCACTTCTCGCTTTTCACATCTCACTTCTAATTTTGCACTTCGCACTAATTTTTCAATTCTCACTACTCACTTCTCACAAATTATTTTTCAGCTCTCATTACTCGCTTCTCCTTTGTCAATCCTCACTTCTCACTGTCTCACTTTTTCCATAATAAATCATTTCCGTCATTTCCGCAATCGTGGGAGGTAGATTTAAGTCTTCTTTGTCATAACAGAAGAAATAAAATTTAGTCCCATCTCAACGTTACTTGTCACTAGTTCAATACCACATCCATGCATCTTGGATTGCGAGATTTGGTTCTGTTTGTGTAGAGATGGAATTTTTACCCGTAATTTTTTCCTGCGATTGAGTTTATACTTCGGGAAACTTTTTCTTTGTTCATGTAGGCTTCTTATCCTGTTACGGACAACGCAAAACCCGCTCGCATTTAAATTACATAGGAGACCAAAACCCGGGACACCTGCCTTTCACTTCAGTTTCACGTCTCAGTCTCATGTTATTTAACGTAACATACTCCGCGATACAAAAAAAACGAATACAAAACGCGATATATTTCACCAATTTGGGATAACACACCGGAGTTACAATTCAGTCCGATTTGGTTGCAGTAACGCATCTACGATTCCATTAAGTCGTCCATTAAGTTGACCAAACTCATCGTTTGCTGATGGACCAATTCAATCCATGTTGTTATTGTCATTCCATTTCAATTAATCCGCATTTCTGTTTTTTTAAACTAATGGTTCAAATTGATCTCCACTGAATCTGATTAAAATGTTGTTTGGTATTAAAATAATAAAAATAAAATCTCGTCCTATCTTCATGAAATACGCGCTAAATGTAAAGTACTTCACGATCTTCTGGAGCGTCTTTAAAAGCACCATGATTGAAAGAAATATCTTCTCTCGAAAAACAAGAAGAAATAATTTACATTTATCATGTATTTTTCTTACAAACATCTACATTCACACTTCAATCGCATAAATAATTTATTTATATGTTGTTATAAAAAATATTTAAACCTGCTTTCCTCACTTCTTCAAGCCTGCGGGACATCACAGGACAGTTAACTGCGCAGTGTAACTCAGGATATTAAACCAAACCTTAAAACTAAATCAAAAAGTAAATAACACAAAAAGCATGCTTACAGAGCCAAAATCAAACGGTTCGCCGGAAGCGTCTAGCATAATGCCACTGCCGCCGCCCAGCACGGCAACCGAGCCACCGGATCCGGCGGCAGTACCAGCAGCAGCAACAACAGCAGCTGCTGCTGCAGTGGACCCACCGCCCGCACCGCCACCAGCAGCGGTGCCAGTGGTTGTGGCCGGGCCCAGTGCCGATTTGGCGGCAGCGTTGGCCACCAAGTTCCGATGGATGTTGGATTCGATCGGAGCCGGCGGTGTCGGCGAGAGGGACGATAGGGCGGCGGAGGGTGGAACGGCCGCAGTGCCGCCGAGTCCGCTGCCGCTACCCCCGCTGGCGGCCGGCTCGAAACTCACCCGCTTGTGGTTGTCCGGCAGGTTTAGGTAGCACTCGTTGTCGAACCGGAACTGGGACTGTGGAGGGTAAATAAAAGAAAAACGTGGCCGGTTAGTGTGACTGTCATTTGATAGAATTGGGAACATGCGGCAGTTACTTACCTTATAGCCGGGTCCTAACCGGTGCATGGCGCAGATTTGCTGTGTTGTCAGAGCCTCACTGAAGAGGTAGATTGCAGCCATCTGGCCGCAGAATACCCGCTCTTCGTCCAGTTCCGGTGTAGCACCGATGTAGCACTTGTCGAAGGGCTGTGAAATTGTAAAAAAATGTTTTCAAACTCCTCCCAATAGCGTGGTTCCAGGAAGTAACTCACATCGTTGGTCGACACGAACCAGGCCATCTCGGTGCTGGACGCGAGCTGACCGTTGACCAGGCACTTGATCTCACTCTTGGTCCAGCGGTTGTAGATGTACACGATGGCGATCATGTACCACTTGCGCGGTTGAAACTCGTACTTGACGCAGTGCTGGAAACCCTTGCCCTTGACCTTCATCGACGTCAGCACCAGGCAGTTGCCGACAAAGTGCGCCGTATAGCCAACGCCTTTGGACGTTTTGAAGCTGTTTGGAAGACGGTAATCGGTAATCAAAATTTTCATGTTATTAGGTATGGGACTTACCAATAAAGATAGGGTTTCTCGCGCTCTATGTTGACCGAGTTGATCGGATCAAGTCGGAACCATGTCGTGAAGGTGAACCCATTCTCGTAAGGCCATTTCGCTAGCGGCGGGAGAACGACGGCCTATTGGAAGAGAATAATACATTGCAATGATAGAAGACAATGCGCATTTTGTTGATAAACATTTTGCGCAGGTTAGCTTTGCATGGATTGTTCAACGGAATTATTGATACCAAGTTTGTGTTGAAAACTTTGGATGAAACTATTTTTTGATACCCATTTCCGAATCTTTGACCCATCCTTTTTCGGAGGATTACTGGAGGAATCTACGAAAGTCTCCGAGAGGAAGCCTCAGAGCGTTGGTTCTTAGAAAAAATCCGCAAAAATCGACACTTACCGATCCCTTCCGCCCCGGGAAGCTGAAGAACACATCGGGCCCGTTCCGGTGGGGCATCTGCTTGAGCACGTTCAACAGTTTGGCCGAATGCCGGGGCCATTTGGCGTTGATGGCCTTCATCGCACCGAACAGCAACTTCAGCTCTTTCACTGTGATGCTGTAGCTCGCCAGGACGCCGAGCATCTCGATGAGCAGGTCTGACGGAATCGATGAGTTTGAATTTTAAAATTGGTGAGCTTGAAAACGAAAATGCTGGTCAACTTACCGGCGACGATGGGCTCGGCCCGTGGTAACCGCGCCAGCACGTGTTCGATCAGTCCGATCTCGGTGCACGCCTGCAGGTTGCGGACGCTCTTCTTGAGGATGGCGATGAACACGCTCCACACTTCGGCCTGCAGATTGGCCGGACAGTGGTCCAGCAGTTCCAGCATGTGTTTCACGTTCTGGGCGTCCTGGACGACGAAGTTCAGCTCCATGTCGAACTCGCCGCCGACGAGCTACGGGAAGGAAAGGAAAAGGAAATAGAAGAATTCGATTAGGATTTGGCTCGCAACAATGCTGGATCTTAGCTGGTCTTCCATGGGTTAGCGGTGATAACGCAAAGCATGTCTGAGTTGTAGTAGCCAGAGGCACATAACAAGCAAAAATTTCTATCTTTTTATTTTTATTTTGTCGGCTTTTCATACAAGCATGCAGGAGGACCCTGTGGAGATACTAATTCGATATAATGAAATTTAATTTATTTTTTTGACGAGACTGTGATGTGTTGAACGACATAGATTAACATACGGTATGCTGACGCTGCAATTATAACTGTCACATATTTGCTTAATTTCTTATCTATATATGGGACAGTTATGCTTTTATGGGTAGTAAGAATATTTTATATTGCTTCAAAAATGTATGCAAGACTTTCAACAGGAACCACTGGACTTTATTCGTTGGGAATGGAAGTAATTTTTGTAATGTTCGTCGTCGGCAGAAAAACGCACTTTGTGTACGTAAAGGCTCTAGGGTAACTTTTTGTAGGAGGTCTGGGGATTCGGATAATGTTAGATACCAACAATCGATCGACTAAGATCGACGAAGTGAGGACATACCGTGTGTCGGTGTGTATGTATGCTAGGCAAGGATGTTATCGATCATTTAGTAATTTGCGTTCGATCATTTAGTAGTTTGTCAATAACTTATTCCAGAATCTGAATTTCAAAATGTGTTGTACGCTGGACTTCTAGCGCGAAGGTTTTTCTCCAACTCTGGCAAATGGTTCGTTGTTTGAATTCAACTAGTAACGGAGCTATAGCTATAGTTTCAGTAACTTAGACTAAATGATAACAAAATTCCAATCATTTAGTTAAAGCTACTGCAACTAGCGCTATAACTCCGTTATTAGTTGAATTCTAACAACAAACCATTGCACAGTTATAGATAAACCTTCGCACTAGAAGTCCATCATACAACACATTTAGAAATTCATCTTCTGGAATGAGTTATTGACAAACTACTAAATGATCGAACGCAAATTACTAAATGATCGATAACATCCTTGGAGGAGATATGGCAAAAATCTGTTTTGAATTTGCTAGTTTTACCACTTGGTTCAGCAATTTAACTCATATTCTTATTGAACTGAACAATTTTTCGCTAATAAACATTGTTTTATATAGTTTTCATCGAAATAATCGAAATTTCGTATGTACAAAATAGTGCGGGTAAAATGAACACTGCCTGGTGGTAAAATGAACATCGCTTCTAAAACCCTTTTGAAACATTTAATTTTCTTTTTTCACTCTGGCACTGTATATACGACTAATTGAGATTACGAGAGCCTTTTGAAAATCTGGTATAACTTTGAAAAGCTCTTAATTATCAAAATAATAAAAGAAGGAAAAAAGTTTTAAAATATAAATTATTTTAAATTAAATTTAGATATTCAAAGTTTTATCTTGGTTATTTGATACGGTTTGTTTCTTGAACTTTCGCTTCACAATTGCACAACTTTTATCATAAATTTGTGAAAGTTTGATACAAGTGTTCATTTTACCCACATACGTGCCTTGTGATAAATAACTCTTCCTCTAACTATGCAAAACAATAATTTTACTATTTACCCCTGCAACATCTTTGTGAAGGTTGTTAAGAATTAAAGCTTGCGGAAAAATGGTTAGAAATTACATCAGACCCTATTTTTACGGCCTCGTTTGATATTTCTGATAGTACCCAAGTAACCATGAAGCTATATATACTTGTAAAAAACACAGCCCTAAAAGTTGACTTAAAGTGGAAAAGGGCAATTATAAGATCGAATTAATGGTTCATTACTTTGGCATGTTGAAATAAAGCACCAGTAATGCATCGCTGCATTCGTACTGCTGATTTAGGGTAACGTTGTCTGACAGTTGATAAATAAATGCAAAAACACATTGTTAAAACAGATCTAATGCAATTAGCATTTGGAATGCCGATTTGTGATTGATATATGTGCAATATTGTAATGCTTGGTGTTACTTGGGTATTGGTTTTTGCATTGAAACTTTTCGTTTCGTCACTGAAACCATTGACACTTGTCTTCAGCGACTGCTTCCGCGATAGAGCATTTGCACATTTTTTTTCACTCATACATCTATATTGCTGTCAAAATGTGGATTTGACAATTAAATTTTCAGCTAAAAGCTCTATTCTTTGACACCGGTGCACTCACACAACCAATCGATATCAGTGGATTATTTTAGGTAACTCATTTTGCACTCACCACATCAAAACAAAGTCGCTACTATATGTAGGTTAACATGCGAGAGGTTTTGAAGGAACTGGTCTACGGTGGCGCTATCTACTCGATTCATAGCGGCAAATTTTGCTTTTTCATTGATCCATTGTCAAAAAATCAGGAGTACCAACTTGACCACTATCTCCTTGTCGCAGAGTTTGGTGCTGAGTGCTCGGCGCGGAAACCCAAAGGTGGGAATAAAATTTTGGGGCTTATGCGCAATAATAGCTATTCGTTCGGTCTCAAAACCAAAATATTAGCTCAGGTACCTTATTTTATTTCGAGGTAAACGTGTGCAAAAAAGAAGGATGAACATACGCCTAAATAGTGTTTTAATATAAATATAGCCAACTGTTCATTTTACCACCTCTTCTCCTACACTTAGAAAATAATGAATTCACTTGGGAACTTTATTTAAGTCATAAATTAACTAAATTGAATTCATGCATGACAAATTCTTAAATTTATACCTCCAATGCATATATTTTAGTATCATTAAGAATAACTTGATATTAGTGGTTGTCTAGTACTTTTTTGAACAGCATGCCGAGAGCTGTTCTTGCTAGTTTCATTGTTAGGTACAGCAGTCGAAGTAATCAAATTTACTGTACTTCATTTATTCTTTTATTAGATAAATAGCCATACTTCAAGACGAGCTATTGTTGAAGCATAATGGTAAGTAAAAGAATATTTTCTCTACAGACCGACATTCCGGATTTTAGTTCCCACGCTCTTAATTGGGCAGAAATTTTGAATTGATTTTCCATGCTCTTCACTCTTCATGAACATGGGAGCTGAATTCCAACAAGACAACCATGATATTGGCTTGGATATAGGTAAAAAATGATCCGATTTGTTTTGTTTCCAATTTTAATTTACAGCATCAGATAACGCAGCGTACGTTCCTGCAACTATCCCACAATATACTCAGCATAGACGCTAGAAGACGGGGCATCGCAGAATATTTCTGACGAAAAAAATAGTTGCAGATCGATCAGTTTTGCAGTTTGCAGT
Source organism: Armigeres subalbatus (assembly GCF_024139115.2). Classification (NCBI taxonomy): domain Eukaryota; kingdom Metazoa; phylum Arthropoda; class Insecta; order Diptera; family Culicidae; genus Armigeres; species Armigeres subalbatus. Next base: position 247,311,927 of record NC_085139.1, on the reverse strand, counting down.
TTTATAATAGAAAATGATTTTTTTATGATATTTGGCACTTGACTGTTTTTATTGGGAATTAATAAAACGAGAGTTTATGAATGGTAGTAAAATTACCGTTGTGTATATAACAGCAACTTTATATTTTGAAAAATAATTATAAATTTATAAAGAATGAAGCAAATATTGATACTAATAAAAAGTCATAAAATGCATAAAAACTAGCTATTTCATTCAACTGTCAAATGCACAGTTTTAGTTAAAAAATAACTAAAAAATATGCATTTGGTAACTATATAACACTTAGTTCAACTTGATCCATCTACGTTTTATTCATGTTATGCATGAACCCAGCCAAACCGTCATTTTGCATAAAAAGTAGTTATTTGGTACCTACTAAATTATTATCTGAGTGTACATGTTACTCACTCTATTTTTGCGATATACACCCTTCTTCTTGTTTACGTACTAGCGCGCTTTCGAACGAAAGCTGATGCTCATTCCCGTATACGCCAGCAAAATCAAATGGGGAAACGATTCGAACAAACTGCATTCGTTCGAAAGTTTCGTTCGTCCGTAAACAAGAATAGGGGTGATAAGCTATTTTAATCTGTCCATTTGGTGAGAATTTCTCAATGTTTTTAACAATGCCTAATTCAATATAAATAGGTAGATAAGCGATATCCTAACGCACTATCTTTTATCAATTGGAATAAGATCGAAATTAAACTTTTTATAATAATTTTCGTAATCAGGCAAGAAACTTGAAGGGTTGTTTATCATTCGATTTCTGCTGATTCATCTTCATTCAATGGTTTTAGCTGAACTGCGCCGATAACAACCCTTTCAACGCGTCCTCGCGTCGATTTATTTTGCATAGTTCCATTCACCACCAGCACCAAATCTCCTACCGCAATATCCTTCACGTCGTCGAACCATTTAGATCGTCTCGAAATCACTGGCAAATATTCTGTGAGCCATCTTCTCCACAATCCGTCGGAAAGATGCTGAGCCAATATCCAGCTGCTTCTCAGGGTCGATCGGTACTCCATAGATACCACTGGCAACGGCTTGATACCGCTGGAACTCCCAAGCAAGAAGTGGTTGGGAGTAAACGATTCTTGATCTGCGGATTCTAACGGAATGTAAGTTAATGGTCTCGAGTTAATAATTCCTATCGCCTCGATCATAACTGTTTCAAGCGTTTCGTTGTCGGGTTTTCTGCCAGTTTTGAGAAGAGTTCCAATGACTGGTGGTAGGTCATTTGGCATAAAGGTCATTTGGCATAATTTCGTTTGGCATAACGGCCGTTTGGTATAATGTTCATTTGGTATAATAGTTGTGTAATCATCAATTTCGAATCTTATGCATAATATGTTCAATTATTTATAAAGATTATCACTTGAACATTATTTTGAATTAAAGATCAGATTCTATCAAATCCAGGCTTGACAAAACTCCTCACACATGCTAGAGTTAAGGTCACTCCTGACGGAATCCAAGTTTAAAAGTGCTCGCGTTTTCGGGGGCACACCACTCGATACGGAAGCAACGCAAAACTGTCATTTTTATTATTTCACGCATGCTGCGACACAGCAAAGCTATATCAACAAAAATGACAGTTGTGCGCCGCCTCTGAATCGAGTGGTGTTCCCCCGAAAACGCGAGCACTTTGGAACTTGGATTCCGTCAGGAGTAACCTTAAATAAAATCATCATCAGCAAAATGCTGCCTTCGCATCCTCACAATTGAGTGGAAGCGTAAAAAAGCAGAGGTACAAAAACACAGAGTGAGGAAAAGCAAAATAAAAACACATGTGAGTGAGGCGTCGGGTGAAAGAGCACTCATTGAGCCTCCGGAGCGACGCTTTTTATGTGAAAAAATCTTGGAGGCAGTTTTGAGTGTGAGTGTAAGTGAGTGACGCACCGAAAGAAAAAGATGAACAGATAGAATCGCTCTTGTTTTGCGACAAACAAGCTGGGGTAATGATGCACAATGTTGGGAGTTTTGATGCTTATTTTTGCTCCTCAAAAAAACTCTCTCTTTTGCTCATTTTCTAGCGAAGAGTTTTTGGCAAGCCTGCAAATCACTGCTCGAAGGAGCTTTGGTAGATGTTTTATTATCTGGCTATTTCACATAAATTATTTTTACCTCTGGGTAAGCAGCAAGATCGTCGTTGACTAAGACAAACGACCAAATACGGAAACTCAAATAGAAAAAAAATCATTCCACGTCGAGCATCCGAGCGAGATGGTTCTAAGCAGAGTGTCAAATAATCGAAATTATTTGGTGAAGCCCACTTTTCTTCACTTGTCAGCTCACTTCCAGACACACTATGGACTGTCAATATTCGGTTGAATATTAGTCATTGAATATTTTTGCACTTTCCACAAATTTATATATTATTTCAAATCTAAACACGTTTCGATTGACTAAAGTTATGTATCACACAGAAATGAGTCCGATTTGCGCCTGTGAGGCAATTTCACACTTAAACGTCAACAAAATCAATAATAATTATGTTTTTTCTGCAAATAGTAAGCATTTTCAGTGACAGTCGAATGAATGAGTCGATGGAATAGCAGCCGGATGACACCATCTATGCTTCTGGCTCCAGCATAAAATTCACGTTATTATTTTGCTGTGGGCGTTATTTTCTGATACAATATTGTTACCAAATATTCAAATTTGTTTTGCACCGTACTAACCGTGTTGTGTTGAATGACGGTCTTATTACAATTGAATTGAAAATCGAACACATTTTTAACGGCACGGAATAGGTGGTATATAACGATAATAGTAATAAAATCATTCAAATCGCTTAACAACAATTACTCCATCACAGAAAATTAGTCCTGAAATGGTGTTTTTGTTTACTAATTTTGAATTGTCAGTGGGGCCCACCGCGCGCTAACCCCAGAGATGTTAGCCACCATTTTTCCCATTGGATAGATAGGCGATGACAGCAGGGTGTGGAATAGTCATCTGACTACGTCATTCTATGTTTTGAATAATCATGCGATGTTTGTCATAAATCGGACAGAAGAAGCTTCATGAAGTTGAATATTTTAAGGCTACCTTACACCTCGGGAAAATTTTCCTCCGGATTTTGGTCCCCGTGCATTTTAAATGGGGCCGGGATTTTGATTTTCCGTGCCCAAATCCCGAAAACATCGCATATGCAAAAATGCATGGGGAAAAATCCGCGGACCAAATTCCCGAGGTGTGAGGCTACCTTTAAAATAGCCTCACACCTCGGGAATTTGGTCCGCGGATTTTTAACCCATGTGTTTTTACATATGCGATGTTTTCGGAATTCGGGTACGGAAAATCAAAATCCCGGCCCCATTTAAAATGCACGGGGACCAAAATCCAGCGGAAAATTTTCCCGAGGTGTAAGGTAGCCTTTACGCTCTGATTCTAAGTCCACGTACGGTCTGTTTCTCTTTTGTTTTTTTCTTCCTGAAGTACAGGTAGTTGCAGTGTTGTCTGCGGCGAGAACACCAACAACAGCGTGGTTTGTTTCGACCGCACCACTGGCGAGTGTTCATCCAGCCAGTGTGTGCTGTCAGTACCGTTAGCCGGCGACACAGCATTGTGAACGCAAGTATTTACTTGAGCTCCCTCTCATTGTTCCCTCTCTTCTCCATCTTATTGGAATAGTTTTTTCCTTTTTAACTCTTCTTTCCCTCTCATTAAGGCTCTATAAACCGTAATCAATCCGATAATGACAATGATTTTATTCAAATCCGCACTAATACTAATAAAGTTTTGAAATAAATTCAATATTTTGGGTTATTAACGGACTTACCCTCTATCATAATATATTCATGGCATTTCCATATTAATTTTCCTTATCAAAACTAGCAATTACTGAGGAATTGCTGGAAAAACAAAAACTGCCTTTTCCTAAATCGATATTCGTTTGTTCATCGAACGCATACTAACGTTCGAACGTTCGGATCGAACACATACACACTCACTTGATTTTTCACTGGATCTTTTCCCATTGTTTCTTCGATTTTATCACTCCTAAAACATATTCACTAACTGAGTTTCAGATTTTCGTTAACCTTGACTACCAATTAATTCACTTCACGCCCAAAAACTGTTGAAAACTGCTTTGCAAAAATCTAAGTGAGAGACAAATTTGACGACCGTATTGTGAATGCAATAAAATACGGAAGACTCAAATTCATTAGCGCAATAAGGGAAATGGTGAGTACAAAATCTACGCGATGCAACTTCATTCAATACGAACAAAACAACGTATACGCCAGCCAACACGCAAACAAAGATGTGCATACACAAGAAAATAATCATCTCTTCGCCGTTGCCAGATTTATTTATTGGAAAAAATCATTGCTGTTTGTCGGATTGAACAATAAAACCAAAAATAAATATTTAAACATGTTACGTAAGCTTCTATTACATTTCAAGTGGTGTATAAAAAAAATTAAACCGATAAATACCCATATATTTGATACACCATGAACATGTCTTATGATATAAAATAAACAATTCGTCAAGTCTGGCAACATTATGCATCAGCTGACATATTTTTACCACCCCATTTCCACCCACCCCAGTTGTAAACAACATTTTATTTATCGCTGCTGCATTTTTCCGTACCAATTGCATCACTATTACAAACAAGTGATACAGTCATCAATTTTCAAAACATTGTGATGGAGTCTTGAGCCTTAAGGCTCAAGACCCCATCACAATGTTTTGAAAATTAATGACTGTATCACTTGTTTGTAATAGTGAGCAATTTGTACGGAAAAGTGCAACAGTGATAAATAAATTTTGTTTACAACTAGGTGGGTGGAAATGGGTGTTAAAACATGCCAGCTGATGCATAATGTTGCCAGACTTGACGAAATGTTTATTTTATATCATAACACATGTGCACGGTGTATCAAATATATGGGTTTTTACCGGTTAAAATTTTTTATACATCACTTGGAATGTAACAGAAGGTTACATAACATGTTTAAATATTTATTTTGGGTTTTGTTCAATCCGACAAACAGCAATGATTTTTTCCAATAAATAAATCTGGCAACGGTGGAGAGATGATTATTTTCTTGTGTATACACGCCTTTGTTTGCTTGTTGGCGTGGACGTGGCTGGCGTATACGTTGTATTGTTCGGAGTGAATGAAGTGGCATCGCGTAGATTTTGTTCTCACCATTTCACTTATTGCGCTAGTGAATTTGAGTCTTCCGCATTTTATTGCATTTACAATACGGTCGTCAAATTTGTCTCTTTTCAATTTTTGGAAAGCAGTTTTCGACAGTTTTTGGACGAGAAGTGAATTAATCGGTAGTCAAGATTGAATAAAAGGTGAAACTCAGTTAGTGAATATGTTTTAGGAGTGATTAAACCAAGGAAACAGTGGAAAAGATCAAGTGAAAATCAAGTGTGTGTATGTGTTTGCTCTGAACGTTCGGAGTTAGTATGCGTTCGATAAAAATGCGAATGTCGCTCTAGGAAAAAAGCAGTTTTCAGCGTTTTTCCAGCGATTCCTCAGTAATTGTTAGTTTGGATAAGTGAAAAATTAATATGAAAATGTAATGAATATGCAATGATTGAGGTAAGTCGGCAAATAGCCCCAAAATATTGAATTTAGTTCAAAACTTTATTAGTATTAGTGCGGATTCGAATAAAATCATCGTCATCATCGGATTGATTACGGTTTATAGAGCCTTAATTTGTGTGTGTGTTTTTTCTGTCCTTGTGATAATTGATTAGTTTTAAAATAGATTGTGCCTCGCTGCAGCGGCGCATTTCGTGTCCGCAATGTGCGAGTTAACGGCCGAAGCCACCTGTTCAACGACACATGACGACAACGAAGAATGCTGACTATCATAATACATTTGGTTGGCAACGAAGATATCAACACGGGGGCATCGAACGAACGAGCCACCTGATCGACGACTTCAATGACGACGATGAAGAATGCTGACCATCACCACCATTTTTCGGCTGTTCGGCCACATGAAGAGTTGACGTAAAGTCAATGTCAACTTCTCTCCCCGAAATGCCAAGATAGCTGTGTGGTGTCGGCAGCCAGTTATCTGACTAAGAATAACGCTACGGATTTCCTGTTCCGGTGGTAGAAGTCCACCATACAGGTGACCCCAAATTCTTGGTGTGATGCGGCTTTATGCTTACCGTGCCTACGAATGAATGGTTAGGGGGGGTCTAAAACCGCTAACGGAGCCTGTGAAGCACCAGGGCACCCTTCACAGTATCTAGCCCTTACTGCGATAACCGGAGCTATGGCGTAGTTGACTTTTTGCTTCTCCGAAATAATCGGCTACTCTTATCCAATCTCAACTTGAGGTTAAATAAGGGTGGAATTATGAGCATGATTTTATTTAGTTTTTCAACAAATTGTCACCTAAATGGATTCGCTTTATGCGTTATACACATTGTACTCTGTGTTTCGTCTTTGACTTTCTTAATAAGATTCCAAGTTGGTTTCATCGTTGCTGTTCATATTAATGCTGAAGTTGTGGAGTGCATTAACTTAATTTGCAATGGCTTCAGTTAAGATAGCTCAAATCAATCTTCAGCATAAAAGAACAGCAACGATTAATCTTTGTAGACTTTTGCAAAATGGCAAATCCCAAGTGGCTTTGATGCAAGAACCCTATTTTCGCAAGGGTAGCTTCTACCTAGGTAACCTAGTGAACCCGGTTTTGCTGCTTTCAGTAAAGAAATGGCAAACTCGATCAATGCTGCGTGCATGTGTGCTTGTTAACAACACTATTGTTGCTACACTTATCTGTTATCTCTGAACTAACAACCAGCGATGTATGTGCTGTCACAAATGATGCAACTGGCGGTACCCCCGTCAGGAAATACGTCTATTGTTCGGTTTATTTACCACATGATGAACCATCCCCTACGGATGCTTTCAAACGAGTTGTCATATATTGCACTTCAAAAGGCCTTCCGCTAATTGTCGGCAGTACTGCTAATGCTCATCACATCATCTGTGGTGGCTCGGATATCAATCTGAGAGGCTCCAGCTTGATGGAATACTTAAGTAATACCGAACTTAGTTTACTTAACATAGGCAATCAATTAGTCACGAGTTGACGAATTGGCATGTGTCAGATGAGGAATCGATATCTGACCATCGCTACATCTACTTTGATCATTTAAATGTTACTTCGCAATTCGCAGACCTTGCGTTTTAGAAATCCTCGTTTAACAAACAGGGATCTTTACACAGAGTTGCTCTCTACCAAATTTCATGGATATCTACCCTCTATAGAAACTCCTACCGACTTGGATGATGCAGTTGATACTACAACGTTGCACATCGTGGAAGCTTTCGAAGAAGCTTGCCCTTTGCGTTCTGTAAAAACCTCAAGAGGAACCCCTTGGTGGAATTCCGATTTGCCTAAGGTAAGGAAGCAGTGTAGAGGAGACGCCATTCAGCAGGGACGGATTCTTTCAAGTTGGCTCGCAAAGCTTACAAGAAGGCTCTACGATCTGCTGAACGATCCGGCTGGAAAAACCTCTGTACAAATGTTTCCAATTTGAGTGAAACCAGTCGATTGAATAAAATTCTTGCAAGATCTCAAGGATTTTAAGTTGGCGAAATTCGTAAGCTAAATGGTGACTACACTTTTTCTGATGAAGAATCGTTAGAGCACTTATTCCATACGCACTTCCCTGGATGTGTCGTTATAACATCTTTGGATATTCCTGATGTCTTTTCATGTAGCTATGGGTCTTGGGCTCAAGTACGTAGAATCATAACTACTGAATCGATTCAATGGGCACTTAACAGTTTTGTTCCCTACAAATCTCCAGGGGAGGATGGGATTTATCCCGTTCTACTTCAAAGAGGTTTTGAGCATATCAAACATGTTTTGAAAAAGCTTTTAGTATGCAGTTTTGCTACTGGGTATATTCCCATATCCTGGCGGAATGTCACTGTAAAGTTTATCCCAAAAGGAGGACGTGCTTCGTATGAAGAAGCAAAGAGTTTTAGACCTATCAGTCTGACCTCATTTCTTCTGAAATTCTTTGAACGTATTATACATGCCTCTTCATTTTAATCAACATGATTACCAATCTGGAAAGTTCACCGAGACTCTTCTACACAAGTTTGTCTAAAGCAATCGTGTTTGGGTGCTTTCTTAGATATTGAAGGTGCCGCACGTTGTCATGGACTACCTAATATAATTACCAAATGGATTCACCAGATGCTTAAAAACCGACACCTCTACTCGACATTACGTCAAGCAGCGATTAGGAAATTAAGTGTCTGCGGATGCCCTCAAGGGGGAGTATTATCTCCACTTTTGTGGAATCTCGTTGCAGATACGTTATTGAGGTTACTCAATAATGGCGGTTTTCCTACCTATGGATTTACCGACGACTATCTTACATTGATAGTGGGTTTGTGCATTACTACCTTATTCGACCTGATGCAAAATGCTCTTCAGGTAGTTGAAAGTTGGTGTCGCCAATATGGCCTTTCGGTCAATCCGAATAAAACATCTATTATTCTTTTCACGGAAAAACGTAACCGTAATGGTATTCGTCCATTACATCTTTTTGGTTCTGAAATCAATGTAACTGATCAAGTAAAGTATGTGGGTCTAATTTTGGATTCAAAGCTTTCCTGGACTCCTAACATTGAGTTCAGAATCAAAAAGGCGTGTATGGCTTTCGGCCAATGCCGACGAACTTTTGGTAAAACTTGGGGTCTTAAACCCAAATATATCAAATGGATTTACATAACAGTTGTACGACCAATTTTGGCTTATGGATGTCTTGTGTGGTGGCAAAAGGGGGAAGTGAGGACAATTCAGTCTAAATTATCCATCTTCAAAGGATGTGCCTAATGGCAATGACTGGTGGGTTCTCTTTAACTCCCACGGCTGCTCTCGAAGTTCTCAACGACGTGGCCCCACTACACATACATCTCAAACAAGAAGCATTTTCGTGTACTTACCGACTATGGGTACTCAGTTTTATGGAAGCGAATCCTGTAAACCGCAATTCTACACACACTTTAATTGGGTTAATTGGGACAACATTTTCCTTGCTCCAAGTGATCTCACACACGTTAGTAGTTTTCCTCATAGGACATTTTCAACACAATTCCCCTCGCAGGATGAGTGGACATCAGGCTATTTGGAGAGAAGTATGTCGGACAGCATTGTTTGATACACTGACGGCTCCCTCCTCGAAGGTAGAGCAGGTGCAGGTGTCTATTTGCGTGAGCTGAGATTGGAACAGTCACACTCACTGGGTAGACACTGCACTGTCTTTCAAGCGGAAATATTTGCCATCATGTGTGGAGTGCAATCTGCACTGTAGCAACGCATTATGGGCAAAGTAATATACTTCTGTTCAGATAGCCATGCAGCTATTAAAGCTCTCGCCTCGTCCAACCCAAGGTCGAAGTTACTAATTGCATGTCGAACTCAAATTGAGGAACTGAATTCAGTTAATACTTTACACTTTATATGGGTACCTGGCCATTCTTCCATAGCTGGGAACGAATTGGCCGATGAGTTAGCTCGTAATGGAGCATCACATGGCTTTATTGGTCCTGAGTCAGCTATTCCAATATCCAAGTGTTGGGTGATGCTTTTGATCAACTCTTGGGCTGTCACTCAGCACAAATGGCATTGGAGTAGTCTGGATTCATGTCATCAAACAAAATTGTACATCCGGGAGCCATCCCCGGTAGTAGCAAGCTATTTAGCTAATCTGTCTAAACAGAATTGCAGTGTCTTAGTCAAGGCCTTGACAGGTCACTGCCGACTGAACTATCACATGGCAAATATTCAACGCGTTGAATCATCTGTTTGTGATAGTTGTGAATCCGATTATGGAACTTCTTATCATCTAATATGTAACTGCCCAGTCTATGCACAATTGCGCTTCCAAATATTTGGTAAACACTTACTTAGTGAAATTGACTTCAGAAACCTGAACCTTCAGAGTATTTTGTTGTTCATGACCCGTTGTGGTAAGGAGCTATAAGCTCTTGTACGCTTATGCGTTGTATGCCCTCTTCAAGGGCCCTTTTCCAAACTTTCCCTTTGTTGTCCCATCCACATTCCTTTCCTTTTTGTTCACTTCCTTTTCCGTCAGGTGTGTGATGAAAAAGGCTGTGAAGGCGATGGCACAAATCTCCCAAATTGAGGTGAACGTGCCCCTGGAGCCGACGTTCTGATACCTGATACCTGATAGTCGGCAAATAGCCCCAAAATATTGAATTTAGTTCAAAACTTTATTAGTATTAGAGCGGATTCGAATAAAATCATCGTCATCGTCGGATTGATAACGGTTTATAGAGCCTTATAGGCTACACATCAGTAGCTTGTCTGCAAATCTCGCTTCTATGTGTGTGGACGATATTTATGGGATTCCGTTTTGAAAAATTGGAAATTTGGCCCGAATCCGGCGGAAATCTCCGAGAGTCCGAGCTGCAAACCAGGCTATAAATTGGCCAGGATTTTTTTCTACTTTTCGCGACAAAATTGCATGAGTTCCGCCTTTTGTGAGCAAATGGGCAAATAATCATTTTTTTCTGAAAACTATTCTTTCTTAGCTTTCTAATGTCCAAAATCGGCCTTAGGTAGGTTATTTTGAATATTGTTTGTCATTTTCAATTCTTCAGCATTGGAATTCCTCATTTTTTAATATTTAAAGGTGGGTAATTTTCTGTTCAATCGTGTTTTTGTCCGCGCCCCTTTGAAGAGTGAAATATTTGCATTTTAATATTTTTCCACAAAAATAAATTCTGTTATGTCCATAAATCTTGAAATTTCTGCAGCTCTTGAATTTTTTCACAAAGTTTTTTGACATGTCTCGTGTTGCAAGCGCGTTTGTCCCGTTTTTTCACCGAAATGATCTGGTCAGCCTACGAAAGGACTATCAGATGAACCTGAAAATATTTTAGTATGGCGTCAACGATTTGACATTGAGTCTTAGAACATCAGCTCATGGAGGGTCCACGGTAGCTTGTAATATAATTTAGTGATATCCTACAAGCTCGATAGAACTGCTGGGATTTTTAGTGATGCACATGTACATCGTTCGGGACTAAGTTGATTCTCTAGATCACATGTTCTGAGCTCAAGGACGTTTTGGAGAACCTGTAAAAAAGGCCTGTAGTAGCTTGTAGAAATAATGAGTGAAATCCCATCGGTTCAATGGACTTGCTAAGACGTTCAACGATGCACAAATACGTTGTTCAGGGTTTGGTTGATCGGGTATATCACAAGGTCTGAACTCCAGGACGTTGTTGAGACCTTGACATAGTTTACGTTTATTCAAAACTCGATAAATTTATGTCCTATTATCACATAGATATTTTTGGACATATGTTTCAGCTTAGGATATTTTGTTTGTAGACATATTTCCTGATACATTCGAGGACATGTATTCGAGAAAGGTTTAGACAGCTTAGAAGATCAGAAAAAATATTTCATCTTTTTATTTTTTCAGATATATCAGTGCCTTGGGCTGAACGTCTCGCTAATAAAGACACAAAAAAAAGATATATCAGAACCTCAGAAAACAATGTAATCCTTCACCCTGAAGTGATAAAGTGCAAACAAACCCGCATCTAATCACTTTTATTTCGATGAGAGGAAGTTGGTAAAGACAATCCTCTCTTTTTAGTTACGGCCTTAATACCGCTAGTGCTTGGAATATTATAAATACAACATTAGGCCAAAAGTTATTTTATTTTGAAAGCTAAATCTCTAAAAAAAAATGATTGAATTTTCTTGTTGATAAAAACAGAATAATTTTGTTGACGAAATCGGAGCGTGATAAAATCGGAGCGTGACATAATCGAAACGTGATAAACGAAACGTTCGAAACGAAATTCTGCGAAATTTCGTGGAATTTGAGCAAGGCGAAATCTTATTTCTTCATTTCGTTTCGTTTCGTAAAATAACAAAAATTTCGCTAGAAAAAGCTAGCTTTTAACGAAATTGAACGGAATTCCGTGGAATTTCGAAACGAATTTAAACTTAAACCATACTAGCTCCTACGGTCGTGTATTATCAAAAATCTTGGCGCCGTTGAATAAAATCATAAAACTATTTTTAAAACTTAATGTTATACAAATGTTTCAATTAACGCTAATTACATAATCCCATTCTGAGTCAAAAAATACGTATTATGTTTTCTCTTATAAAACGTTTCCAGTTTGAATTGTCTCACAAAAAACGAATAGTATTTTTAACTATTCTATGTTATCTATCAGAGTGTAAATATAATCAGATATGAATCAGATCAGTATGATTTTGTCAAAAAGGCAATGCTGTGGTGCGGATTCCCAGGGCCCTTGTGAAGTCTTTTTAGAGCGACTCTTTCTTATTAATGGCCGATTTCTTCACTTTCGCTTTGGCCTCCAACCTGGTTTTAGCGCATGGGAGCCCCGCTTAAGGGTTTAGTAGGCCTTAAGGCAAACCAAAATGCAATATTTCACTGTTTGCACGTTTGTTTGCACAAATTGAAACTTACCTAAAAGTAAAAATAATAAGTTCAGAGGTTTGAAGATACTCCACACAACAGTCAATTTTCGGCAAATCATCGAAATATACACACAGCTCCTTAGATTTAAATTCGGATTTTGTGATAGTTTTTACATATTTGAACAATACTGATAGTGTTTCTGCTAGTCATGCTCCTGTAACTAGTCGGAGAAAACGCGAACTAAAAAAATCTGCCTTGCAGAGCAGACATTTATTTAATCAGTGTGCGACCAAACGTGTTGATACTGGTCACGACATCTAGTGCGGGAAAACACGAAGTGAAAAAAAAATATTTACATCGAAGATCACAAAATTATTTAGTGCAGAATGGATTATGCCGTGTTGATTGTGCTTATTGAACAAGCACATTGATTTTGCGTTGGATTGATTCGAGACATGGTTTTCGTCTTCAAGTTTTCAAAATAACTTCGTTTATAATAAATATTTAGTCGCTTACCACGGTGGCTTCACTTGAATTACTTTTTCAACTAACGAACGATTCCTTTCCCGTGGCGCTCACGGAGATGCAGAGCATTCCTCGGTCTTTTATAACAATTAGTGTCGAACTAATTTTCCTTTCCTAATAGCAGATCGCCGAGCTGATTGTACATAAGACTGTGGGTCTCCGAGCCTCCTATGGAAAGGATCGAATTTGAAAGGAAATGATAGCCATTTGGAACAACTTTTTGTATGAGAAAGGGAAAATTATTTCTTCACACTTGGCAATGTGGATATATGAATGATGTGGATATATGAATGAGTATCCCACTAGATAATATATAAAATACTATGCATTCATTTTCTGATTTTGAGTTGGCTCAATGCCATAAAACCACGCTGATAAGACAATATACGCTTCAGCGCAATTACATTATAAGAATTATAAGAATTATAAGAATAATAGATAAGAATTTTAACAGTACTTATATCCGAACGCAAAAAAAACCTACAATTTCTATATTTTTATACTTACTGATATAAAACTGAAGTGATATAAAATTGATCAGATTCGGGAGCACACACCCCACGATGAATTCCTTAGGAAGCGGCACAAATGCTGGGGTATTATCTTAACGCCAATGGTATATAAACGGGAATGCGGCAATTTATCACAGACTGTTTCTTCTGTTATTATAACTCTGTTGGTCGCAAAACAATTATTTGATTTAAAAAAAATGAGATCAGAATTGCGTACATAATGTAAAACCAATTCAATAAAAATTCCACACGGTTAGAAAAAGTACCTAATATTAGGTACTTTTCACTCAAATCGGGGGTTCAGCGTTGGAACCCAAAATTAGGTAATTTTTTCCTGAAATTAAGTAAAATTCATTTTATATTAATTAAAATAAACTTAATTTTAAACCAAAAGCTAGGTGAATTTCACTCAATTTTTGTAAACATGAGATTACTCAACGTTGGGTTCCCACTTTTGAATGCCCTTGTTGAGTGGTTTTGCTCCTAATTTTATGAAAACAAAGGAGAGAGGAAGGGAGATGCAAGAGAAAAAAAGTGCATAAAATTAGGTACTTTTTCTAACCGTGCACTGAAAAAAAATCGTTTCGTTTCGAAAAATTTCGAATTTAATGGACCTTGATTTCGTTTCGTTTCGAAGTCTCGAAAGTAGGTCTATATTTCGTTTCGCTTTGTTTCGAATCAACATTGACATTTTAAATTTCGTATTGTTTCGTTAGGGTCTGTTCACAAATTACGTAACGCTTCTGGGGGGAGGGGGGAGGTTTAACTTGCGTTATACTTTGTTACACTAAAAGGTGGGGGAGGGGGTGGGTACTACCAAATGTTACGCATAACGCGACTAAAAATTTATTTGACTGTTTTTTTTAATCACTGATTGAAAGAATTGCTGTTTATCGTTATCGTATATTAGTCATTATCGAAATCAAGCATGCTGACATAGCAGCGAATACCAAGCGAATATTGTATTACTCGACACCACAGTTTCGTAAAACTATGTAAATGGTTATAATCGCAAATTCTATTTTCGTTTCTACTAGCTGCATTCTTTATATCCTTGTTTTTTGATCATGTGCCGTCCCTATTCAAACAGTGTTCAAAAAATACTAAAATCCAAATGCTTCTCAGAAGGAAAACAACTGCCTTTAAAATTTTCACAGTTACGCGTTACATGGGGGAGGGAGGGGGTATCAAAAATGTTACTTTTTGTTACGAGGGGGAGGAAGGGGGTCAAAATCTCGGATTTTTGCGTTACGTAATTTGTGAACAGACCCTTAGGAAAAAGTGTGTTATCGCATTAAATCAATATTCTAATACATTGAATACGAGGTCTCCAATTAACCTTGCGAGTAGGCTTCCCAATCCGGAGATGATGAGTTTTCTTCTCGACCCGGTCTAGGATGTTTCGGATGGGAAACATTCTCTTCTTCCTGGTCATATTGTCGGCGTAGCACCAACTTAGAATTCGGAAGTCGGGACTTCCGAACCGAACTTTCTTCGGAAGTTTTACCTGTCAAAATAATGGATGCGTTGATTAGCGCCTCTTTAGGCGAATCCAGCGCACTACTTCCGAAGTTGGGAAAGTAGCTTGTATCTGGAGAAAAATCCAACTTCGGTATAAAAAGCGTTCTAACTTTGTTCCGGATAGGCAATAGTGTATCCATTGTACTTGCCACACAAGATACATACTCATGCAATGGCGGGCATAAAAATGCTTTCAATTAATAACTGACGAAGTGGAATGTGAAGCCGAAGCCATAGACGAAGAAGAAAGGATATGAAACGTTGACTCTCCATTTATCGTATGGTGCTAGAAAATTGAAAATCCATCAAGCGCTGAGTAGAAATAGTCCCACGACAAAACTCCTATAAGAAAACTGGATGTTCCTCTAACAATTTATTATGTGCTGTGGAGGATAGTTTGAAGAAATCATTGAACAAATTGTGGGTAATTTCTTGAAAATAAAAACACGCATTCGAAGATTGCTAAATTAGACGAAAAACAACATAATGCTAACATGCACGGATCTTTAGTTTGGAATTGGTACAGGCTTAGTATTTGAGTATCTGACAAGCCTTTTTCAAGGCGTTTACTTCTGCAACCAGGAGAATCTATACAGTAAGATCCGAGAAAATTCTGCTTTTCCTGTGTAAACTAAACATTCCATAAATGATTGAAACTGCTCCTTGAAAGTGGTGCTTCGCGTTCGCGTAACACAGCCGAAGTGGGTGGGCCGCAGACGCAAAAAAAAGCGGAAAGTCATCAGATATCAAGTTAATGAGAAAGTCGGTCCAGGGTGGGCGAAGAGCAAATGGATTAAATTCCATTTTGCTAGACTGCTCGGTTCTCGCCCCCACGACGCGTCGGCAAACAGGAGATGCACTTCGAAACGAGTTGCTGCATTTCCGGGTCATCATGAGCTCCTATGTGGGTTGTTTTCGAGCGAAAAAGTTTGTTTATTTAATTTTTCTTCCCATTATGCTGGAAAATGTCGTTGGCCGTTTGGAGAAAGTTGTGGATGAAATGAAATATGTTTGCGCACATTAATGTTTTATAATGCAAGATAAGATAAGCCGGTCATCACCCTTCCCAAAAGTGGCATCCGCAAATCCGTGTAACAAAAATAAACGATGAGTTTTGTGTTTTGCTGATTCAACTGGTTTATTCTCGTCTTATCAAGGTCCAACCCGAATCGAAACATCACGCGATGAAGGTCGAACTTTTTTTTCTTGATTAATGACGTACAATCATTATTAAAAAAAAATCATGCGACCAATGCGATTTCAAGGAATTTTCCATGAATTTCAAATTCAAATGTCTCGAAAGAATTTCCAACTTGTCCGTTTAGCAACAACTAGATTACACTTTTCCCATTTTCCACATCCCATGGAAATGAATAAATCTAAGTGGAATAAGCTTTTCCACGTATTTGATAGAGGACGGGAAGGCATATCTCGACTCGATTTAATTTCTGTTAGAAATGGCAAGTATGCTAAGATTCATATAATTAGCTTCCTAAAAAAAGCTTTGATGCCAAGATTGCCTTCTTCGATATAGAAGCCCAGTCATCAACATAAAAGATCAATTATGCAAAACTCGAGAGGAAAGTTTTGCGTCCTTTTTTTTCCTCTTTTCTCTGGAAATTACTACAATCCTCTTCCGTCCCATCTAAGCATCGGATGACTCAGCGTTGTTGACAGTCACTCGAAAATTCACTCCAGAGTGAGATTGTCTCCGAAAGTGAAACTGCTTATTATTTCATTTTTAATTAGTCACGAGGATTGTTGACGGAAAGCGAACAGCACAAATTGATTAACAGCAGATTTCAAACTGAAATTGAGCTCCAAATTATGGGACATTTTTAAAGCGAATTTTGTTTTATGATTATGTACACGCGAATCATTCGAAATTAATCCAAAGCATGTGGTTACGACGTTTCAGAAGTTGACAATCTCTGCTCTTCAAACGTAATGACAATTTTCGCTTTTCAAACGAGAACGGAAGCAAAATTTCATTTGATCGCTTGAGACACGCTTCGCGATTTGATAGGTTCAAATTACCCGGCAGTATGGCTATCTCTAGGCCAGTGCCAGTATCAGTGCCGAGGCAGTCCACGGCAGAATTTAACCTTCGTCAGCTTTGCCATCTATCTTCGAGGTAAGACTCACGAAACGTAAATCTTCCTGAGGCTCGCATCTGTCTTGTGTTGGTGTTGAGTTTAATTAGGCCTCTGATTAGTCGAAGAGTACTTCAACATGAAGATTGATTGATTACGTTAGTAGCTCATCATGCCGTTTAAGGTGATGCAGTCAGAGTTAGTTGAGATGTTCGTTTGCTAGAGGTAGAATGGTTCCGCGGTAGGCGTGAATGCATGATAAAAAAAAGTTCCAAATAAAAGCTGTTCCTTTTTATAAAGATTCATCCAAATCTGTCAGTATTAATCACAGCTGCTCCAATTCCTCTTCCCAAAACTGCCACGTTCTACCAGCAGTGATCCCATTTTTGACAGCTCACTTCCCGCACCGAATCACTGCTGCGGTTCCACCACGCGACGCTTCGGTGGCAGTTCCTGCTGTTGCGTTCATTTATCCTCACATGTCACGCAATGAAGACACCACCTTAACAAACAAAATTTCACCCTCCCGGCAAGAACCGCAGTAAAAAATTTGCATCATAACCGTGGTGGAAAACAATTCGCCCGCCCGCGCATCAACCACCCCCAAGATTTAGATGAGAGACGATGATGACGACCGCACCGCGCCAACAACGATAACACACAGTAGCGACGGGGCGGGAGTACGACCGAAACATAACTTTCGACGCAGGAATGGAATAACGACGACGACGACGACAGGTGGGCTGAACCCCAGCTGTATGCGTGAATTCGGGCATAGGTTGGGAGCCCCTCTGCCAGCAATCTACCGGGGCTTATTTAGAAACAGGTTGATATGATGAGATGATAAGCTTACGAAGACACGCGATGTCGTTCGGGAGTTTGGGTGGAATTACTTTGTCTTCTGCTCGGTTTTTCGTTTGGTTCGAGTGGGACATTTTTGAGTACATAATGAGAAAAGCTCTGATTCATCATCTTAGGTGAATCTATAGCCAAAGAACAAGCCATTGTTGTTCGATGCACTATTTTCGCAGTAAACATTCGAATGCAAATCGTTTAATGTTGAAAAATCTAGTTTATGGAAACATTGTGAGATTGCGGAAATTCATCCGAATTTCCAAAGGAGATTCATTCGAATTTCCAGAGGAAATTCATTCGTATTTCCAGAGAAAATTCATTCGAATTTCCAGATGAAACTCATTGGAATTTCCAGAAGAAATTCATTTGAATTCATTTTCAGGGGAAATTCATTCAAATTTCCAGCGCAAATTCATTCAAATTTCCAGAGAAAATTCATTCGAATTTCCAGAGGAAAATCATTCGGATTTCCAGCGAAAATTCATTCAAAATTTCAGGGGAAATTCATTACAAATTCCGGAGCAAGTTCATTCGAATTTCCAGGGGAAATTCATTCGAATTTCCAGGGGAAATTCATTCGAATTTCCAGGGGAAATTCATTCGAATTTCCAGGGGAAATTCATTCGAATTTCCAGGGGAAATTCATTCGAATTTCCAGGGGAAATTCATTCGAATTTCCAGGGGAAATTCATTCGAATTTCCAGAGGAAATTCATTCGAATTTCCAGAGGAAATTCATTCGAATTTCCAGAGGAAATTCATTCGAAATTCCAGAGGAAATTCATTCGAAATTCCAGAGGAAATTCATTCGAAATTCCAGAGGAAATTCATTCGAAATTCCAGAGGAAATTCATTCGAATTTCCAGAGGAAATTCATTCGAATTTCCAGAGGAAATTCATTCGAATTTCCAGAGGAAATTCATTCGAATTTCCAGAGGAAATTCATTCGAATTTCCAGAGGAAATTCATTCGAATTTCCAGAGGAAATTCATTCGAATTTCCAGAGGAAATGCATTTCCCAGGGGAAATTCAGACATTTCCAGAGGAAATTCATTCAATTTCCAGAGGAAATTCATTCAATTTCCAGAGGAAATTCATTCAATTTCCAGGGAAATTCATTCAATTTCAGGGAAATTCATTCAATTTCAGGGAAATTCATTCAATTTCCAGGGAAATTCATTCAATTTCCAGGGAAATTCATTCAATTTCCAGGGAAATTCATTCAATTTCCAGGAAATTCATTCCAATTCAGGGAAATTCATTCAATTTCCAGGGAAATTCATTCAATTTCCAGGAAATTCATTCGAATTCAGGGAAATTCATTCGAATTCAGGGAAATTCATTCGAATTCAGGAAATTCATTCCAATTCAGGGAAATTCATTCGAATTTCCAGGGGAAATTCATTCGAATTTCCAGGGGAAATTCATTCGAATTTCCAGGGGAAATTCATTCGAACTTCCAGGGGAAATTCATTCGAATTGTCAAAGGAAGCTATTTGTAGGAGCAAATTCATTAGAATTTTAAGAATTCCTTCGCGAAAACTTTGTGTTGCTGGGCGCTTCCCCCCGACAGCTAGTAGAGCTGGGACAGTTGACCACCCCTCCCTTCCTACTGGTCAGTAGATACTTCGAACCGTCACCCATTCTCTCTCTCAAGACACCTCCCCTCACTCCTTCCCACCCTTCACAGATTTGATTGTGAATCTTACCACAATTTTTCCCCACTTTCACCTTCCACCGGGTTACCATAAACACCTTACCCATCCCCATACGATTGGATCCTCTAAGGGAGTCCTTTCCCTTCTACAACCCTTGAGCCGTTGCCTGACCCAGACAGTCATACCCCGACCGGAACTCTTGGACCGACCCCGGCGTTTGAGGATGGCATTGGACGAACAAATCACCCACGGTACCCTGGGTAGTCGGGGCGTCGCCGGTAGACCGAACGTCATGACACCACCGAAAGGACCGGGTCGACCCCGGCACCTAGTTAACGAAGACTCGCCAAGCATGAAGAACCTTCCACTAATTCGTTTGTTGATGTCCACAAGTAGTGGTTGAAATACGTATTTGTGTAGATACGAAAAAACGAATTAGTGGAAGTAGAAGGAAGACAATTTAAAAAAAAAACGTGTAACCTTTTCCCCCAAGACGCTCGCAAATAATTATTAATGAAGAACCTGCCCAGATCCCCCGGTAGTCGGGGCCCCCTCAGTGCGGACGTCTTTCCCACACTGGAACTAAGGAACGCTTCCCGATGCCGGGAGATGGACGGATGAGGGACGATTTATGCCCCTGCAGGCAATCTAGCAAGCGCAAGGTTTTAAGACGCTGTTACTTCGGAGGACTCCGTGAGAAGCAAGCGACTCCAGTCAGATGTGTTATCGGGACGTTTTGTTCTTCCCCGACGGACGACAGGACACGTAGGACACCGAGTAGCAGCAAGCTGATCAACCAAGACCATCGACCACCATGGGACCTCCATCCCTGGAAATAAGTTCCTTTGGCCGCTTCTCGGGCATCCCGGGGACACCAACCCGGGTTATAAGTCCCAACAGATCCAGCGTACTAGGCTCCTCGGGCACTCCAACCCGAGTGATAAGTCCTACCACTGCCAGCATGTCACCAAATTCAATTCAGCTCCTTACGTGAGACCTGTCTACGGGTTAACAGATTACCCAGGCTCGACCACCCAAGACACTCCTGTTTACAACAGTACCCAACAGTACTCGAAGCTTTCGAGGAGGCAGTTCTAGTTCCCCTAAACGATGGTTCACCCACCTTTTTTAATGGCCATTCGACCACCACCATCGACGTGACCACCATCAGCCGACCCCTCCTTTCCATGTTAAATTGGGAGGTTGCTTCCGACCTCTATGGGAGCAGCCCTTTTCAAATTTAGGTCACTGCCAAGGCCTCTCCTATCACTTCTAAGAGGCCGGGATAACGTTATGATGCCGGCGACTGGGAGTCCTTTGATGGTAGCATTCGACACGCGTTGGAGCACACTACCCCGCTTACCCGACTTCTCCAATATTGTTCTCGACGCCGCTGGTCTATCCATCCCTATGACTAGTTCTCGGCTAGGACGCAAAGCCCTTCATAGGTAGTCGGACGAAACGCGTTGAGCTGTTAAAGCCAGAAAGAAAGGGCTCCCCTTGGGCACCCGAGAAAGGTAAGTGCATTGGAAAACTACAAAAAAAAACTCTATGTGTGTCGAACGGTCATCCAAGACGCCAAAAAGAAGCAGTGGGAAGAGTTCTTTGACTTCATCAATTCGGCCCAATCCACCGGCGAAAGTCAATGCGCTTTGTGGTAAGCGTAGATCTTCCCACATTCACAAGACCGTACTATTTCCGATCCGCTGAATGTGGTCAAGACAGTAGGGGGGAAACTTTGCATCACTCGCATCAGTAAGTGGCTACCAAGCCAGGGCTTTGACGCTGCAGAACTTTCGAGTCCCGCCGGGCTAAGTTCCCCAATAGACTAGCCCTTTTCGTTCACTGAGCTGACCTTAGCTCTTGCCAGAAGCAAACGGAAGTTTTGTGGTCCGGATGGAATAGAATATTCCCCTACGAACAAAATAGTATTCCTCGATCTGGAAAATTAAGCCTCGACGAGTCAAACCTTTTCCGACGAGTGGCGCCTCAGCGTTAATCCGAGAGATTGGTCAACCGTAGGCTGCGTGAAACGACTGACTAACGACTTGGTTTTCGCCAACACGCCTTTCGCCCCGGGGTATAGGGCAAGTTCGTACTTGCCGGATTAGAAGACGTACTCCAGCAATTGAGAAATCATTGTAATTACCCCCCGAAATTTAAAATACACATATTTGTAGCCTTTTTTGTATAGAAAAGCTATCTTGAAACGAGTCTAATTTTTTTGAAAATATATTTTTTTATCTGTGATTCAAACGTTTTTAAAGTATGTTTTCGGATATTTTTTTAGCAAATTTCATTTCCGACTGCATGTTACGGAATCTAAGCTGTTACTACAAGCACAACTGTCCCATATTTGAGTGATTCCATTTATGTATGCGTCATTCATACTTTTATGGTCAGTAAGTTGGTTACGTAAGTCGTAGAAGACCGTATTCGCAACAGCAATCCACAAGCATTCTAAGGAAAACAATTTCTCCAACGCCTCAAACCACATTTATATTTATAACCACAACAATGTATTTCGTATTTGTAGAGTGAATTACGGTCTCAATCTTCATTGAGACAAAAGTTTCCACCATTTCGTCTGCACAACTTAAGAGCATATGCGTACGTACTGGCGAGATGTAGTACATGGTTGCGTGTAGAGACAGAGATAAGCTTAGTGTTTTTGTGCTGAGATAGTGCTTGAAAGGGATGTGTTTGAAGGTGAAAAAAAAACCTTTGAAATGTTTGTAAAGATTGACAATGACGTTAACTGTGAATTATTTCTGTTGCGAATAGAATTACCTCTGGCGTACATAACCAGTTTTAGGAATAAGTTAGGTCTCGTATAATACAGACGGAAACGAAATTCGGCAATTACGGAAATAAAACGTAAACAGGCAGACTAGGAAGCTTCTGATTTTTCCGAGCGGAAGGTCTACATACAATACATAATGAGGGGCCAGTAAATGACGTGTGGCGCATTGCACGAATCAAAAGAAAAATCATATGTTCACAAGAGAAAATATTATGCATCTTTTAAAATACGGCGCACTTCAGTGGGCAGGTCATCAAGTGCAAATGTCAGAAGATAAAATAGTATAAACAATATTCATCAGACAACAGTAGGTATATATGCCGGAGCAAAAATTTAAAAAAACACAAGTACTACTTGAAAAAACGCCTTTCATTTTTCATTTATTTAGTTAACATCTAAACAGATAACACTGAATCAACAATTTGACGCCACAATGCACGGTTCGAGGCCGCATCTCTCCATCCTCGGATACGCCCCACGCTCGCCAAGTCGTTCTGCACCTGGTCTGCCCATCTCGCTCGCTGCGCTCCACGCCGTCTCGTACCTGCCGGATCGGAAGCGAACACCATCTTTGCAGGGTTGCTGTCCAGCATTCTTGCAACATGTCCTGCCCATCGTACCCTTCCGGCTTTAGCTACCTTCTGGATACTGGGTTCGCCGTAGAGTTGGGCGAGCTCATGGTTCATTCTTCGCCGCCACACACCGTCTTCTTGCACACCGCCAAAGATGGTCCTAAGCACCCGTCTCTCGAATACTCCGAGTGCTTGCAAGTCCTCCTCGAGCATTGTCCATGTTTCATGTCCGTAGAGGACAACCGGTCTTGTACATGACACATTTGGTGCGGTGGCGAATCTTTTTTGACCGCAGTTTCTTCTGGAGCCCGTAGTAGGCCCGACTTCCACAGATGATGCGCCTTCGTATTTCACGACTAACGTTGTTGTCAGCCGTTAGCAAGGATCCGAGGTAGACGAATTCCTCGACCACCTCGAAGGTATCCCCGTCTATCGTAACACTGCTTCCCAGGCGGGCCCTGTCGCGCTCGGTTCCGCCCACAAGTATGTACTTTGTCTTTGACGCATTCACCACCAGTCCAACTTTTGTTGCTTTACGTTTCAGGCGGGTGTACAGTTCTGCCACCTTTGCAAATGTTCGGCCGACAATATCCGTGTCATCCGCGAAACAAATAAATTGACTGGATCTGTTGAAAATCGTACCCCGGCTGATACACCCGGCTCTCGGCATGACACCTTCTAGCGCAATGATGAACAACAGGCACGAAAGTCCATCACCTTGTCTTAGTCCCTGGCGCGATTCGAACGAACTGGAGTGTTCGCCCGAAATCTTCACACAGTTTTGCACACCATCCACCGTTGCTTTGATCAGTCTGGTTACCTTCCCAGGAAGCTGTTCTCGTCCATAATTTTCCATAGCTCTACGCGGTCTATACTGTCGTATGCCGCCTTGAAATCAACGAACAGATGGTGCGTTGGGACCTGGTATTCACGGCATTTTTGAAGGATTTGCCGTACAGTAAAGATCTGGTCCGTTGTCAAGCGGCCGTCAACGAAGCCGGCTTGATAACTTCCCACGAACTCGTTCACTAATGGTGACAGACGACGGAAGATGAACTGGGATATCACTTTGTAGGCGGCATTAAGGATGGTGATCGCTCGAAAGTTCTCACACTCCAGTTTGTCGCCTTTCTTGTAAATGGGGCATATAACCCCTTCCTTCCACTCCTCCGGTAGCTGTTCGGTTTCCTAGATTCTGACTATCAGTTTGTGCAGGCAAGTGGCCAGCTTTTCCGGGCCCATCTTGATGAGCTCAGCTCCAATACCATCCTTACCAGCTGCTTTATTGGTCTTTAGCTGTTGAATGGCATCCTTAACTTCCCTCAAGGGTTTGGGCTGGTTGGCTTCCATCGTCCGCTGAACTGACGTAGTCATCTCCTCCGCTGCCTTGACTCTCACTGCCTGAACTCTCAGCGCCATTCAGATGTTCCTCGTAGTGCTGCTTCCACCTTTCGATCACCACACGTTCGTCCGTCAAGATGCTCCCATCCTTATCCCGGCACATTTCGGCTCGCGGCACGAAGCCTTTGCGGGATGCGTTGAGCTTCTGATAGAACTTGCGTGTATCTTGAGAACGGCACAGCTGTTCCATCTCCTCGCACTCCGCTTCTTCCAGGCGGCGTTTCTTCTCCTGAAAAAGGCGGGTCTGCTGTCTTCGCTTCCGTCTATAACGTTCCACGTTCTGCCGGGTACCTTGCTGCAGCGCGACCGCCCGCGTTGCGTCCTTCTCCAGAATCTGTCTGTCCAATCGTTCCGTCGACTTCGACCCATATACCCGACGTTGTTCTCCGCTGCGTCGTTAATGGCTGCTTTGACTGTATTCCAGCAGTCCTCAAGAGGGACCCCATCGAGCTCACCCTCTTCCGGCAACGCTGCCTCAAGATGTTGCGCGTATGCAGTGGCGACATCAGGTTGCTTCAGTCGCTCTAGATCGTACCGCGGCGGTCGTCGGTACCGAACATTGTTGATGACGGATAGTTTTGGACGCAGTTTAACCATCACTAGATAGTGGTCAGAGTCGATGTTAGCGCCACGATATGTCCTGACGTCGATAATGTCGGAGAAGTGCCGTCCATCAATCAGAACGTGGTCGATTTGTGATTCTGTCTGCAGTGGTGATCTCCAGGTGTACCGATACGGGAGGCTGTGTTGGAAGTAGGTGCTGCGAATGGCCATATTCTTGGAGGCGGCGAAATCAATTAGTCGTAGGCCGTTTTCGTTCGTCAGCCGGTGAGCGCTGAACTTTCCAATAGTCGGTCTAAACTCCTCCTCTTGGCCAACCTGAGCGTTCAAATCTCCTATGATGATTTTGACGTCGTGGCTTGGGCAGCTGTCGTACTCACGTTCCAGCTGCGCGTAGAATGCGTCCTTATCATCATCAGTGCTTCCGGAGTGTGGGCTATGGACGTTAATTATGCTGAAGTTGAAGAACCGGCCTTTGATCCTCAACCTGCAAATTCTCTCGTTGATATGCCACCACCCGACCACGCGCCTTTGCATATCGCCCATCACTATGAAAGCTGTTCCCAGCTCATGTGTGTTGCCGCAGCTCTGGTAGATGGTATGATTACCTCTAAACGTTCGCACCATTGATCCCTTCCAACAAACCTCCTGCAGCGCTACGATGCCGAATCCACGGTCCTTGAGCACATCGGCGAGTATGCGTGTGCTCCCAATGAAGTTGAGAGATTTGCAGTTCCACGAACCGAGTTTCCAATCGCTAGTCCCTTTTCGTCGCAGTGGTCTTCGCCGATGGTTCCGGTCCGTACTCTCTTGTTGATTGTTCGTTGCTTATGATTTTTTAAAGGCTGGCTTGCAGGGCCTGAAACCAAACCCCCTAAATTTCCGGAGGACCTTTCCATCTTATTCCCGGTGGACCATGGTGCACAGTTTCACCTCGCTGGCACTCGGACGATGATCAGCTGCCCCTAACATGGAGAACAGACGCTGTTGTGAGCCGATCCTGACATGGAGAACGGACGCTGAATAAGATTTGCACCTCCGGAGAGGAGCAAACCCCCTCCCCCTTCCCTGTCAGCATACGACCATAGTTCCCACCGGCGTTGGTTACCCGATCTTCCCTAAGGTTGCTCGTATCCCGGCCAGCACCGCGGGGAGGTAGGGATAGGAGTTGCTGGGTAAGAGGCTAAGGACCGCGAGATGGGGTCTATTTTATTCCTTCAGGTACGCGAAGTACCAATGGTACGCTTTACCCAGGATTTGCCGTGCCTGAAAAAACGCCTTATTCACAGTAAAACAATATTCTTCAAAATTTTAGACCCATTTCAAGATAGGTTTTCTATACAAATTCTATAATATTTTGAATTTTGTGGGATAATAGCAATGATTTCTCAATTACTGAGTTATCAATTGACTTTTTATACGGTATATTAGGAAAACACGTCGATCTTGTTATCCTGGATATTTCGAAGGCTTTTAATCGCACTTGGACCGCACTAGTGGTTACATCCTAGCTTTTGGGCACAACTTCCTCACCCGTCGGTCCTTCCTGGTCTTTATCGGCAATTCTGCCTCCAGAAACTTGCCAGAGGAGACTGGGGTCCCACAGGGGTCTTTCCTGGCCGTAACCCTGTCGCTGGTTGCCATGAATGGGGTCTTCCATGGCCACCCCAAGAACATCTACATCTTCGTCTACGCGGACGACATCCTGTTTGTGGTAGTCGGAGACTCTCCGGCGCGAACGCGTATTCGAACCCAAGCAGCGGCTAGTGCAGTTCCCATCGGTTGTCGGTCGGCTTCACCATGTTGGCCGGTAAAAGCGTCCGCGGGCATGTGTGCAATGGACGGCATCGTCTCTCCGGCCCTAATCTCAAGATTAATGTGCAACCGAGCTCAAACTGGAAACTGGTCAAGGTCCTTGGAATCTCCATCGACCGAGTACTGACAGTCGTCCCCCATTTCCAAGTGATCAAAGACGGCTACAAATTAAGGATCAGACTTGTTAAAACTTTATCAAGACTGCATAGGATGAACAATAGGGCCACTCGGTATCATATCTACCAAGCAGACTGCTATACGGATTGGAACTGACTTGTATAGCACGTTGTGAGCTTTTCAACATACTCTTCCCAGTTTTCAATCCAACCGGCCACACCCGTTTCTCACATAATTTCGGCGGAAGGCCCTTTCGTACCGTTTGTGACATCTGTGGAGTAAAAAACTCAGTGGAACATGTGATATGCCGATGTCCAAAGTTTGACATTCCTCGCTCCAGCTACGGAATACCGACAAACATACGAGATGCCCTATAGCTGATGATACCGCCAGCCTATCTATCCTCATCTGCTTCCTCAAAGATGGAGGACTGTACCACCAGATCAAGATCCAGCTTGGACTTTCCGGGCACCCCAACCCGGATCCAAGTCTCACCCACGGAGGTGTGTGAGCCTCCTCCACGTACCGTCCGCCATCTGCACCCCACCATAGATGACACGCAGCATTTTCCTTTCGAAAACTCCAAGTGCGCGTTATCCTGAGACAAATCCTCGATAAATTCCGGGAGTACAACTTGCAGACACATCATCTGTTTATTGATTTCAAGGCGGTGTACGATTCAGTGAAACAGAATGAATTATGGCAAATAATGCTACAACATGGTTTTCCGGCGAAACTGATACTGCCGTAATCTGGAAAGTGACGTATACGCCATTTTCCAAAAAAGGTTTAACGAGTAGTACAAATCGAGCTCTTTTACAGAAAAATGGAAAACATGCATGTTGTTAATTGGCGCTTACGTCACTCTCTCAGATTACGGCAGG
This sequence comes from Armigeres subalbatus, assembly GCF_024139115.2. Classification (NCBI taxonomy): domain Eukaryota; kingdom Metazoa; phylum Arthropoda; class Insecta; order Diptera; family Culicidae; genus Armigeres; species Armigeres subalbatus. The sequence goes on along the minus strand of NC_085139.1, from coordinate 247,284,155 downwards.
ACACGGCTGATTCGTATAATGTTGGACGGATCGAAATCAAGTGTAAAGGTTGCGAATGAAATATCGACATTATTTGTTACCTTAGATAGATTGAAGCAGGGTGATGCACTATCGAATCTACTGTTTAATATAGCACTTGAGGGAGCGATTAGGAGAGCTGGTGTGCAAAGAAGCGGTACCATTAACACAAGTTCGCATATGCTCCCGGGATTTACGGACGAGTCTAGTGGAGAAGCAAACTCCATTCGGCGTAGGTTCATCGAAGAGCTGTAGCCCTTTAAGTATCAAGTAAGTATCCTTTGATTTATTTGTTATTTTTTTTTTTTTGATAGCACCAATTTAATCCCTGAAGCTTTCCGCAATAACTCTGCGTGTGTAATTCCTTCCGATTTCATTTATAATCGATTTATGAATTTTTTATACATTTGTTGGCCTGTTTTTATTTCTGAATAATAATGAAATGGAAAATGAGTGGCAGTTGTAATTTATAACAGCTTAATATTAACATTAACCCTCTGGGCAGGAAATAAAGTGAAATATCGGTCGAAAAGCTGCGTTACCGTACAAGGTGTAGAGGTAACAATGTTGTTCACTTTTATATTTCCAAGTGTGCTACAGCTTGGTCACAGAAACGCGTCGAAGACAGCTCATCTTAAATGAATTCGAGTTCATCCTCAAAGTTCAGATCTGTAGCTTGTTTTTATTATCCATAAATTTAAATGCTGACCTATCATTCATAAAGCCTAAGGATTTCCATGAACTATTACCAACATAGAATATGACAAATATGACCAGAAACAGCATCTAAAACACTGATTGATGTCTGCGAGCTCACTGCAAAACTAAACAACAGTAACTGGTAACGTCACGACAGGAAGCTTGAATTGAGCACTTGGGGAGGAAAAGTCAACCATTTTAGCAAGAATAATTATCGTAATATGTTAGCACCTCATCACCCCTCTGCAGCTCGATTTCCTGCAACACTTCGTGGGAATCTCATTAGGCCCTGCAGTAATTAATCCCCAGGTAGGGTTCTTCCTCCACGAACTTGTAGCCGATTCAAGGCCACCACGCACCATGCGAACCGTCCCTCCAACACGAACGCTCGAAATTTATGGCCTCGTCGTGTGTGTGTGAGCATGTTTGCCGAAATTAATCACGCACTGCCACTCGCCAAAAATTGCGAAATTCCATCGGAAGTTTTGCCTTCCTAACATCCTGCCTTACCTCAAATAAATTGAAACAGACAAGCGAGTGGTCTGCTCCGGATCTTCTTCGATTCTGGAAGTGCTGCTGCTGCGCGCGTGTCAAGCGGAAGTTATCGCTCATGACGATCAGTCGGGCGCATAATTAGAAAGTTCCTATCGAGAGGTACTTTTCGCGTTCTGCCATTAAGGAGGAAGTCATCCCCAGAGGGTGAAAAGTTCTTAAGCACATCTACCCCCACCCCGATTCGGCCCCAGTCATGTAATTAACGAGATTAATGAACGGGGCGAGATGATATTGACAATAGGAACTTCCTGTGGTACCGTTTCAACCCGAAATTTACCTCTGGTTCAGTTTCCGCCGAGGAGAGGAAAGTGGCGTCAATTGTTCTGCTAACTGCCAAGGTACGAAGCCGGTGCCGTTCGTCATCCGGCGGTAGTTAGTTGGCGGGAGCAGATCCCGTCGTCGTCGTCGTCGTTTCATTAAAACTCCTAATGGTGGAAATTATCGCGTCATCATCAGGAGCAGCGTTGCGCTCAGCAATGATTGAACTAATTGGGATTTTATATTTACTCCGGTGATTGAATTCCAAGTTGGTTCGATTGTTTGGCGGAGTTGATGTGATTGTGGCAGTGAATCATTAGAAAGTAGTTCATTTTATTTCTATGAAATCGATGATAAACTTTGATTGGGTTTAAATATTTAGATTTCTTTGATTATTCTGAAGGAACATTATCTTTGGAAACTAGAAGAAGAAGAAGAAATACGAACTAATATCCATCACTAAATCATTTAAATTATATCTTCAACTTACTCATCAGCATTAATTCTGTCGGTTTAATAAGAAATTCAAATTAATTTTCATCGGATTTTCTGATGAACTTCCACTGGAAATTTGAAAGTTTACCATCCGCAATTCGGATGAAATTCTTTTAGCAATTTTCATCAAAATTCCAAATTGCTTTTAATTAATTTTAAGATAAATTTTCCGAATTGCTTTTGATTAATTTTGAGATAAATTTTCCAATGGACTTCCAAACGAATAAGCATGAACCATACATGAAGCATACAAAATGAAACCCAAAAAAAAAAATTCTGACGCGCATGCACGGTCGTACGATGGAAGAAAAACGAAGTTTTGTTCCAGCGAACACTCCACTCAAATATTAAAATCCATTGGGTATGTGTATTTAATGTACCCCTGCATAGGCATTTTAACGAAGAAATATTGGAGAAAACTATAAAAGAAATTCAAATGAATTACCGGTAAATTAAAATCAATTCCTGATGAAATATAAAATGATTCTTCGTTTGTTATTCGAATAAATTTAAGACGAACAAGTTGGAACGAACCTTGTTTAGAAATTCGAATGAAGTTCATTTCAAAATTGAACAAATATCCGATGGAAAATAAAATCAGTTTCGGTAAAAAATTTAAATAAATCTCCGACGCAAACTCGATTGAACTTCCGTTTAAAACACCGAATAAATTTCCGACATAACTTTGAGTCCAAATTCATACGAATTTCCAAAGGAGATTCATTCGAATTTCCAAAGGAAATTCATTCGAATTTCCAAAGGAAATTCATTCGAATTTCCAAAGGAAATTCATTCGAATTTCCAAAGGAAATTCATTCGAATTTCCAAAGGAAATTCATTCGAATATCCAAAGGAAATTCATTCGAATTTCCAAAGGAAATTCATTCGAATTTCCAAAGGAAATTCATTCGAATTTCCAAAGGAAATTCATTCGAATTTCCAAAGGAAATTCATTCGAATTTCCAAAGGAAATTCATTCGAATTTCCAAAGGAAATTCATTCGAATTTCCGAAGGAAATTCATTCGAATTTCCAAAGGAAATTCATTCGAATTTCCAAAGGAAATTCATTCGAATTTCCAAAGGAAATTCATTCGAATTTCCAAAGGAAATTCATTCGAATTTTTCGAATTTCCAACGAAAATTCATTCGACTTTCCAGAGGAACTTCATTCGAATTTCCGGAGAAAACTCATTCGAATTTCCAGAGGGAATTCATTCAAATTTCCAGAGGAAATTAATTCAAATTGTCAGAGGAAATTCATTCGAATTTCCAGAGAAAATTCATTTGAATTTCCAGAGAAAATTCATTCGAATTTCCAGAGGAAATTCATTCATTCATTTCCAGAGGAAATTCGTTCGAATTTACAGAGGAAATTCATTCCAATTTCCATAGGAAATTCATTCGAATTTCCAGAGGAAATTCATTCGAATTTCCAGAGGAAATTCATTCGAATTTCCAGAGGAAATTCATTCGAATTTCCAGAGGAAATTCATTCGAATTTCCAGAGGAAATTTATTCGAATTTCCAGAGGAAATTCATTCGAATTTCCAGAGGAAGTTCATTCAAATTTCCAGAGGAAGTTCATTTAAATTTTCAGAGGAAGTTCATTTAAAATTTCAGAGGAAATACATTCGAATTTCCAGAGAAAATGCATCCGAATTTCCAGAGGAATTTCTAGAGGAAATTCATTCGAGTTTCCAGAGAAAATAAATTTGAATTTGTCAAAGGAAATTCATTCGAATTTCCAGAGAAAACTCATTAGAATTTCCAGAGGAAATTTATTCGAGTTTCCAGAGGATATTCATTCGAATTTTTCAAAGGAAATTCATTCGAATTTCCAGAGGAACTTCATTGGAATTTCCGGAGAAAACTCATTCGAATTTCCAGAGGGAATTCATTCAAATTTCCAGAGGAAGTTCATTTAAACTTTCAGAGGAAATTCATTCGAATTTTCATAGGAAATTAATTCAAATTTTCAGAGGGAATTCGTTCGTATTCCCAGAGGAGATTCATTCGATTTTCCAGAGGAAATTCATTCGAATTTGGAAGTTGAAAATTCGAATGAATTTCCGTTGAAAATTAGAACGAATTTTCGTTTGGTGAATTTCCGTTGGAAACTCGAATGAATTTCCGATGGAAATTCGAATGAAAGAGGAAATTAATTCAAATTTTCAGAGGAAATTCGTTCGAATTTCCAGAGAAAATTCATTCGAATTTCCAGAGAAAATTCATTCGAATTTCCAGAGGAAATTCATTCGAATTTCCAGGGGAAATTCATTCGAATTTCCAGGGGAAATTCATTCGAATTTCCAGGGGAAATTCATTCGAATTTCCAGGGGAAATTAATTCAAATTTCCAGGGGAAATTAATTCAAATTTCCAGGGGAAATTCATTCAAATTTCCAGGGGAAATTCATTCAAATTTCCAGGTGAAATTCATTCGAATTTCCAGAGGAAATTCATTCAAATTTCCAGGTGAAATTCATTCGAATTTCCAGAGGAAATTCATTCGAATTTCCAGAGGAATTTCATTCGAATTTCCAGAGGAAATTCATTCGAATTTCCAGAGGAAATTCATTCGAATTTCCAGAGGAAATTCATTCAATTTCCAGAGGAAATTCATTCGATTTCCAGAGGAAATTCATTCGATTTCCAGAGGAAATTCATTCGAATTTCCAGAGGAAATTCATTCGAATTTCCAGAGGAAATTCATTCGAATTTCCAGAGGAAATTCATTCGAATTTCCAGAGGAAATTCATTCGAATTTCCAGAGGAAATTCATTCGAATTTCCAGAGGAAATTTATTCGAATTTCCAGAGGAAATTCATTCGAATTTCCAGAGGAAATTCATTCGAATTTCCAGAGGAAATTCATTCGAATTTCCAGAGGAAATTCATTCGAATTTCCAGAGGAAATTCATTTCCAGAATTCATCCGAATTTCCAGAGGAAATTCATCCGAATTTCCAGAGGAAATTCATCCGAATTTCCAGAGGAAATTCATCCGAATTTCCAGAGGAAATCCATTCAAATATCCAGAGGAAATTCGTTCGATTTCCAGAGGAAATTCATTCGAATTTCCAGAGGAAATTCATTCGAATTTCCAGAGGAAATTCATTCCAATTTCCAGAGGAAATTCATTCGAATTTCCAGAGGAAATTCATTCGAATTTCCAGAGGAAATTCATTCGAATTTCCAGAGGAAATTCATTCGAATTTCCAGAGGAAATTCATTCGAATTTCCAGAGGAAATTCATTCGAATTTCCAGAGGAAATTCATCCGAATTTCCAGAGGAAATTCATTCGAATTTCCAGAGGAAATTCATTCGAATTTCCAGAGGAAATTCATTCGAATTTCCAGAGGAAATTCATTCGAATTTCCAGAGGAAATTCATTCGAATTTCCAGAGGAAATTCATTCGAATTCCAGAGGAAATTCATTCGAATTCCAGAGAAAATTCATTCGAATTCCAGAGGAAATTCATTCGAATTTCCAGAGGAAATTCATTCGAATTTCCAGAGGAAATTCATTCGAATTTCCAGAGGAAATTCATTCGAATTTCCAGAGGAAATTCATTCGAATTTCCAGAGGAAATTCATTCGAATTTCCAGAGGAAATTCATTCGAATTTCCAGTGGAAATTCATTCGAATTTCCAGTGGAAATTCATTCGAATTTCCAGGGGAAATTCATTCGAATTTCCAGGGGAAATTCATTCGAATTTCCAGGGGAAATTCATTCGAATTTCCAGTGGAAATTCATTCGAATTTCCAGTGGAAATTCATTCGAATTTCCAGTGGAAATTCATTCGAATTTCCAGTGGAAATTCATTCGAATTTCCAGAGGAAATTCATTCGAATTTCCAGAGGAAATTCATTCGAATTTCCAGAGGAAATTCATTCGAATTCCCAGAGGAAATTCATTCGAATTTCCAGAGGAAATTCATTCGAATTTCCAGAGGAAATTCATTCGAATTTCCAGAGGAAATTCATTCGAATTTCCAGAGGAAATTCATTCGAATTTCCAGAGGAAATTCATTCGAATTTCCAGAGGAAATTCATTCGAATTTCCAGAGGAAATTCATTCGAATTTCCAGAGGAAATTCATTCGAATTTCCAGAGGAAATTCATTCGAATTTCCAGAGGAAATTCATTCGAATTTCCAGAGGAAATTCATTCGAATTTCCAGAGGAAATTCATTCGAATTTTCAGAGGAAATTCATTCGAATTTTCAGAGGAAATTCATTCGAATTTTCAGAGGAAATTCATTCGAATTTCCAGAGGAAATTCATTCGAATTTCCAGAGGAAATTCATTCGAATTTCCAGAGGAAATTCATTCGAATTTCCAGAGGAAATTCATTCGAATTTCCAGAGGAAATTCATTCGAATTTCCAGAGGAAATTCATTCGAATTCAGAGGAAATTCATTCAATTTCCAGAGGAAATTCATTCGAATTTCAGAGGAAATTCATTCAATTCAGAGGAAATTCATTCAATTTCAGAGGAAATTCATTCAATTTCAGAGGAAATTCATTCGAATTTCCGGAGGAACTTCATTCGAATTTCCGGAGAAAACCCATTCGAATTTCCAGTGGGAATTTATTCAAATTTCCAGAGGAAGTTCATTCAAACTTTCAGAGGAAATTCATTCGAATTTCCAGAGGAAACTAATTCAAATTTTCAGAGGAAATTTGTTCGAATTTCCAGAGAAAATTCATTCGAATTTCCAGAGAAAATTCATTCGAATTTCCAGAGGAAATTCATTCGAATTTCCAGAGGAAATTCATTCGAATTTCCAGAGAAAACTCATTCGAATTTCCAGAGGAAACTCATTCGAATTTCCAGAGGAAATTCATTCGAGTTTCCAGAGGAAATTCATTCGAATTTTTCAACGAAAATTCATTAGAATTTCAGGGGCAGCAGGGACTATGTCCAAGGGCTTGACGATCCCTCCCCAGGCCATCTGCGAGTTGTGGGGCTTGCCTAGGATGTAGTGGGGTTTGACAGTGGGCCCTGTTAAACTTCTATTGAAAGCTGCATGTATCCGCAAGTAGGCTCCACCAAAGCGACCGTGTGCCGCTCAAAGCGCACAAGCCCAAGTCCTGGTGTTAGGTGGGACGCTAAACAGCCCTGACACGACGGCCCTCCGACGAGACAGGAGGTTTGCGCAGGCCCAATAAGCCGCCTAGAAAACCAATCATTACGAACAATATAAGAGATAATGCGACTCGATATAATCGGCAAAGACCTAGGCGACGAATACAGGATCACGATTGGAAGCTTGGAACATGGAATTGCAAGTCGCTAGGTTTCGCTGGTTGCGACAGGATGATCTACGATGAATTACATCCCCGCAACTTCGACGTCGTGGCGCTGCAGGAGATTTGCTGGACAGGACAGAAAGTGTGGAAAAGCGGGCATCGAGCGGCTACCTTCTACCAAAGCTGTGGCACCACCAACGAGCTGGGAACCGGCTTCATAGTGCTGGGTAAGATGCGCCAACGCGTGATTGGGTGGCAGCCAATCAACGCAAGGATGTGCAAGCTGAGGATTAAAGGCCGTTTCTTCAACTATAGCATCATCAACGTGCACTGCCCACACGAAAGGAGACCCGACGACGAGAAAGAAGCGTTCTACGCACAGCCGGAGCAGACATACGATGGATGCCCACTGCGGGACGTTAAAATCGTCATCGGCGACATGAACGAAGAGGTACGCAAGGAGGAAATGTATAGACCGGTCATCGGACCGGATAGTCTGCACCCCGTATCGAATGAGAACGGCCAACGATGCATAAACTTCGCAGCCTCCCGCGGAATGGTAGTCCGAAGCACCTTCTTTCCCGCAAAAATATCCACAAGGCCACATGGAGATCACCTAACCAAGAAACGGAAAACCAAATCGACCACGTTCTAATCGACGGTAAATTCTTCTCCGACATCACGAACGTCCGCACTTACCGCAGTGCGAATATTGAATCCGACCACTACCTCGTTGCAGTATGCCTGCGCTCAAAACTATCGACGGTGTACAACACGCGTCGAAGTCGGACGCCGCGGCTTAACATTGGGCGGCTACAAGACGGTAGACTAGCCCAAGAATACACGCAGCAGCTGGAAGTGGCACTCCCAACGGAAGAGCAGCTAGGCGCAGCGTCTCTTGAAGATGGCTGAAGAGATATTCGATCCGCCATTGGTAGCACCGCAACCGCTGCACTTGGCACGGTGCCCCCGGATCAGATAAACGACTGGTATGACGGCGAATGTAAGCAATTAATAGAAGAGAAGAATGCAGCATGGACGATATTGCTGCAACACCGCACGAGGCACGATATAAACAGGCGCGGAACAGACAAAACTCGATTTTCCGGAGGAAAAAGCGCCAGCAGGAAGATCGAGACCGTGAAGAAACGGAGCAACTGTACCGCGCTAATAACACACGAAAGTTCTATGAGAAGTTAAACCGTTCACGTAAGGGCCACGTGCCACAGCCCGATATGTGTAAGGACATAAACGGGAACCTTCTTACGAACGAGCGTGAGGTGATCCAAAGGTGGCGGCAGCACTACGAAGAACACCTGAATGGCGATGTGGCAGACGAAGATGGCGGTATGGTGATGGACCCGGGAGAACGCGCGCAGGACATAATTCTACCGGCTCCGGATCTCCAGGAAATCCAGGAGGAGATTGGCCGGCTCAAGAACAACAAAGCCCCTGGGGTTGACCAACTACCAGGAGAGCTATTTAAACACGGTGGTGAGGCACTGGCTAGAGCGCTGCACGGGGTCATTACCAAGATTTGGGAGGAGGAAGTTTTGCCGCAGGAGTGGATGGAAGGTGTCGTGTGTCCCATCTACAAAAGGGGCGATAAGCTGGATTGTAGCAACTACCGCGCAATCACATTGCTGAACGCCGCCTACAAGGTACTCTCCCAAATTTTATGCCGTCGACTAGCACCAACTGCAAGGGAGTTCGTGGGGCAGTACCAGGCGGGTTTTATGGGCGAACGCTCCACCACGGACCAGGTGTTTGCCATTCGCCAAGTACTGCAGAAATGCCGCGAATACAACGTGCCCACACATCATCTATTCATCGACTTCAAAGCCGCATATGATACAATCGATCGGGACCAGCTATGGCAGCTAATGCACGAACACGGTTTTCCGGATAAACTGACACGGTTGATCAAAGCGACGATGGATCGGGTGATGTGCGTAGTTCGAGTTTCAGGGGCATTCTCGAGTCCCTTCGAAACCCGCAGAGGGTTACGGCAAGGTGATGGTCTTTCGTGTTTGCTATTCAACATCGCTTTGGAAGGTGTAATACGAAGAGCAGGGATTAACACGAGTGGTACAATTTTCAATAAGTCCGTCCAGCTATTTGGTTTCGCCGACGACATAGATATTATGGCACGTAACTTTGAGAAGATGGAGGAAGCCTACATCACACTGAAGAGGGAAGCTAAGCGGATCGGACTAGTCATCAACACGTCGAAGACGAAGTACATGATAGGAAGAGGTTCAAGAGAAGACAATGTGAGCCACCCACCGCGAGTTTGCATCGGTGGTGACGAAATCGAGGTGGTAGAAGAATTTGTGTACTTGGGCTCACTGGTGACTGCCGAAAATGACACCAGCAGAGAAATTCGGAGACGCATAGTGGCTGGAAATCGTACGTACTTTGGACTCCGCAAGACGCTCCGATCGAATAGAGTTCGCCGCCGTACCAAACTGACAATCTACAAAACGCTAATTAGACCGGTAGTCCTCTACGGACACGAGACCTGGACGATGCTCGTGGAGGACCAACGCGCACTTGGAGTTTTCGAAAGAAAAGTGCTGCGTACCATCTATGGTGGGGTGCAGATGGCGGACGGTACGTGGAGGAGGCGAATGAACCACGAATTGCATCAGCTGTTGGGAGAACCATCCATCGTTCACACCGCGAAAATCGGACGACTGCGATGGGCCGGGCACGTAGCCAGAATGTCGGACAGTAACCCGGTGAAAATGGTTCTCGACAACGATCCGACGGGCACAAGAAGGCGAGGTGCGCAGCGGGCAAGGTGGATCGATCAGGTGGAAGATGACTTGCGGACCCTCCGTAGACTGCGTGGTTGGCGACGTGTAGCCATGGACCGAGCCGAATGGAGAAGACTCTTATATACCGCACAGGCCACTTCGGCCTTAGTCTGAATGAATAATAATAATAATTCATTCGAATTTCCGGAGAAAACTCATTCGAATTTCCAGAGGAAATTCATTCAAATTTCCAGAGGAAGTTCATTCAAACTTTCAGAGGAAATTCGTTCGTATTTCCAGAGGAGATTCATTCGATTTTCCAGAGGAAATTCATTCGAATATGGAAGTTGAAAATTCGAATGAATTTCCGTTGAAAATTAGAACGAATTTTCGTTGGGTGAATTTCCGTTGGACACTCGAATGAATTTCCGATGGAAATTCGAATGAATTTCCGTTGAATTTCGAATGAATTTTCGTTGAAATTTAAATGAATTTCTATCGGAAATTAGAATGAATTTCCGTTGGAAAGTCGAATGAATTTCTGTTGGAAATTCAAATTAATTTCCGTTGGAAACTCGAGTGAATTTTCGTTGGAAATTCGAATGAATTTCCGTTGGAAATTTGAATGAATTTCCGTTGGAAATTCGAATGAGTTTCCGTTGGAAATTCGAATGAATTTCCGTTGGAAATTCGAATGAATTTCCGTTGAAAATACGAATGAATTTACGTTGGAAATTCGAATAAATTTCCGTTGGAAATTTGAATGAATATCCGTTGGAATTCCGAATGAATTTCCGTTGGAAAGTCGAATGAATTTCCTTTGGAAAATCGATAGAATTTCCGTTGGAAAAAGGATTTCCAACGAAAATTCATTCGGAATTCCAACGGATATTCATTCGAATTTCCAACGGAAATTTATTCGAATTTCCAACGGAAATTCATTCGAATTTCCAACGGAAATTCATTCAAATTTCCAACGGAAATTCATTCGACTTTCCAAAGGAAATTCATTCGACTATCCAACGAAAATTCATTCGACTTTCCAAAGGAAATTCATTCGACTATCCAACGGAAATTCATTCGACTTTCCGACGGATATTCATTCGACTTTCCAACGGAAATTAATTCGACTTTTCAAAGGAAATTCATTCGACTTTCCAACGGAAAATCATTCGAATTTCCAGAGGAAATTCATTTGAATTTTCAAAGGAAATTCATTCGACCTTCCAACGAAAATTCATTCGACTTTTCAACGGAAATTAATTCGACTTTCCAACGAAAATTCATTCGACTTTCCAACGGAAATTCATTCGACTTTCCAACGGAAATTCATTCGACTTTCCAACGGAAATTCATTCGACTTTCCAACGGAAATTCATTCGACTTTCCAACGGAAATTCATTCGACTTTCCAACGGAAATTCATTCGAATTTCCAACGGAAATTCATTCGAATTTCCAACGGAAATTCATTCGACTTTCCAACGGAAATTAATTCGACTTTCCAAAGGAAATTCATTCGACTTTCCAACGGAAAATCATTCGAATTTCCAGAGGAAATTCATTCGTATTCCCTGAGGAAATTCATTCGTATTTCCAGAGGAAATTCATTCGCATTTCCAGAGGAAATTCATTCGAATTTCCAGAGGAAATTCATTCGAATTTCCAGAGGAAATTCATTCGAACTTCCAGAGGAAATTCATTCGAACTTCCAGAGGAAATTCATTCGAACTTCCAGAGGAAATTCATTCGAACTTCCAGAGGAAATTCATTCGAATTTCCAGAGGAAATTCATTCGAATTTCCAGAGGAAATTCATTCGAATTTCCAGAGGAAATTCATTCGAATTTCCAGAGGAAATTCATTCGAATTTCCAGAGGAAATTCATTCGAATTTCCAGAGGAAATTCATTCGAACTTCCAGAGGAAATTCATTCAAATTTCACGAGGAAATTTATTCAAATTTTCGAGGAAATTCATTCAATTTCCAGAGGAAATTCATTCAATTTCCAGAGGAAATTCATTCGAATTTCCAGAGGAAATTCATTCAATTTCCAGAGGAAATTCATTCAATTTCCAGAGGAAATTCATTCGAATTTCAGAGGAAATTCATTCGAATTTCCAGAGGAAATTCATTCGAATTTCTAGAGGAAATTCATTCGAATTTCAGAGGAAATTCATTCAATTTCAGAGGAAATTCATTCAATTTCCAGAGAAAATTCATTCGAATTTCCAGAGGAAATTCATTCGAATTTCAGAGGAAATTCATTCAATTTCCAGAGGAAATTCATTCAATTCAGAGGAAATTCATTCAATTCCAGAGGAAATTCATTCGAATTTCCAGAGGAAATTCATTCGAATTCAGAGGAAATTCATTCGAATTCAGAGGAAATTCATTAGAATTTCAGAGGAAATTCATTCGAATTTCCAGAGGAGATTCATTCGAATTTCCAGAGGAGATTCATTCGAATCTCAGAGGAAATTCATTCGAATTTCAGAGGAAATTCATTCGAATTCAGAGGAAATTCATTCCAATTCAGAGGAAATTCATTCGAATTTCCAGAGAAAACTCATTCGAATTTCCAGAGGGAATTCATTCGAATTTCCAAAGGATCGGAAATCCATTCGAATTTCCAACGGAAATTCACCCAACGAAAATTCATTCAAATTTCCAGAGGAAATTCATTCAAGTTTTTAGAGAAAATTAATTCGAATTTCCAGAGGAAATTCATTCGAATCTCCAGAGGAAATTCATTAGAAATTCCAGAGGAAATTCATTCGAATTTGGAAGTTGGAAATTCAAATGAATTTCCGTTGAAAATTAGAATGAATTTTCGTTGGGTGAATTTCCGTTGGAAACTCGAATGAATTTCCGATGGATTTTCGAATGAATTTCCGTTTAAAATTCGAATGAATTTCCGTTTAAAATTCGAATGAATTTCCGTTGAAAATAAGAATGAATTTCCGTTGGAAATTGAAATGAATTTCCTTTAAAAATTTGAATGAATTTTTCGAATGAATTTCCGTTGGAAATTCAAGTGAATTTCCGTTGGAAATTCGAATGCATTTCCGTTGGGAATTCGAATGAATTTCCTCTGGAAGTTAGAATGAATTTCTGTTGGAAATTCGAATGACTTTCAGTTGAAAATTAGAATAAATTTCCGTAGGAAATTCGAATGAATTTTCGTTGGAAATTCGAATAAATTTCCGTTGGGAATTCGAATGAATTTTCGTTTTGAAATTCGAATGAATTTCCGTTGGAAATTCGAATTAATTTCCGTTGGAAAATCGAATGAATTTCCGTTGTAAAATCGGTTGAATTTTCGTTGGAAATTCGAATGAATTTCCGTTGGAAATTCGCATGAATTTCCGTTGGAAATTCAAATGAATTTCCGTTGAATTCAAATGAATTTCCGTTGAAATTCAAATGAATTTCCGTTGGAAATTGAATGAACTTCCGTTGGAAGATCGAATGAACTTCTGTTGAAAGTTCGAATGAATTTCCGTTGGAAATTAGAATAAATTTCCGTTGGAAATTCGAATGAACTTTCGTTGGAAATTCGAATAAATTTCCGATGGGAATTCGAAAGAATTTTCGTTGGAAATTCGAATGAATTTCCGTTGGAAACTCGAATGAATTTCCGTTGTAAACTCGAATGAATTTACTTTGAAAATTCAAATGAATTTTCGTTGGAAATTCGAATGAATTTCCGTTTGAAATTCGAATGAATTTCCGTTGGAAACTCAAATGAATTTCCGTTGGAAATTCAAATGAATTTTCGTTGGAAATTCGAATGAATTCCCGTCGGAAATTCGAATCAATTTCCGTTGGAAATTCGAATGAATTTCCGTTGAAAGTTCGAATGCATTTTCGTTGGAAATTCGAATGAATTTCCGTTGTAAATCCGAATGAATTTCCGTTGAAATTCGAATGAATTTCCGTTGAAAGTTTGAATGAACTTCCGTTGGAAATTGGAATGAATTTCGTTTGACGTTTGACTCAATTGACTAAGCCGGATGCCATAAATAGTTTCAAATGTTACATGATAAAAAAATATATGCATTTAAAACAGTATTTTTTTTCGTGTTTTACAGTACAACAGTTATCCATGACTTAATGAAAATAACAACGATGACTTTTTTCCCGATTTTTTGTATAATTTTAGGAAATTCCCGACTTTTTCCCGCATTTCCCGCATGGAATTTCAATTCCCGCATATTTCCCGCATTTCCCGATTTCCCGACTCACTGGCCACCCTGCATTGGAAATTCGAATGAATTTCCTTTTGAAATTCAAATGAACTTCCTTTGGACATTCGAATGAATTTCCGTTGGAAATTCGAATAAATTTCCGTTGGGAGTTCGAATGAATTTCCTTTGGAACTTCGAATAAATTTCCGTTAGAAATTCGAATGAATTTCGGAAACTCGAATTGTTTTGCTTTTGAAAATCGGGTGAATTTTCTCTGGAGATTCAATTAATTTCTACATCAATAATATTCGAGTCCTTTCATGTACATCAATCATGCAAATTCATCAATTCAATGATTTGAACAGTCTGCTTGCACAAGATAAGCCTCAATGACGACTTGAGAAAATCCATTCCGATTTTCTTTTTTCGGGTATCTGATTCCAATAATGGAACGGTATAAGCAAAAACCAGAAGGGAAAAATACCCTTCCCAAGAGAAAGAGACTGCCAAACTTCCGGAAGCTGACAGACAGCAGCCAACAAATGAACAAAGTAATCAAACACGGACAAAGAAGCATCGTGGAACGGCATGTGAGCATACGAGTCCCGTTCGCTGATCCCATTGGGTCGAGTTGGGACTTAATGGGAGCACGTAGACGTCAATCAATTCCGGTTAACTTTTCACGTGACCCAACTTTCTTATTCCTGATAATCGATATTCGTGTATCTAATCAAATACGGCAAGAATTTCGATTGCTGATTGTCAATCATTAGCATTACTGTTATTCGTTTCTGAGGGTAGAACCAACGCAACGCTACACCACTGAAGGAAGATCGAAAATGTTTCTTCTCCTTCGGGTGAATAAATCCTGAACCACTTTTCACAGGTTGAACAATGAAGCCGCGAAGCGTTTCGTACCTTTACGGTTCCCAAACGAAGCTTTTCCGTCAAGTTCATAAACGAAGCCCGTTTGGCGATGATTGCCTCCCCCGTTAGGGACATTTGCTATTCTGTGCTTTGTGTATTCTTCAACATAGAACGGCGATGACGACGACAAGAGAGGAGCCAATTTGATTGTTATGTTCTTAGTCAACTGCTGCTGCCGCCGTCGCCGCTGGCTTCCATCCCATCGACACGGCTGCTGCCCGTTAACTGAGCTCTGACAAGAGAGGGGCTTCATGAGAATGGCCGATGGAACTTCCACTGAAAGATGCAATGAATGGGAATCCTTTCGTTTCCTGCGCACGAGGACCGATGGAGGAGTTTCACCAGCTCAAGAACAATGCCGGTTCGGTAAGACTGCGGCCCCTGCGACCGGGGGTTCAGAAGCGGAACCTCTCTCTTTTCCTCGAGGAGGTGGATGTATCGTTCCGACAAGAAAAAGCATTATGTAATCAAGTTGAGTGTTCCGAGCGAACAAGTTGCCGTTTTGGGGCAAGTGCCTTTCGCTGGAAATGGGGATTTAAAATTGTTACGCTTCCGAGCATTCCTGTGTGGTTGGTGTTGGTACGGTTCGGAGTTCTTAAGCCACTCACCTGAAATGAAAAATGGAGAAAATGTACATTTGACATTAGTGTCTTTTAGGGTCAAGAGGTATTATATTTAATATGTAGGTAGTTGATGTATATTCCGAATATTGGAATTAGGTGAACTGAGACATTTTGTAAAAAATGCTGGAAAATAGACTTTTTTCCATTTGGTTTTTATCTTTCAAGCTATTACTTTTACGTTTAACCCTTAAATGAGCAATGTTGTTTTAAACAACAAACCGAAAATACTTTTAATGTTAATTATTTAAATGGTTGTTTACGTTAAAAATATTTCCAACGATTTCTAAAAAAATCGCCTTGCGCCTTTAAGGGTTAAGAATCTATCAATTTCAGGTTTTAGCAGGTGCTTATACAAAATTGTGAGAAAATATCATGCAAGTATAACCTCATTTGACCACAATTTAAAAGAAATTCGGATCAATAATAAAACAACGTTTTTCTCGTGTCTACATTACTTGATGATAATTACCCCGGACCGTTTAATTTTGTTTCTGCTAGAAACACAATAATGGTCTATATTGCAACCACTTCTCATTACCTTCTTACAAAGGAACACATTGTACAAATCCTTAACAAATTGCTACCCCTTTAATGAATCTTAAATTCCGTTCCGACCACAAAATTAATGACCCACGATTGCACCTCATTTTTCGCGGCACAACTCTCACGAAATACACACCGACGACGTGAAGTGCCCTTCATCCGCCCCGCCGCTTTTACGAACGAATGCCGGAATCACTTGAAAGCTCCCTCCCATTCCGCAACCCCCTCTCTCCCCTCTGCCCCACCAGGAGAGCCTGTAGTTGCATCGCCCGGAAAAAGCCACTCGACATGTAATTTCAGACACATTCCGAAACCGCACTGGCTGTTGCACAAAAGTGCATTTCCGTCTGACCACCGACCGTGCCATGGCGCACTATGCAGGGAGCGAGGACGAATCCACTCGAGTGGGTACCGAACCAAGTCGCTGTTGCTGCTGCTGCTGCCGTAACCACTACTGAAGTACCCACCGGTTTTATTTTCGAGTGTGGTGTTGGTGTTCTTCGTAGTCGCGTTCCAAGTGTGTGCCTTTCTGCTGCGGTTGCGCTGGATGTTCAACCACAAGTGAATCTTGGTAATTTATGCAGAGTATAATAACATTTTCATATGAAACAAATTGTAAAAATATTATTAAAAAGCAGATCTGGACAAATACAATTCGAAGGTATTATATTGAATTGTTTTTGAGGTCGGATAACGCCCTTAGGGAAGATAGGGAGGTCATTCTGCAGATTCAAATTTAAGATCGGTCAGGAAGTATGGGCTAATAACTCAATCGTCTTCCAACCGATTTAGGAGGTTTTCATTTTGGTATCAATTGATCGACGAACTCTTTAATATTTTGCTAAACTTTTAATCAATGTGTTGAAAAAGCTAATCTATTGAACAATTGAATTTAGCCAGGCACCGCAAGCACAGACATCAGAATCGTGCAACTTCCAGACTAATCTTCAGTAGGCAGTACGTAATTTATTGAAATCGCCAAAATATCAGTTTTATCTCGACAATTGCAAAATTTTGACCACAATTATACCATTATTCTTGCTCATCAACACAGAGGAAGAGAATTTTGCATACGGACGTCAAATCTCGCAGAATATATTCAGATGCGTCATCATGCAGAATTTTAATCCATCTGACTCACAATTATCATTCTTTTTGCGGGCGTCCCACCAACGTAGAGGTTTGAGCGTCCCACCACTTAGAATTGTGATTAATCCAAACCGTAGTTACTCCAACGCCACTCTTGCATGCGTGCGTCTCATCTCGCATATTTATGAATCACCCGTTCCTCTATTACAGCGTTTCTCAACCTGGGGTACATGTACCCCCGAGGGAACCTTCGCTGGCTCCAGGAGGGTACCTCGGACGAGAATGCGTAATGGCGGATATAAGGTCTGTATACAATAATCCGGACACCTCAAAATTTCAAAATAATTGTTTATTTCAGATTCGTGGAATATGATTTAGCAATTCACGAAGACAAAACATAGTTATTCGGTATTTATATTAAAATTTCGAGCTTTGCGCTTAACTCCATAAGGGTTTGTACAGACTCTTCAGATATCGTGGTGGCCGTCTTTGTCCAAATTTATTGGAATCTCATTGTTGATTGTACCTACTGTGTCAAAAGAAATACTTTTTTTAACTACACGTGCAAACTGCTTGCCACACAAGCTTTTTTTTGGGAAATAGCATTTCTGGTCATAGCCTGGAAAGCCAGCCCTGGCAGCTGCTTGAAATCCTCAAGGACATACGTTTCATCGTCCAGAACAACGCATGAAAACTTCGTCAAATATCCGCAGTTAAATCGTCGAGCCCGTGATTTTGCTGCCAAGTTCTGTTGGTCGTTGCGATTTGGAACTGTCTTTACTTTATACGACCTCAGCTCCAAACGCTGTTTTGGTTTTTAGACAAAACCAGGCGACATCCCTATTGTGCGAGTCACCGTTCGAACAGAGAGATTTGGGTTTTGTTTCAATACCCTCTTCACAGGATGACAGGATCGTTTTTATCACTTCTCGGTTTCCTCTCAACTGTCAAAATGAATGAAAATGATTTGAGCACATCGTGAACAGTGGATTTAGTCAAATTCAATTTATTTGCAATACGGGAGCGCTGCGCTGTTATCGACCATCCAAAATACTAGAGCTCTCGGACTGTCCACATAGAGGTTGGGAAGCAAATCCCATGCTTCAATCCGTTGGTTCCCTGTACAAACACTAAAGATGGAATGTAAACACCAAACATTATCTTTTTCATCAGAGGCTCGCAAGTCTCCTTGCAAGAGGCTCGGAAGCCTCCTTGCAAGAGACTCGGAAGCCTCCTTGCAAGAGGCTCGGAAGCCTCCTTGCAAGAGGCTCGGAAGCCTCCTTGCAAGAGGCTCGGAAGCCTCCTTTCAAGAGGCTCGGAAGCCTCCTTTCAAGAGGCTCGGAAGCCTCCTTTCAAGAGGCTCGGAAGCCTCCTTTCAAGAGGCTCGGGAAGCCTCCTTTCAAGAGGCTCGGGAAGCCTCCTTTCAAGAGGCTCGGGAAGCCTCCTTTCAAGAGGCTCGGGAAGCCTCCTTTCAAGAGGCTCGGGAAGCCTCCTTTCAAGAGGCTCGGGAAGCCTCCTTTCAAGAGGCTCGGGAAGCCTCCTTTCAAGAGGCTCGGGAAGCCTCCTTTCAAGAGGCTCGGGAAGCCTCCTTTCAAGAGGCTCAGGAAGCCTCCTTTCAAGAGGCTCAGGAAGCCTCCTTTCAAGAGGCTCAGGAAGCCTCCTTTCAAGAGGCTCAGGAAGCCTCCTTTCAAGAGGCTCAGGAAGCCTCCTTTCAAGAGGCTCAGGAAGCCTCCTTTCAAGAGGCTCAGGAAGCCTCCTTTCAAGAGGCTCAGGAAGCCTCCTTTCAAGAGGCTCAGGAAGCCTCCTTTCAAGAGGCTCAGGAAGCCTCCTTTCAAGAGGCTTGGGAATCCTCCTTTCAAGAGACTCGGGAAGCCTCCTTTCAAGAGACTCGGGAAGCCTCCTTTCAAGAGGCTCGGGAAGCCTCCTTTCAAGAGGCTCGGGAAGCCTCCTTTCAAGAGGCTCAGGAAGCCTCCTTTCAAGAGGCTCAGGAAGCCTCCTTTCAAGAGGCTCAGGAAGCCTCCTTTCAAGAGGCTCAGGAAGCCTCCTTTCAAGAGGCTCAGGAAGCCTCCTTTCAAGAGGCTCAGGAAGCCTCCTTTCAAGAGGCTCAGGAAGCCTCCTTTCAAGAGGCTCAGGAAGCCTCCTTTCAAGAGGCTCAGGAAGCCTCCTTTCAAGAGGCTCAGGAAGCCTCCTTTCAAGAGGCTCAGGAAGCCTCCTTTCAAGAGGCTCAGGAAGCCTCCTTTCAAGAGGCTCAGGAAGCCTCCTTTCAAGAGGCTCAGGAAGCCTCCTTTCAAGAGCTCAGGAAGCCTCCTTTCAAGAGGCTCAGGAAGCCTCCTTTCAAGAGGCTCAAGCCTCCTTTCAAGAGGCTCAGAAAGCCTCCTTTCAAGAGGCTCAGGAAGCCTCCTTTCAAGAGGCTCAGGAAGCCTCCTTTCAAGAGGCTCAGGAAGCCTCCTTTCAAGAGGCTCAGAAAGCCTCCTTTCAAGAGGCTCAGGAAGCCTCCTTTCAAGAGGCTCAGGAAGCCTCCTTTCAAGAGGCTCAGGAAGCCTCCTTTCAAGAGGCTCAGGAAGCCTCCTTTCAAGAGGCTCAGGAAGCCTCCTTTCAAGAGGCTCAGGAAGCCTCCTTTCAAGAGGCTCAGGAAGCCTCCTTTCAAGAGGCTCAGGAAGCCTCCTTTCAAGAGGCTCAGGAAGCCTCCTTTCAAGAGGCTCAGGAAGCCTCCTTTCAAGAGGCTCAGGAAGCCTCCTTTCAAGAGGCTCAGGAAGCCTCCTTTCAAGAGGCTCAGGAAGCCTCCTTTCAAGAGGCTCAGGAAGCCTCCTTTCAAGAGGCTCAGGAAGCCTCCTTTCAAGAGGCTCAGGAAGCCTCCTTTCAAGAGGCTCAGGAAGCCTCCTTTCAAGAGGCTCAGGAAGCCTCCTTTCAAGAGGCTCAGGAAGCCTCCTTTCAAGAGGCTCAGGAAGCCTCCTTTCAAGAGGCTCAGGAAGCCTCCTTTCAAGAGGCTCAGGAAGCCTCCTTTCAAGAGGCTCGGGAGGGAAGCCTCCTTTCAAGAGGCTCGGGAGGGAAGCCTCCTTTCAAGAGGCTCGGGAAGCCTCCTTTCAAGAGGCTCGGGAAGCCTCCTTTCAAGAGGCTCGGGAAGCCTCCTTTCAAGAGGCTCGGGAAGCCTCCTTTCAAGAGGCCGGGGAAGCCTCCTTTCAAGAGGCTCGGAAGCCTCCTTTCAAGAGGCTCGGGAAGCCTCCTTTCAAGAGGCTCGGGAAGCCTCCTTTCAAGAGGCTCGGGAAGCCTCCTTTCAAGAGGCTCGGGAAGCCTCCTTTCAAGAGGCTCGGGAAGCCTCCTTTCAAGAGGCTCGGGAAGCCTCCTTTCAAGAGGCTCGGGAAGCCTCCTTTCAAGAGGCTCGGGAAGCCTCCTTTCAAGAGGCTCGGGAAGCCTCCTTTCAAGAGGCTCGGGAAGCCTCCTTTCAAGAGGCTCGGGAAGCCTCCTTTCAAGAGGCTCAGGAAGCCTCCTTTCAAGAGGCTCAGGAAGCCTCCTTTCAAGAGGCTCGGAAGCCTCCTTTCAAGAGGCTCCGGAAGCCTCCTTTCAAGAGGCTCAGGAAGCCTCCTTTCAAGAGGCTCAGCCTCCTTTCAAGAGGCTCAGGAAGCCTCCTTTCAAGAGGCTCAGGAAGCCTCCTTTCAAGAGGCTCAGGAAGCCTCCTTTCAAGAGGCTCAGGAAGCCTCCTTTCAAGAGGCTCAGGAAGCCTCCTTTCAAGAGGCTCAGGAAGCCTCCTTTCAAGAGGCTCAGGAAGCCTCCTTTCAAGAGGCTCAGGAAGCCTCCTTTCAAGAGGCTCAGGAAGCCTCCTTTCAAGAGGCTCAGGAAGCCTCCTTTCAAGAGGCTCAGGAAGCCTCCTTTCAAGAGGCTCAGGAAGCCCCCGTTCAAGAGGCTCAGGAAGCCTCCTTTCAAGAGGCTCAGGAAGCCTCCTTTCAAGAGGCTCAGGAAGCCTCCTTTCAAGAGGCTCAGGAAGCCTCCTTTCAAGAGGCTCAGGAAGCCTCCTTTCAAGAGGCTCAGGAAGCCTCCTTTCAAGAGGCTCAGGAAGCCTCCTTTCAAGAGGCTCAGGAAGCCTCCTTTCAAGAGGCTCAGGGAAGCCTCCTTCAAGAGGCTCAGGAAGCCTCCTTTCAAGAGGCTCAGGAAGCCTCCTTCAAGAGGCTCAGGAAGCCTCCTTTCAAGAGGCTCAGGAAGCCTCCTTTCAAGAGGCTCAGAGCCTCCTTTCAAGAGGCTCAGGAAGCCTCCTTTCAAGAGGCTCAGGAAGCCTCCTTTCAAGAGGCTCAGGAAGCCTCCTTTCAAGAGGCTCGAAGCCTCCTTTCAAGAGGCTCAGGAAGCCTCCTTTCAAGAGGCTCGGAAGCCTCCTTTCAAGAGGCTCAGGAAGCCTCCTTTCAAGAGGCTCAGGAAGCCTCCTTTCAAGAGGCTCAGAAGCCTCCTTTCAAGAGGCTCAGGAAGCCTCCTTTCAAGAGGCTCAGAAGCCTCCTTTCAAGAGGCTCAGAAGCCTCCTTTCAAGAGGCCCGGAAGCCTCCTTTCAAGAGGCCTCGGAAGCCTCCTTTCAAGAGGCTCAGAAGCCTCCTTTCAAGAGGCCTGGAAGCCTCCTTTCAAGAGGCTCAGAAGCCTCCTTTCAAGAGGCTCAGAAGCCTCCTTTCAAGAGGCTCGGAAGCCTCCTTTCAAGAGGCTCAAGCCTCCTTTCAAGAGGCCTGGAAGCCTCCTTTCAAGAGGCTCTGAAGCCTCCTTTCAAGAGGCTCAGAAGCCTCCTTTCAAGAGGCCCGGAAGCCTCCTTTCAAGAGGCTCAGAAGCCTCCTTTCAAGAGGCTCAAGCCTCCTTTCAAGAGGCTCAAGCCTCCTTTCAAGAGGCCTGGAAGCCTCCTTTCAAGAGGCTCGGAAGCCTCCTTTCAAGAGGCTCAGAAGCCTCCTTTCAAGAGGCTCAGAAGCCTCCTTTCAAGAGGCTCAGAAGCCTCCTTTCAAGAGGCTCAGGAAGCCTCCTTTCAAGAGGCTCAGGCCTCCTTCAAGAGGCCTGGAAGCCTCCTTTCAAGAGGCTCAGAAGCCTCCTTTCAAGAGGCTCAGAAGCCTCCTTTCAAGAGGCTCAAGCCTCCTTTCAAGAGGCCTGGAAGCCTCCTTTCAAGAGGCCTGGAAGCCTCCTTCAAGAGGCTCAGAAGCCTCCTTTCAAGAGGCTCAGGAAGCCTCCTTTCAAGAGGCTCGGAAGCCTCCTTTCAAGAGGCCTGGAAGCCTCCTTTCAAGAGGCTCAGCCTCCTTCAAGAGGCTCGGAAGCCTCCTTTCAAGAGGCTCAGAAGCCTCCTTTCAAGAGGCTCAGAAGCCTCCTTTCAAGAGGCTCAGAAGCCTCCTTTCAAGAGGCTCAGAAGCCTCCTTTCAAGAGGCCTGGAAGCCTCCTTTCAAGAGGCTCAGGAAGCCTCCTTTCAAGAGGCCCGGAAGCCTCCTTTCAAGAGGCTCGGAAGCCTCCTTTCAAGAGGCTCAGAAGCCTCCTTTCAAGAGGCCTGGAAGCCTCCTTTCAAGAGGCTCAAAGCCTCCTTTCAAGAGGCTCAGAAGCCTCCTTTCAAGAGGCTCAAGCCTCCCTTTCAAGAGGCTCGGAAGCCTCCTTTCAAGAGGCTCAGGCCTCCTTTCAAGAGGCTCGGAAGCCTCCTTTCAAGAGGCTCAGAAGCCTCCTTTCAAGAGGCTGGAAGCCTCCTTTCAAGAGGCTCAGAAGCCTCCTTTCAAGAGGCTCAGAAGCCTCCTTTCAAGAGGCTCGGAAGCCTCCTTTCAAGAGGCTCAGAAGCCTCCTTTCAAGAGGCTCAAGCCTCCTTTCAAGAGGCCTGGAAGCCTCCTTTCAAGAGGCCTGGAAAGCCTCCTTTCAAGAGGCTCAGAAGCCTCCTTTCAAGAGGCTCGGAAGCCTCCTTCAAGAGGCTCAGAAGCCTCCTTTCAAGAGGCTCAGGAAGCCTCCTTTCAAGAGGCTCAGAAGCCTCCTTTCAAGAGGCTCAAGCCTCCTTTCAAGAGGCCCGGAAGCCTCCTTTCAAGAGGCTCAGAAGCCTCCTTCAAGAGGCTCAGAAGCCTCCTTTCAAGAGGCTGGAAGCCTCCTTTCAAGAGGCTCAGAAGCCTCCTTTCAAGAGGCTCAAGCCTCCTTTCAAGAGGCTCAGAAGCCTCCTTTCAAGAGGCTCGAAGCCTCCTTTCAAGAGGCTCAGGAAGCCTCCTTTCAAGAGGCCTCGGAAGCCTCCTTTCAAGAGGCTCAGAGCCTCCTTTCAAGAGGCCTGGAAGCCTCCTTTCAAGAGGCTCAGAAGCCTCCTTTCAAGAGGCCAGAAGCCTCCTTTCAAGAGGCCTGGAAGCCTCCTTTCAAGAGGCTCAGAAGCCTCCTTTCAAGAGGCTCAGAAGCCTCCTTTCAAGAGGCTCAAGCCTCCTTTCAAGAGGCTCAGAGCCTCCTTTCAAGAGGCTCGGAAGCCTCCTTTCAAGAGGCCTGGAAGCCTCCTTTCAAGAGGCTCAAGCCTCCTTTCAAGAGGCTCAGAAGCCTCCTTTCAAGAGGCTCAGAAGCCTCCTTTCAAGAGGCTCAGAGCCTCCTTTCAAGAGGCCTCAAAGCCTCCTTTCAAGAGGCCTGGAAGCCTCCTTTCAAGAGGCTCGGAAGCCTCCTTTCAAGAGGCTCAGAAGCCTCCTTTCAAGAGGCTCAGAAGCCTCCTTTCAAGAGGCCTGGAAGCCTCCTTTCAAGAGGCCTCAGAAGCCTCCTTTCAAGAGGCTCAGAAGCCTCCTTTCAAGAGGCTCAGAAGCCTCCTTTCAAGAGGCCTGGAAGCCTCCTTTCAAGAGGCTCAGAAGCCTCCTTTCAAGAGGCCTGGAAGCCTCCTTTCAAGAGGCCTGGAAGCCTCCTTTCAAGAGGCCTGGAAGCCTCCTTTCAAGAGGCCTGGAAGCCTCCTTTCAAGAGGCTCAGGAAGCCTCCTTTCAAGAGGCTCAGAAGCCTCCTTTCAAGAGGCCTCGGAAGCCTCTTTCAAGAGGCTCAGAAGCCTCCTTTCAAGAGGCCTCAGAAGCCTCCTTTCACGCGGCTCGGACGCCTCCTTTCAAGAGGCTCGGACGCCTCCTTTCAAGAGGCTCGGGCGCCTTCTTTCAAGAGGCTCGGAAGCCTCCTTTCAAGAGGCTCGGAAGCCTCCTTTCAACTTAGGGGCGGGATTCCGGCAATGAACGATGAGAAAGTCATATCTCCTGAAACCATTTAATGTTAAAGTGCTTCCCTGACACAAACATCAAAATTGAGGAAGTGTTGTAGATGCTTTTGAGCGTATAACGAGTTTCGGTGTACTGAGTAGAAAATAAGTGAGAAATAATTTTAAAATTTATGCAAAATCATGAATTCGAAGCATTTGTGCAAAATCGACATTGATACTCTGCGTATTGGATTGTGTTTGGTTTCTTACCCAACACAAATGTTCTGATTTAAGAAAATCTCTCTCAATTCGGATTGGGATATCCATAATTTCTGTCAAAGTCATCCATAATTGCTGGGGAAGTCATTTCACGTGGAGCTTTCTGGTTTCAGTGTTACGGTAGTTTTTGTATTATTGTGCAACAACGTCTGAGCAATTATCTAGATGCGTTATCGATGAAATGCCTTCCACTCAAGGTAAGGCTTTTCAAGACGGAATGGATTTGCAATACAACACTAATCTAAACAAATTTCACTGATCAAAAAGGAATTTTTAAAGGAAGATAAAGATCAACCTAATTGTGACGTGTATATTCCACAATTTACAACATGTTTGATCAAAATGTGTCTCAGATACTCATACTTTAACCATACTCATATTTTAACCAACAAAACAATAATACTTTAGTTAACACTAAAATC
Source organism: Armigeres subalbatus (assembly GCF_024139115.2). NCBI lineage: Eukaryota > Metazoa > Arthropoda > Insecta > Diptera > Culicidae > Armigeres > Armigeres subalbatus. Next base: position 247,258,929 of record NC_085139.1, on the reverse strand, counting down.
ATAACCATAATAAACTACAATGTGTATTGTGTTACAATAATATCCTTACGTTGTCCAACGTGTACCTTACGGTCGTGTCTTATACACAACGAATAAGGTATTAAAAACAAAAAGGCGTTAGATTCTAATTACTTTTCTTTTTTGTACTGTACTGCAGCTATTACCACTTAGGCTAAAATACTGATGCACTTCTACACAAGGGGAAAGGCATCAGTAATTTGGCCGAATGCCACTAGGATGAACAAACCTGTCCGAAAGGGTAATTTGGCCGAAAAGATCAGACGTCTCACTACTCACTTGTGAGTCACTCAGTGAGAAGCGCCACTTTTGCAGCGAGAAGTTAGGAATGAGGAGTGAGAAGTGAGACGTCTCACTTCTAACTTCTCATTTCTCACTGTGAAAAGTTAGTAGTGCGAAGTGCAGGGTGGCCACTGGAATTCGATTTTCAAATTCGGTTTTTCCCGCTTTTCCCGGTAATTTTTGTCAAATTTCCCGGTTTTAATTTAACTTGAAAAAAAATCAGGGAGATAGTTTTTATACTTTAACTAGATATTTTATTGTCTGACCAAACTGGAGGTCAGTTTTGAATCGAAGCAACTGTTAATGAATTATTGGCAGTGGCTGATATTCTACCCGCCGGTTCCCCATCCACGCGCTATTATATATGAGCAAATAGCCAGCATGAGTTAACCGCCAGAAATTTGTATGGCGAAAGACATCTAACGCGGGTTTTCTCAAAATTAGTAACTTTTCATGAAAAACTATTTGGTACCGGTTATGTAGGAAGGTGTCCGCTTCTACGCCTATCGAATACTTTTTCGATGAAGTTGCCTAATTTTAAGGAATCGAACCTTAGATGCCATTCGCCATACTGATTTCAGAAAGTTAACTCCTAGTGTGTCGCTGTAAGCACGCTCAAAACAGGCGATTCATTTGTAACGAACCTTTGAAATAGATACATTAAATTACCAACAACATGTTATGCGAAATTGTTTTTATCAAAAAGCACACTGAATTTGTGCGCTTCGTTGCCATGCAGTTAGTGTTAACCGGCATTTCATCAATGTCGAATTTTAATTCTACAATGGCACTTAATTACAATGATTTAATTCTTTTCTTAGTTGCAAAACATTCGTATTTTTTTCTTGGATGCACAACTTTCGTTAGTTTCTGACAGTGCCAATGGAAATTGTATGCCAGTCTAGTGTGGTTCTTCCTTCTAAAAGCATAATGTTCGCAGAAAGCAATAAAGTTATAGTTATAGTATAGCCGACATCTTTTTAATGTTCAGCTCTCGGTTTGATTCTAATCAGTCTATTTCAAAGAATACCTTCCTGCCTGGGTAACTGATGGAGCTTTTTAAATTATCGCAAAATTATGTGAGTAAAGACACAATTCTTTCTTATAAAGTAAATTAAATTCAATTACAATTTTAAACTTAGGAACTTTGCAATTAAATAAGTAAAGCATTGTATATTATAACCTCATTATAGTGATTGGCATTACTTTTCTAAAAATCTACAAAATTATCAAACAACTAATTTGAACACAGATTTAACCGGAAGACAATCATCGTTTCCGAACAAAATAATTATTAAAGATTTAAACACATTTTAGGCAATCAAAACATATGTATTCGATTCGTAATTAATTCAACTCTACTATTTTTTAAATTAGCCGTGCTGTAAGACGCGCGGCTACAAAGCAAGACCATGCTGAGGGTGGCTGGGTTCGATTCCCGGTGCCGGTCTAGGCAATTTTCGGTTTGGAAATTGTCTCGACTTCCCTGGGCATAAAAGTATAATCGTGTTAGCCTCATGATATACGGATGCAAAAATGGTAACTTGGCTTAGAAACCTCGCAGTTAATAACTGTGGAAGTGCTTAATGAACACTAAGCTGCGAGGCGGCTCTGTCCCAGTGTGGGGATGTAATGCCAATAAGAAGAAGAAGAAGATTTTTTAAATTATAGAATTAATGTCTAGAAAGTAAATCTTGGATTTTTTATTGAAAACTTTGAACGTCCCCATTCAATATTAGTATATTGAAATGTTCTTAGCTTTGGAACTTATTTATTATTCCGTGTTACAAATCAGAAAACTATCTTAGAGTAGCTTTTACACCGTCATAACCTTCTCTAATATTAGGTTAGTTGTGGAAAAATAGTAAACTAAAGATATTTTACCCTTTAGAATAGTACGTAGTATTAAATAATTACCATTTTCAATGATTTGTAGAATTTTCAAATATAATTCCAAACTACTCTTGGACATGCCTTATAACAAAATATTTATGATATATGGCCAGGGCTCTACCAAATCACACCAAGCGCCAAAAAATTACTCATATTTTGCCCAAGTTTTTGTTATCAGATTTAATTGATCACAAATCGTATAGGTCCAATACTGTAGGATATCCCTCAACACCATAACTGAAGTTATCCTACAACAAATGTACGCATGAATTGATTTGAAATAATTTCCGGTTTCCTTTCACGTACAAAATATTACAAATCAGTCAAAAAGCCGCTTACTCGAAATTGGAATAAAAATGATCTAGAGACAATTGGATCTGGAAAAAAACTACTTATTTTTTATACCTCACACATTATGTACTAAAATCAAATAACTCATATAGAATGCGATTGAAGAATGACTATCGAAAAGAAAATCTTTCCTTTTTATATCAACTTCATTAAAAACTTTGAAGAATTTTGAATGTAAGTTATCAAAAATTTATTTTCTCCCGGTTCATGTTCTGAATTCTGGTTTTCCCGCTTTTTTCCCGGTGACTTCAATTTCCCGTCTTTTTCCCGCTTTTCCCGTTTTTCCCGGTTCGGTGGCCACCCTGGAAGTGGGTAGTGACGTCTCACTTTTCACTTCAAGTTTCTCAGTTTTTAAAGTGCGAAGTGAGGAATGAAGAATGAGAATTGAGACGTCTCTTTTCTCACTCCTAATTTCTCACTTTTCAAATGACCTATTTGGTTAAATGTCCTATTAGGCTGAATGTCCTATTCGGCCAAACATCTTTCGGCATAGTGGCATTCGGCCGAACGGTATTCGGTCAAACGGCCCTTCCCCCATTTCAGCTTCGGTTGAGGAGATCACTCACCATGTTTGCAATGCTTGCACTCGCGACTCAACTCTGCACGGAAGAAAAAAAGTACCCAGCGTTGAGTTTTTTTAAACTTATTTAAAAATATTAACGAAATTTTTGTACAAAAAGTTTCCCAACAAAATTCAAGAAGGTTTTCTGAAGAAATCGAAATGACATTTTCCTTCGCTTATTTTATTATTGCTTCAGGCTTCCATTGCCGACAGAAGATAGTCCAACTCATTTGGATGTCGTAAAAGTGTGTTTTTTTAGTTTTCTGAGTGAGCGACCCTGTTTCGCTGTTGGTTCGCTTCTACATTTCTAGACTGAAAAATTCATGCTTAAAAACCAATTCACATGGCTATCGCATCGATCTGACTTCAGAAAAAGGGTGTCTTCAGTATGGGTAACATCGACTTTGATTTACTGAGATAGTTTGCGGTAAGCTCATAAAATTTAACATTCCCAACAACTACCATCCATTTTAAATTAACTTTCTTAACTATAATCATTTGAGGCTACTGGCTGCAAAGTTTGCTCTATGGAACTTTGAAAAACTGTACAACGAATCTGTTTCGGTTCCCAACCGAACCGAACGCATCTTAATGAGGCTCACTCCCGTCCCGACAACAAACCATAATTTATGATCCCATCTGCTAGCTCCTTTGGCTCCGGCCGCAGAGCCCAGTCTTTCCGAGGAAAGTTCCACAATTCACTTTCGAACGCAAACCGTTGTTTCTTACCCCATTACCCGGAACCGGACCGAGTACATCCCGGTCCCCCATATATTGATTTGCAAATCGACATCCGTGACGACAACGCCGGCGAGCATCCGAGAGCCGGTACGGCCATTTATCATGAATCTGGGCTCCGGAATTCGAATTCGGCCACCGGCCTACTTTGCGGTATCACACAACTCTCAGACAGAGTCAACAACATCCGACTACTTAGACCGGGGAAATCACATCCAATCAGCTCCTAAGCGCGTTGTTTGGGGTTGGGGGGTTGGGAAAAACTTTCATCATTATTCATCCACTCCTCCACCCCTTTCCATCCAGCGCCGAACGCGCACCGATGACGATTATTGAATGCGACAGCCATGGAAATATAAACATAAACAGCTTCCGATAAAGTTCCGTCACGTTTATTGCGACCCCACATATATGAGTGCGTTAGGCTTCACGGTGACAAATCATATTTTATTGCGTCCCGAGCCACCAATTTGCCGTGGCCTCCGGGGCTTCATTCCGATCGGAAAAATATTTATGATCGCACGAGTAATGTGCTGGGAACGGTTTTCGTGTTCGGGGGGTGTGGGGTAACCCCGAGGAAAAGCTATACGATTCCGCTGAAACATCTTCAACATTTTCAAATCATCGTACAGTTCACGTTCGGCAGAATACTGGATGGTCTTACGTATGGAATTCAACTCGGGTAGCAGTTCGCCGGTGCCAATCAAGCCAGTAAGCCGTATCGAGCCGGACCACAGCACGCACGGTCATAAATCGTGGCACCAATCATCGATACGGGTAAAAGTTCCGATGGAACATTAGTGCTGACCGGAAGATGACAGGTTTAGGGCTTGATTTGGGGGAATCAAAAATAAGTTCATGCTGGGTGATATGGAATGTGAAATCTAATAGTCTTGACAGGTTGCTTCAAGTCCACGCACGAGTGGAAGTGATGCTTGCTCATCCATATTATTGGGAAGCGTGATGCTGTAGAAAATCAAGTCCCTATACTTAACATCATCATGAACTACTATCAGTTTCACAGAAAAATTATGATTGAATATTATCAACATTTTTTATTGATATCCAAGAACAAATAACGAATATGCGAGTATTATATTATTGTTTTCACTAGCTTTGACTAAATTGCTTTTCCAAGAAACCACCCTTTTGTATAATAATGAAGTAATAACTGTATGAAAAAATATTGAACAGACACATTGATTTAGACTCCGTAGCGAATAAAGTTAAATAATCCTCCAAAATAAACAAACGTTTTAAACCAAGCATAGGCACTTTCACGAGGAGCTATAGAAAATATGAAAAAACAGTAAAAGAGCTGCACAACTGCTTTCCAAACATTTGCATATTTTACCTTTCATTGATCTGAACCAGAAATCATAAACCTACTAATGATGATAAAAAAGAATTACCGTAGATCTTCCTCCCGGAGTTTGCAACTCAAACAAACCCACCCCTGTCAGCATCCGGTTCGAATCCAGCTTCCCTCGGTGATATTCATTCATTCATTTCTGCTGCTCTCCCGTTCATCATCTCACTCCAAGCAGCCTGATTCGGTGCTCGTACTCAAACCCAGCCATCAAATTCGAAGGATGTTTTCCAAATGTATAACATGAGCAAATTATTTCCACGTTTTCCCCATTCGCATCCGCGCGGTTGGTTGGTACTGGTCCGCTCCAATTCACCTGACTGTATTCCGGACGGTTCGATGTGCGCTGCTCGTTCCTGGTGGCATGTCCAGACCTACCAGAACCAGATATGAACAGAAGAGAAACAACCTTACCTTAAAAATATAAACCCCGGATGATCGAAATTGAGTTTGCATGGATAAAAAAACTGTACGCAAATTCATTCGAGATTAATCCAATGGCTGCCTGAATTGTGCTTTTCTTCACCAAAGCATTACAAATGGATTTCAAAACCAAATAAATTAGCTGTTTTCTCAATACAGTCGAAGCTTGTTTTTCTATTTCGATAAATTATAAACTTTTTGATAAAAGAACATGTTTTTCCATTGAAGCCACTGCCTTTCGGGGTACACCAACAACAGAAAACGGGGTTTTCTGCGGTTTTCGTAGCTGGAAAATTTCATAAATTTGCGCTCGAGTGGTTCGCCGAATTATTTGAATACCAACTCAACCGCTATCGGCTACGATAGCAGCCGTGCACGGTCGTGGCATGATCGCAGCAAAAAAAAAAGTGAATCAACATTAGTATGTTCTTCCAAAATGGCGGACTGTGGCCAATGATAAATTAAGGAATCGCTAGCTGCGGTCGTTCCGCGCCGCTACCAAACATCCAACCAGAACATAGATTGGTACAATAAATTACGATTGTCTGGAGTTGTTTCGAATGGTGCGTTCGGTTTCGCGGAGCAGCCGAAGCACGGCGGATGTCGGTCCTACCATAGAAGGTCTCGAACGAAGGGAATGCATTTTTCTGTTGCGCCCCTGCTTGTGTATATTGCAACTCGTCCTAGAAGTAGGTTCCTATCAGCAGCGCCAAGCCTAGAAGAGCTTGCATCCTCGCGATAGAGACCCATAGGAAACGTGAATTGTAATTTATTGTGAAAGTTCGACAAAAAGTTACGATTCAATTTCGAGCTCTAGTTCCCCGCGATGCGGAAAGTTCTGCGGAATGTAGTTCCGCGTGTTTTCAGTCGATTAGTGCCGGGAAGGAGCGCAATCTAACAGAAAGAAGATCGATGTACCTCAATACGTGATTTGTGTAAAAATGATGAATACTGAAATTCCATTGGTAAGTCATTCGATTTTCCGTTGAAAATTCAATCGAATTTTTTCTAATAAAAAAATATTTGAGTATTATTAGGATGTTCAATTAATCAACGTGTAATCATTGAAAATTCATTCCATACGAAGCTCCACCGTCAGCTAAATTTATTATTTGTTTTCTAATTTTACGTTGGAAGTCATGGAAAAGCATCAAGTTTTTCGATAGATGATATGGAAATCAGATTCTCCAGGGTACGAAAGTATCTTAACCCGGTGACAGATTGGTATTCCTCTTCCTCCTCCTCCTAGGACGATTAAGCAATCAAGAAAATAGAACCTTGTTGGATTCAGTAGTACTGAACTGCCGAAAATGTTCATTGGACGAGGATCGAATTCATTCATGACGCCATGCTGTAGTATCTAATTCATTCGAATTTCCTATGGAAGAGCGGAATAAATCTGGAAATAAAATTAAATTTCGGAATTTGTGTGAATTCCTTCAATTTTTGTTGAAAATTTATTCTGACTAGATTTTCACAAGAACGTGAAAAGAGCGATTTCTCAAAAACGAAAGGATAACTTCTATATAGAAAATTGTACATAGACAAATTTCCTTAATACGTTTTATGTAGTGTGGCTTCCTGCCTCATATTTTTTTTCCTTTCAACGTTTAACAGCACTATTCGTTCGATAAGCTCGCGCTTCTTATTTATACGTTCCGGAGTTTTTGTTCGGCTTTGGGAAAGATTTAAAACTACGTGTTTTCAGGATATTGGGAAGAGCACAAGTCGAATTCAAGCAGAAACATTTTGGTTAGAAAAATTATAGACTTTCGAGGAAACTTAGACCACTGAACTCCGAATATTGTCTCGTGACTTCTTCAGATTCTGGATTAATTGAAATACTTCCTTCGGACGAATCATCCCGAAGACTTCCCTTCTTCCAGATTCGTGACGTCAATGGAACCAACCAAACCATCTACCGCAGTAAAAATTCAAGATCGGTTGGTATGTGATTAGTATGTACCTGCCCTTTGCCAGTAGTTGAGCCTTCTCTGAAGAGGCAGCAATCGCTCAGAGCTTTTAGTCGTCGCATATTGCCTGGAATTTATGCAGTTTGATATGGTCATTAGCTGACTTCGGGGATCGGTTTCAACTTTTGTTATCCAGCTTTCCACGTTTGCCATAATGGCGGATGCTATAATAATTTTGACATTAACTGCTTCCCGACACTGAACTGAAATTTTAGTCTAAGCAAACATTGATATTTGCCGTTACCAATAACAGCCAATGCATTGTTTGTTTATTGTCAACAATCAAAAAATGGTGATGAATGTCTTCCGAAAAATATTATTTACAACTATAAAACTAATTTTATTTCTAGATATAGAGTTCCGTAATAACACTGACTGATGTCACTGTCACACATTAATAGAATTATAAAGGACATAAAAAGATGCAGATTTTGGTGTGCCACTCACTGCTCATGGTAATAACATCGTAGATCGTTTGCTCTTCGCGGCTTGGGCTACGGTCTGGATTTCGAAGGTGAAGCTCCACAATGCTAAATAATACAACTTTACATCCTATGTGCGGAACAAATGGTTGAAGCATTCAAAAATCAGATATCCGTTCTTCCTTTTCGTTCTTGTCTCAAAATCAGAACTAATCTTGAGCCATGATGACACCAAAAATCGCATGCTGAAGTGAAGAACTCGTCTGAATTAATGATTACATATTACATATTACATTCAAGTTTCAATTTTTAACTTCTCGTTGGCTTGGAGAAATAGTTTTAGCAAACTCGGATGTTCGCAAACATTTGCATTTCTGATGACATTTTTTTAGTTGATTTAACAATCTCCAAAAAACAATTCCATGTCTGACAAGAAATTAAATGAAGCTGTGTAGATAAAGTTGTGAGGGCATCACCTACGGAATCGCGGCTTTACCCCAAGCCCCGAAGAGCATTTACGATCTATTTACAATTGAAATTTTCATGAGCAGTGACCGGTTCAGAACACAGAAATCTGGGTCTTTTTTGGGGACCTCAATCAATTCGGTTCAGCATTATAAAATTATGCTAATGCCATCTAAATATCGTTTAAATTAGTCTAAATTCATTCTAGAACCAAAAGTATGATGTATACAGCTGGTACAGCTTGTTTCCTTCGTATGCATCACAGCCTTGCGATCAACCGGTACCATCTTTTTTAATTGCGCAATCTCTATCTATTAGAGTGTTAAAAAGTACAATTTTTATTTTAATATTATGGAAGGGATTGTACCGTGCGGGACCGAAATCCGTACAGCACCGAAATCCGTCCACCTCATGAGATATCAATGAAATAAAGGGTGTTAAAGGTAATTAATGTAGAAATAATTCATCTTATCCTGTTCAGATACTTGGCAGTAAGCTTCTAAGGGAAAGAAATGGAAAGAAGGCTTTGAAAATAAAACAGCAAAAATCAAAAACAAATCGCCACCCACCAAACGCGGAGTTTTTGCCGCCATTTTGTTTTCGGGTAGAGCATAATTGCACCTAAAGTAACTGTGTTTTAATTGTTAATTGCGAATCATTACATAAGATAAGCGGAATACAAATTGAAGGAATCGCTTCTCAAGGTGCTTATCGAACTATTTACATTGTTAATTTAGTTAATCAGACTGCTTCAATTTAAATATTTAGTTAAATAATAGCTGTACGGATTTTGATCCTTTGATTCGAATTCCGTCCACGGTGAACGGATTTCGAGTCAGGAGTACCGTGGGGCATCGAAATCCGTACACTTAAGCACCTTAGTATATGAAAATGTCATTAGAAAATAGGAATCGAATGTAAATAAAACGTTTGTCAGCGACACAGGAACATGAAGGCCTCTACTTTTGAAGTGTTTCACATTTACTCATTAAAAACTACGAAAAACATGATAAAATAATAAAATAAATCAACTACTCCTGACTCGAAATCCGTCCACCGTGTACGGATTTCGAATCAAAGGATCAAAATCCGTACAGCTATTTTTCAACTAAATATTTAAATTGAAACAGTCTGGATGACTAAACTACCACTTGTAGTATCCTAGAACAGGTATGCGTTACAGGGTTACTTCAGATGAATTTGAATTTGAATTTAGATATCTAAGTAGGCGAGATAATAAATGGGTCTTCTGTGGATTACTGTACTACCGACAGGTTGGCTTTTATTTAGTGCTCCGATACTTCATTGGCAACGAGGAGAAAAACTCCTAATTGTGCTTAATATTTTATATATTAATATTTGATCATAGTGAATTGAATTATATCACAACGTGTGGTGATCTTGCTAACGTGGGAGTTGAACAACTGGAATTTGAGGTAGAAGAGTAGAATCTAAGAACAAATGGAAATTATGCATAACCACGTGCAAACGCATATGTGGGAGTGTTTTAATTGAGGAGGATGGATGGGAAACAGTCCCTTGAAAATAAAAATAAAAATAAATCTTTGCCCATTTATTCGTTTCTGTTGCCATGGTAACACTGCAAAACGTGCTTTACACACGCAAGCACAAAACTATGTTCCATTAATTTAACAGTGGGGTGAGAAATGTCATTCCCATCTTGCCGTCGACTTTGTAGCGGTTGTAATTGTGTTGTTGTTAATGTTTGCTTATTCTCTGTGATAGATATCATAACGGTACCTCCCAAAGGAATATCAGTTTTTTTTTTTTCAGGGAAATGTTACAGTTTTTTTTTTATACCGCTGCCCATTTAATCATTCAACATGAGAGAAATATATACACTCGAAGGTAAGTTTATTTCACTTATGCAACCGTCTGTAGCAAAAATAAGCAGTGAGCAAGTTCCCCTATCTACTAAGACGAAATGTTTTTCTATCCCGAACCAATACTCACACATGTAAGTGTTACATCTGAAACAGTTATTTGTTTTCAAGTCACTGCTGGGATAGAACGGTAAAATAAATTATGAAAATAAAGTGCCGTTACATGACAGGATAACGAGTGCAGTTCAATAATCGAATGTGTATAATAGTATAGGTCGACCGGAATAAGAAGAGTAATTGACTGTTGAATCATAACGTGTCGGAGAAAAGTAATTGAATAAAATGAGTGGGGTGGAAAGACAAACGAAATGTTGGTGTACTTGGATAGCGACTATGTGCTATGGAGACGTGACAATGCAGTCTTGGAGAGCAACTGTGTGCTACGGTGATAAATTGTCAATATTTGGCAGATATGGAGACCCAGTCAACACAAAGTCGTATATGATGCCACATAAGATGCTAAAGTCGAGTCCATATACGTACATCCGCATGCAACTTGTACGTATATGGCCTCCACTTTAGCATCTTATGTGGCATAATATACGACTTTGTGTTGACTGGGGAGCAACTGTGCGCTATGGATTGATGTACATTCGAGAGCAACTGAGTGCTATGAAGGGGTGGCAGTTTTGCCTTGGAGAGCAACTGTGTGCTACTGAAAAAAAAAACATATGGAGAGCAACTGTGTGCTAATGGAAAATTAAATACATAATTGGAGAGCAACTGTGTGCTATTGAAAAAAAAATACATTGGGAGAGCAACTGTGTGCTATGGGATGGAATGCAGGAAAAGGCATCTTGAAAAGCATGTGATAATAAAAACAAAGATATACAATAATTGTGGTTAATACTTGATAATTGATTTGAACACGAAAGAATTAAATATTTTCTAGGTAACCAAGCAGTAATTAAGGTGTATCATTGATAATATATATATAATATATATATATATATATATATATATATATATATATATATATATATATATATATATATATATATATATATAAGTTTTCGTAGGGATTACGAAGAAAAGGTTTTTAAAAAACTAAACTACCAGTTACAAGGCTAACAACAGAATGAATGAATTCTCTTTATTGTTCCGTATTTATTAACTCTAGCACTTCGTTATCACTACTATTCTCCTAACATCATTATCTATGCAGCAAGTCGTTGTCGTCTTGTGCCGGGTAGGCATCCGGTTAGTTGAACTCAGAAGCGTGGGCGTGCACTTCTTATACTTATCTCTTATGCTGTGCACTGGTCCTTTGCCTTCTTGGAAAACATGTTGTCTCGTGTTCTCAACGTTCTTCCGTTGATCGGCTTATCTGCTTATGCTCTGTGAATTGAGGGTATTGTGATGTTGCGCCTCCTATGCTACCCGTGCTGTAACTCGTTATCTGGATACATCTGGTTATTGGTGCCAAGTGGTGAAAAGGGGCAATCTTATTTGTAACTTATATATATATATATATATATATATATATATATATATATATATATTTCGTGGTATCTGGCAATGGAAACGAATTGTTGATAACTTTGAAAGAACCAGCAACTTTTCACTTTTCCATTCATCCTTCCTATCAAGCTTGACGGTTTCGTTTTGTGTATGGATACAATTGTACTATTTAAATAGAATGGAATCGTCAATGCATCGTGTGAAGCCATTTGTGCTTGGAGCGGATCGATCCCAACTGCCTACCGCGTGGCAAAAATGGAAGCGAGAACTTCAAACATACTTCGACGCGTGTGGAATCATCTCGCAACTAGAAAAACGTTCTCAGATGCTCTATCTAGCTGGTTCCGAAATACAAGAGATTTTTGACCATCTTCCTGGGGTAGATGAATTTTTTCGTGTTCTTGCTGATCCCCCTCCTTACTATGATGTGGCAATTCAGCGGCTTGATGAACATTTTGAGCCAATGCGTAACAGAAATTACGAACGTCATTTGTTTCGCCAAATAATCCAGAAGGCGGATGAAAGATTTGCAGATTTCGTATTGCGGTTGCGTATCCAAGGCAAACGCTGCGAATGCGACAGGTACGATTCCCGCGAAAGTGATGATAGAATCGTCGAACAAATTGTGGAAGCTTGCAGATCATCGGATCTTCGCCGACAAATTTTGGCGAAAGATATGTCACTGGAGGAAATTGTAACTCTTGGGACCACTATAGCGGACGTTCATCAACAGGTTAAGGAAATGGATCGAACTCCGGTTGAATATGGAGGAGGTATGCCATTTAAGAAAAAAAATGCTAGGCACATTACTGATTGTTTAGCCCTATGGGTTGGGAATTATTAAGTTTTTTGTTCGTTTCGTTTCGATTTATTCGTTTCATCTTAGGTATGAATAAGATATTCAAGCGTCCTCTTAACGTGAACTTCCCTTCTACCACCAATCATCCTCATCAAAGCTCTAGTAGTGCTTACAAAGTTCCTGGTAAGGCATACCGCGCGCCCAGCACAAATGAACGAAATCTTTACAAAGATAACCGTACAGCGGCCAAGGCCTGTTTCGCATGTGGCCAAAGAGGGCATTTCAAAGGAGATTCAGTTTGTCGTGCACGAAACTCAAAGTGTATGAAATGCGGTGAGAAAGGTCATTATGCAAACCGTTGTATGAAACGAGCTAGCTCCAGCTACGATGGGTTTAAACCGAAACGTGTACGCTTAGTGGAAGACGACCGGAGCGATAAATGGAATGATGAGATTTTCTACGCCATGGGAAAGAATGCGTTCATCGTAGGAGGCGTTAAGATTCCGATGATTATAGATTCCGGTGCTGACGCTAACGTTATTACTGCAGAAACATGGCGGAAGGTGAACAATGAGGGTATGGAAGTTTACTGCGTATGCTGAAGAGGTCGACCGTAATTTGACGGCTTATACTACTAATAAGCAAATGAAAATGGCAGGAATGTTTCGTTCAACGATTAAGGCAGGATCTAAAGAAGTTAAAGCAACGTTCTATATTGTGGATCAAGGTCAACGTAATCTGCTTGACGATAAGACCGCCAAGGAACTGGAAGTTCTCAAAGTTGGTTTCGATATTGCATCAACCGAGCTTAGCCCTACCAGTTTTCCGAAAATTAAAGGGGTTATTGTTGAAATCCCCATCAATGGTGCGATCCAACCAATACAGCAAGGTTACAGGCGTGCACCAATTGCTCTGGAGGGAAGAATTCATGATAAATTAAAGGCATTGCTGGATAAAGACATCATCGAGAAGGTGGACGGCCCTTCTGCTTGGGTATCACCAATGGTACCTATCTTGAAAGGATCTGGAGAAGTAAGAATTTGTGTCGACATGAGGCGAGCGAATCAGGCTGTTCTACGAGAATCTCACCCATTGCCCCTTATTGAGGAGTTGCTGGGAAGCCTTGGTGGGCGGTTAAATTTTCCAAATTAGATGTTAAAGAAGCTTACCACCAACTAGAGTTGTCCGAAAAATCCCGCGAAATCACTACCTTTATAACGAAATATGGCCTGTTCAGGTAAATTGTGCTAAACTGTGCTAAACATAATCTATAAAAATATCTAATAAATGATATAAATATATCTTTTATAACACCTCAGATACAAACGACTAATGTTTGAATTTGCTGTGCTCCAGAACTTTTTCAGAAAGTAATGGAAATTATTCTGGCAGGTTTAGAAGGAGTAGTGGTATATTTGGATGACATTTTGATATTTGGTCGTTCTCAAGAAGAACATGATCGACGACTCAAAGCTTTGATGGAGCGTTTAGAGCAATATGGGGTTCTATTGAATATGGCAAAATGCTTATTCAACATGGACAAGTTAGAATTTTTGGGCCATGAACTTTCAGCTGAAGGAATCAGACCAATAAAAAGCAGAATTCTGGCTCTTCAACAGTGTCGTGAACCAGCTAACACAGCGGAGCTAAGAAGTTTTCTCGGCCTGGTTACTTATGTGGGAAGATTCATTCCCCACTTGGCGTCCAAAACAGATCCACTTCGAGCTCTGTTGAGAACAGGCATTAAATTCGAGTGGACGTCCAAGCAGAAAAATGCTTTTGAGGAGATAAAACGAACCCTCTGCAAAATCAGTCATCTGGGTTTTTTCGATGTCAGAGATCAAACTATTTTGATAACCGATGCCAGTCCTTATGGTCTTGGGGCTGTGCTGCTACAGGAAAACAAACATGGAGAATGCAGAGTGATTGCATATGCAAGTAAGTCATTGACCGATTTAGAACGCAAATACTTCCAAACGGAAAAGAGGCCTTGGGCATAGTTTGGGCAGTTGACCGTTTCAGTTTATACCTCCAAGGAACCCGTTTCAAATTAATCACTGACTGTAAGCCACTTATGTTTCTGTTCAGTCCACGATCAAAGCCCTGTGCTCGTTTGGAACGTTGGGTGTTACGGTTACAGTCCTATAGCTACGATATAGTCCACGAACCAGGGGTCACTAATTTAGCTGATGCTCTCTCGCGACTCTCACTGTCCGAACCGCAACCTTTCGACATCGAAAATGACAATTATATGCATTTTATAGCGAACACTTCCACACCAATTGCCACACAACTTGAAGATATTCGAGAAAAGTCTAGGGAAGATGATACTATCAGCGGGGTAATTAGGGCACTCGAAGGAAAAGATTGGTCGAAACAAGCATTAGTTTTCAAACCTTATGCCTCTGAACTTTGTGTGCTGGAGGATGTTTTACTCCGTGGAGAAAGAATTGTCATCCCAGAGTTATTGCAGCATCATATTTTACAATTGGCTCATGAGGGGCACCCTGGAATCGTGGCGATGAAAAGACGATTAAGGCAAAAGGTATGGTGGCCAAACATGGACAAGCAAGCCGAAAAATATGTAAAAAGTTGTAGGGAGTGCACCCTGGTCTCTGCTCTATCACCTCCTGAACCTCTTGTGCGAACAAGAATGCCTGAGAAACCATGGACCCACATTGCAGCTGATTTTATGGGTCCATTACCATCGGGGCACAACCTGTTAGTACTCGTTGATTATTTCAGTCGATTTGTAGAGGTAGTTGTTATGCGTGAAATTACGGCAAAATTGACAATTCAGGCGCTTCATGAAACTATTTGTCGATACGGCATTCCGGAATCGATGAAGACTGGGCCGCAGTTTGTAAGCGAAGCACTGAGTAAATTTGGTGCTGAATTCGGCATAGAGTTGGTTAAAACCTCCCCTTATTGGCCGCAAGCAAATGGAGAAGTAGAAAGGGCCAATAGGGCTCTGAAAAAACGCTTACAGATTAGTCAGGAAACACCTAATTCCGACTGGAAGTGGGATTTGAGGATGAATCTTTTGATGTACAATTCGACCCCTCATTCAACTACCGGCGTTGCTCCTTCAGCGTTGATGTTCGGGAGAGTACTCCGTGACAAGCTGCCCACAATGCCTTCGGCAGGAAATATCTTGACCGAGGAAGTAATGGATAGAGATCGTGAGAAAAAAGTGAGAGGAGCCGAATATAGCGACAACCGTCGTCAAGCTAGGCCGAGCTTGATAAAAGTGGGAGATACTGTGGTTGCTAAACGCATTAACAAAGAAACCAAGCTTTCCAGCAATTTCAGCCCTGAAGAACTGGAGGTCATCCAACGAAACGGACCCGACGCAACTTTAAGATGTAAGGACACAGGAAGGACATTTCATCGAAACGTAGCTCACTTGAAACACATGGCAACGGAAGCAAATCTAGCCGATCAAAATATATCGTTACCACATACAAGGACTTCAGGAATCAACAGCGAATCTCAGTCATCATCTCCACAGTTACTTTCAAGTAATAACCAACCATTGGGGTCGCAACCCACAGCGGACTTGGCGGTTCCGCCGCAGCGAAGGCCTCAACGAAGTATTCGACAACCGGGATATTTGAATGACTTCCGTTTAGATGCAGTTCAGGACATTTAAGAAAAGGAGGAGTTGTAGTATCCTAGAACAGGTATGCGTTACAGGGTTACTTCAGATGAATTTGAATTTGAATTTAGATATCTAAGTAGGCGAGATAATAAATGGGTCTTCTGTGGATTACTGTACTACCGACAGGTTGGCTTTTATTTAGTGCTCCGATACTTCACCACTGAAAATAGTTCAATACGCACCTTGAGAAGCAATTCCTTCGATTTGAATTCCGCTTATCTTATTTAATGATTCGCAATTAGCAATTAGAACACAGTTACTTTTGGTGCAATTATGCTTTACCCGAAAACAAAATGGCGGCACAAACTCCGCGTTTGGTGGGTGGAGATTTGTTTTTCATTTTTGTTGTTTTAATTTCAATGCCTTTTATCCAATTCTATGCCCTGAAAGCTTACTGCCAAGAATCTGAACAGGATAAGATTAATTATTTCTACATTAATTACCTTTAACCCCCTTTAATTAATTTATATCTCATGAGGTGGACGGATTTCGGTGCTGTACGGATTTCGGTCCCGCACGGTAATAGATTTTATCCATTATTTTATCATGTTTTTCGTAGTTTTTAATGAGTAAATGTAAAACACTTCAAAACTAGAAGCCTTCATACTCCTGTGTCAGTGACAAACGTTTTATTTACATTCGATTCCTATTTTCTAATGACTTTTTCATATACTAAGGTGCTTAAGTGTACGGATTTCGATGCTCCACGGTATATATCTTTTTGAAGATGGAAGAACGTCCACTTTAACACTGGAAGTGAGTTATGCTGAAGCATCAATCGTCGTTCCTGAAGGTTTGTTGTGCCAGCGAATGTCCACCCTATTAATTTGTGGGCCTCATAAATCAGTGGTATTAGGGACCTCAATATCTAGAACAAAACAAAAATTAGTAATATAAATAGTATTAGAAACATAAATTTAATTTTTCAATTATCATCATTCATCACCATTTTTTTCTTGTTGATGATAAACAAACAACGCGTTGGCTGTTATTGGTGACGGCAAACATCAATGTTTGCTTGGACTGAAATTACAGTTCAGTGTCAGGAAGCAGTTAATGTCAAAATTATTATAGCATCGGTCATTATGGCGAAAGTGGAAAGCTGGATACGATTACGGCAGGTATTTCCGTACGTTCCCGTCATAGGCTCCAAAACCAATTGAAGTAATGTCTATTTGTTATAACTCCACCACATCAGAACGCTACAGCAAAAATGTGTCAATGTTACTGGTCTATAATGGGAATCAAGGATGTTAACACGTACGTCCCCAACCCCTATTTTACGACAAAACTCAAAATTCAAAACCAGCGTGCTCAGCCAATTTCTAACGGATTTTCAAGCAATCTTGTGGAATCGATCACAAATTTCCTATAATTTTAGGAACTGAGGTCATTTTTTGTGCAATGACCATGGTTCCTGATATATTCCGGGGAGTACTGGGGTTACCTCCCTCTCGGAAAAAATGGTCACTGGCAGATCGTAACGATCGGAACGATTTTCGATCGAATTGGCCACCCTCCGGGTACTTCCAGGGCCTGGTTCCTTGGGGAAGTGGCCAATTTTCATTCAATCTTGGAACCCATCTTGCGAAATGTCAAATTTCTTGCCTTTGCAAAACAAGTACACTGGAGTCCATTTCGGTGATTTTCGATCGAATTAACCACCTTCCGGGTACTTCCAGGTAGATCTGTGCGCTGATTGAAATTTTATCGGCGGTGGCGTGATGGATCATTTTCAGGCAGTAGCGGCGGCGTCACGGCGTTTGGTGATTAGCGGTGGCGTGGATCGGCGTGAACCAGTTGCAAACACCAAAATTTCTTCAGAAGTTCGTCAAGGAATTCTCCAAGAAGTTCCTCCACTAGTTTTTTTAAAAGATCGTAAAGAAATTCCTTTGGACATTCCTCCGTAAGTGCCTCTGGGAAGTTCCTCCAGATACTCTTCCCGGATTTCATCTGGGAATTCCTTCAGGAATTCCTCCGGAAGCTCCCCCAAAAATTCTCTGGAAGTTCCTCCAGGAATTCCTCCGGAAGTTCCTACAGGATTTCCTCCGGAAACTGAAATTGGCCACCTGGAATTCCAGGAATTTTTGGAGGATTTTCCGGGTGAATTCCTGGAGGAACTTCCGGGGCAATTCCTGTTCCACCAGGAACAGGATAAATCCTAAAGGAACTTTCGGAAGAATTCCCGGAGGAACTTCGACAGGAATTCCTGGAGGAACTTCCGAAAGAATTACTAGAAAAACTTCCGGAGGAAGTACTGGAGGTACTTTCGGAGGAATTACTGGAGGAACCTCCGGAGGAATTATTGGAGAAACTTCCTAAGGAATAACTGGAGGAACCTCCTGAAGGAACTTCTGGAGTAACTCCTGGAGGAACTCCTGGAGGAGCTTCCGGAGGAATTCCTGGAGGAGCTTCCGAAGGAATTCCTGGAGGAGCTTCCGGAGGAATTCCTGGAGGAACTTCCGGATGAATTCCTGGAGGAACTTCCGGAGGAATTCCTGGAAGAACTTCCAGGGGAATTCCTGGAGGAACTTCTGGAGGAATTCCTGAAGGAACTTTCGGAGGAATTCCTGGAGGAACTTCCGGAGGAATTCCTGGAGGAACTTCCGGAGGAATTCCTGGAGGAACTTGCTGCTTGGTATTCGCCGACGAAGGACTCTTCAAGCGGTCTCAATCTGTTGAACAGAATATGGTACATAATTTTGTACGCCGAATTAAGGAGGGTTATTCCTCGGTAATTGGCGCACTCCAGTCTGTGCCCTTTCTTAAAGAGAGGGCAAATGAGGCCGTCCAACCAGCTAGCAGGCATTTCCTTGTCTTCCCATATTTTCGACATAATATGGTGCAGAACTTCATAAAGTTCAGCCGGGAGCTGGTCCTTCCCCGCAGCCTTATTGTTATTCAGCTCTTTGACAGCTTTTTTAACCTCATCTAGTGTAGGTGACTCCACAGCTTGTCCATGGTCGCTAATATGTATTCTGTTCAACGATGCACCGTCACTTCCTCTATTCAACAAAGTCTCAAAGTGCTTCCACCTGGCAGCCACTTCGGTTTGTCTGTCAGCAAATTCCCTTGTTGGTCGTTGCACATGACGGGAGATGGCGCTGTCTTTCTCCGCACGCCATTGACAGACTCGTAAAACCTCCGCATATCGTTCTGCTCCATTTTTCGTCTGCTCTTGCTTCCTTGTACCGATCTCTATTCGATCGGGTACCCGACACCAACATCCGGCTTCTGGCAACGTTCTTCTTGTCTGTCACTCTCTGACACTCCACATCGAACCATCGAACGGCTACTCTTATTCAATCTCAATTTGAGGTTAAATAACGGTTGGGTTATGAATATGTGTTTTACTTAGTTTTTCAACAAATTGTCACCTATATGGATTCGCATTATGTGTTTTTTTACAATGTACTATAATAATAATAAGGGTAATAAGGATGGGGTTATGAATATGTTTTTTTTAAATTGTCACCTATATGTAATGTGACCAGATATATTTTGTGCCAGCGCGGGACAAAATTTTGTAAATCCTTGTTTTTATTCAGAAATATGCTTAAGTCAAAACTTTAAAATTTGATAAACCCCTCTTGGACTCGCTTGGCCCTGGATCAATCACACAATCCCACCTCTGTTGTGAATGAATCTGTTCAACTTTTTACAACGCTGCGAGTTCCTGATAGTTAAACTTATTTGTATTGTTTGCATGATTCATTTAGCTAACATTCAAAGTGATCGTATTATTCGTTTTATGCAATTACCGTCGTGCGGGGCTTCTTTTGATTCCGGGGGCTACTTTGGATTTTTGATTTTTTGAAAAAAATAAACGGAAAAAATACCAAATTTGAAACAGAAAGTTACCATCCAACTATCAACAAGACACCCGATTGGTGATAATGACAATTTTATAGTAATTTTCGTTATAATTCTTGTTTTAAAATGTCCAAAGTAGCCCCTGATTTATCAAAAGAAGCCCCGCACGACGGTATGCAGAGTGCTCAAATTTGCTTAAAATCCTCCATCTTACTGAGGTTTTATTTATTATTCCCCGCAAACTGACAGACGATTTATCATAAATTTTTCCATAAGCTTGAAACAAAAAAAGATCCGAGCTACATAAAATTCGTCGAACTTGCTCAGATTTCAAGTGAAGTTTTTACTGAAATAATAACAACATATGAACACGATGTAAGTTGAAATTGTTGATCTAGGGATCCTACATTCAGAGATCTTGAGCCAATCAAGCATTGAATACTGTCAGAATCTGTGCCAAAGGAGCATTGTTGTTTTTCTTATTATTTCTAGTTGTTGACTTCTACTGTAGTGTTGATTTTCGAGATTTGTCGGCTAGTCTGATTTATTAGAACATATAAGTCTGATTTATTAGAAGTCTGATATTAGAACATATTTTTAAATTTTGTCCACATCGGGACATCGGGGTCAATGTCTTCTTCCAGGAGAAAAATAAAGATCGCTTTTTGTTAAGTATGGTAGGTGTTCCATTACAAAGAGCAAACAATTTTTTACCTGAAGAAGACATCGCACTCGATGCCGAAACGTTGGACAAAATTTAAAAATTTGTTCTTATAAATCAGTCTGTATAGCCGAAAAATCTCGAAAATTTATTATTTCTGTGAATTTTGAAATGATTTCAGTTCTTCACTTTAAAAGCATTGTTATTGTTGCAGATTGAGTAAAATATTCCTCAATAGCACGTTCAAATCTTCCATTTCACTTATTATAGTTCTTTTAGTAGGTATCCAATTAAATATCTATCCTCGTTCTCGTGTCCATGAGGATTTGACTAGGATCACTAGAATACACCAAAGCAGGCTTGTCGAAATTCCTCAAACTCGCTAGAGTTTAGGACGAAATAAAATTGGAAACCAACAAACACGTGTTTTAAGTGAGTGCTTGTGCTGCCGCTCAGCGTTGCACTATCACAGTTATAATTTTGTAGGAGACGGAAAGATACAATTGACGTTGATGACAATATGAGAAACCCTTGAAGAAACCTCTTTTCTGCGTCCAAATTATATTTCTTACATCTTAAATAAAATTATCATTAGTAACGAACAGAGTAAGGAAGAGCTAAACAAATAAGTTCTATGCTTTGTATGAGACGAAAATCGAAAATCATTAATCAATATAATAAATTTTCAAAATCTTATAAGTTCTTGAAGAACGTTTACTAAATTACTGCTATTTATTAAATATTTCTTTATTTTGCGGGACATTGTCTTAAAATAAGTGAAACGCGGGACCTTTCGCGGGACGTCTGGTCACCTTACCTATATAGATTTGCATTACGCGTTTTTCGCAGTGTACTCTGTGTTTCGTCTTTGACGTTCGGCTTCGGCTACTCTTGTTCAATATCAACGTGAGGTTAAATAAGGGTAGGGTTATGAATATGTTTTTACTTAGTTTTCCAACAAATTGTCACCTACATGGATTCGCATTATGCGTTTTTCACAATGTACTCTGTGTTTCGTCTTTGACATTCGGTTCCGGCTACTCTTATCCAAATCCACTTGAGGTTAAATAGTGGGGTTATGAATATGTTTTTTTACTTAGTTTTTCAACAAACTGTCACCTATATGGATTCGCACTATGCGTTTTTCACAGTGCACTCTGTGTTTCGTCTTTGACGTGTATTTGTGACACCTCTCTTTAGTCTCTAGTTTAATGCGTGTCAGCCTACATCATTGGCTTTCCTATAAATGGTATATCATATGCATTCCCGACTAGAAGGTCATATCAAAATTATATCAACCTATGTTATTATGTTATACTAAATTTTTATAACAAAATTTGTTAGAAACGTGGTTCAGGATGTTGTTAAAATATCTAAATTTCTATCAAAAATCAAACTACTGGAAACAAAAAACTATCAAATTTTGTTACAATTTTATCATAAAAATAACATATTTTGTTAGAAATTTATAACAAAATCAGATACAAAATATATTGTTTCTGTGCAGTCTGTGCAGTTGCAATTTTTACAGTTCGTGATAGGTCTCCAGATTGTGATCAATCATATGAAACTTTTGTTTTTGTCTGAACAAAAATATTTGTCGAGAACATAAAACTAACAACATTACAAATAAGGCAACCTTTGCAAATTATATCAGCGTTGTGATATCTATATATGGCTAGAAGACTTTGCTACATATATTTTAATTGCCTACTGTTGGGCAACTCGGTGTTAAGCATTTTTTAAATCATATTATGATAAAATCCTGTTACAACATTTGAAAGATAATGGCTACTAAGAACAAAATTGTATCAAAATAAGTTATAAATATCACAATATGTTAATATTGTGTTCAGTTTCTGTTATGCTCTTCTAGTCGGGTTAGCATTGTGTGACTTATCCAGTATATTTTATCATTCGCGTTTCGTTTCGTTTTACAAAATGCATCGTATGTATGTATTATTGTATGTATCCTCCTTCTTCAGAAATCTGTTCCATTCTCCTTTCCAACTTCACTTCCTCTTCCTTTTCATTTTTCACTTCCTTTTCCGTCAGGTGATGAGAAACGCCAGTGAAGGCGATGGCACAAATCTCCCAAATTGAGGGGAATGTGCCTCCGAGTTCTGATACCTGATTCAAATTTATTGCATCATCTCCCTCGGACGCGCTATCAAATTCGCTAGTTACAATTGAGTTTTGCACTTTGAAGAAAGTTTATTTCGGATATTGTATAAAATGGTGGCTTTTGTATAAAATCGATGAAGACGCCACCTCAGTGGAAACTATCTACAGCAACCACCCATCGGCGAGCTCAGACAGACAGATTTCTGTTATTATTCTTCACAACAATTTCATAGAATTGAAACTTCTGAGATAAATGTCATAGAATTTGTCATTCTCCGAACGGTCTGTTGTCTGTGGAATCCCGATCAAAATGGCTCGCGTGCGCCGGAAAGCAGCTTTCTAATATCTAATTGCCATCGAAAACCTAACAAACGGCTCTTATCAGGGCCACCAATCTTTGATGAGGAAGAAAGAGCTTATACTGAGATTTTCGGAAGAGTGAAATATCAATGTTGATAAAGAGACACAAACTATGGAATCTATGACAAAAGGTCGAAAGACAAAAGGTCGAAAGACAAAAGGTTGAAAAGACAAAAGGTCGAATGGGCAAAAGGCCGAAAAGACAAAACGTCGAAAGGGACAGAAGGTCGAAAGGACAAAAGGTCGAAAGACAAAAGGTTGAAAAGACAAAAGGTCGAATGGACAAAAGGCCGAAAAGACAAAAGGTCGAAAGGTACAGAAGGTCGAACGGGACAAAAGGTTGAAAAGGACAAAAGGTCGAAAGGGACAAAGGTCGAAAAGGAAAAAAGGTCGAAAGGGACAAAAGGTCTATCAAGAACAAGTTAATAACAATTTGGGTGTATTCCAAAAAAATTCATGAAATGCATTTAACTTTAAGCAGAAATAATCAATCAAAGTAGAAGAATGAGCAATTTTCTAAGAAGGAGAAATTACTATCCAGTAGCGCAACTCCATAATGGCGGCAGAGTGAGTGCCTTTTGACAGTCAAGAGATAGAAAATATTTACATATTTTAATCAATGTAGGCCTAGATTAATTGAAAAACATTGGCATTGGTGTCTACAACAAAAAAATGTCAAATGTTTACTATATAGTATACCCGTTTTCAAGTATTTGATAGCTTTCGCGTATATTTTTGAATTAATTTTATATTATTTTCTAGGAATATGTGCCACAACATTCCTCTACCTTAGCGTGGTGACAATGGGATGCTACAAACTAAGAAATGAGTGTATATCAAACGATATCAAGCCATTCGTTATGATATTTGTACATGAATCCACTTAACATATCTTCTTTCAAAGCAAATGCAACCAGCTGAAAACGTTAAAATGTTAACCCGTGGTAGCAATATGCCAGTTAAAATTTAAAACATATATAAAACAAACTATTTCCTTCACAATTATCAACCTTGATTATTTTCGCCAAAGCAGTCAAATGTTGATAGACAATATGCAGTTTTCATGCATTCTCAAAATATTTAACCCACAAATCACGAGTGTTGAATAGACCATTACGAGCTTACAACCATTTACAACCATTTAAAAACATAACTGCTCAAGGTGGCAAGAATAGTACAATTCGGTTAGACTGCCAGCAGTCTTATTACTCCGCATCGATTTGCGAACTCCGGAGGATTTATGTAAGGGATTGATGAAACGGAATTGACTATTCGATTTATAAAAAAAGCTTCCGTGAAACAGAACCAATAGTGGTTTGTACCACTAGAAGCGATCAATAAGTCCAGTGCGACGCTTAGATTGAAAATGTGTGAACAAATATTGATTCATAAAAGTTAGGTATTTGCGTTTTTTTCGTCTCCAGCTCTAACATCCTATGGCCAAGCTGTAAAATAAAAACAATTCTTTAACGAATGTCAGTATAAATGATTTGATGGACTTAACGAGTAGATACAATATTTTTTCATGATAGCTTCGTGTAAGGTTATGGCTTTCAAATTCCTAGGAAATAAAAAAAAATGTTACAAAAAAAAGTCATGGGAAAACTATTTATACCAAAACATTAAATAACTTGAAGGATTTTTTTTTAAATTGTTGTTTGTTTGAAGAGTTCCGATGCTTCTTACTGAATCAAGGCCTACATTGATTAAAATACGTAAATATTTTCTACCTCTTGAATGTCAAAAAGGCACTCATCGGAACTCACTCGACCGCCATTACCGAGCGCAAAATACTGGATAAGACAATATTATGAATATCTAGATAGTTCTGAAATAGACAAAAAAGATTGTTAATAAGAAATGAATAAAGCTTGTATTTCGCGAGACAGAGTGTCCTATACCACGCAGGCGCTCGCATTGAAAATACACCGGCGTATAATACACGCCGGTGTATTTGATCGAAGAGACATTTAGAAAACTCATACATCCATCTATTAGTGGTACTTATTGAATGAATTTTATTTAATTGTTAAAAATTGTAAAAACAAAAGAGCAGAGTTTTTTTTTCTTCTTTATTAAAGAGGTTTTCAGCTCTTGGCTGGTTCACCTCTGGTCATTTTTGCTAACTGCAAGATTGATTCTCTCCGTTTCAGTTTCTTGACAATTTCAAACTTATGTCCCTTTCGACCTTCTGTCCCGTTCGGCGTTTTGTCCTTTCGACCTTTTGTTCCGTTCGACGTTTTGTCCTTTCGACCTTTTGTCCCTTTCGACCTTTTGTCCTTTTCGACCATTTGTCCCTTCGACCTTTTGTCTTTCGACGTTTTGTCTTTCGACCTTTTGTCCTTTCGACGTTTTGTCTTTCAACCTTTTGTCCCTAACCCCAAACTATGATGATATACAATACATTTCGAATAGCTACGTAGTCCTACATCACTTTTGCGTACAACCCGATTGGGCTCCATCTTTGAGTTTTTTCCCAAAAAATATAGTTTGGGCGTTAAATGCATCTTTCCGCGTAAAACTGTATCCAGGACCATAGTGTACTGCACAGAAACACCGAGGAAAAATATACATTACGAGCAACAATTGGCCAGGTTGATTAGATTTTATTCTACGATCCACGCATAAGTTTGAATCAACCCAAAGTTGTTGATGCAAATAACCAAAACATTTCCGAATCTATAAATTTCTGAAATATTGTCACATTAGACCAACCTAAATTTCTCACTCAACATCGTTATTCAGACCATTCAATTTCATCAAATATCAAATCAATTAGGCAAGTTAGATACCATTGTGACTAAACAGCACCATCTCAATTTTGTTGACCCTTCGTTTGTGTTATGTAATATTTTCTATTCCATGCAACAATTGTTCAATAATGCAACACTCAGTACAGTTCAATGGTGGAATATTTTAAGCAACTGCATAATAAACTTCCATAACAGATTTGCAAATGTTGCAG
Organism: Armigeres subalbatus; assembly: GCF_024139115.2. Classification (NCBI taxonomy): domain Eukaryota; kingdom Metazoa; phylum Arthropoda; class Insecta; order Diptera; family Culicidae; genus Armigeres; species Armigeres subalbatus. Next base: position 247,232,685 of record NC_085139.1, on the reverse strand, counting down.
CCGAGCCCTTCCTGTGCAAATATTCATTACCAAAGAACAAGAAACTTTTGATGAATGTTTTAAGAAGCAAGGACTCAAAAAGTAATTGAACAGAGAACCATGAATAATAGAACGGTTTCGGTTGGCCCCGGCAGATCCAGAGGATAACTTCCATGCAGTTCCACGAACAACAGTCATCATCTAACGAACCATCATCGCCGGCTTCGTGAAAGTGCATCGGAATGGCAACATTTCACAAGTCACAAATCACACAAATGGAAGTAAGCTGGAAGAAACCATTTCCAGGTTGTTTCCTAGAGTTTACTGATTCCTTGCGGGGCCAGGCGATGGAGGACACGTACAGCGGCTTCAACTGGAATAAACAACCACAGTTCACTTCATAAGCTCCAAGTCCAAGCCAAAACGGTTGGAAGGAGGCACCACCGAACGGATGGGAGGGAGGTGCATTGTTCAACGAGATTGACGAAGAGTCCTTTTTCTTCCGTGGTGCAATGTTTCTTGAATGGCTGCGGTGCGGTTGCTGCTGGAGATATTTCTGTGTTGTACCTTCGTCGTCGTCGTCAGGTGGATGCACTGCCGCTCTGCCCCCGCCCATGGATGTTTGTTGCTGACTGACTGACTGGGGCTTACGAAGACAAACGGCGAAAAGCTACTTGAGGGAAAATGGGATAATAGGATTTGCTTTGTGCACTCGATGCATCCCAACCCAAGGTATACGAATGTGACAAACTTTCAGGTGATTCGTTGCGGTTGCATTAGGAAAGTTTTTCAATTTTTGAAACACGGGAAATGTTGGGAGGGAGGAGGTCTACGGATGATGGTTGATTCGTTAAAGTTTATCCGCAATCTTTGAAATCAAACGTTTGTCTTGAGTATTGAAGGAGATTTGGAGACGTAATGAATCGACTACAAAATGTACAGCAAAGTTTTGGGGAAATTGTAGCAAATCGGAGTTCTACACCCAAAAAATAAATATTACAATTATTGTATAAATTCTTGGCATATACAATTCTGCAAGCATTTAATACAATGTATGCAAGCTTTTTATACAGATACTGTATTAAAACAATACAAAATTGTTAGATTTTAATATAATGGTTATCATTCCGTGCCGATAGTTCGAACGAGCCAGACGTGTGTGCTGTGTCTCATCGCGGGTGTTGTTCGGTAGTGCGAGTCTATTGTGTGGTGCCTACCTACGGATCCAAGGCGATCACTGTCGGCGAGCGAAGTAGCTGCTTCTGGCGACGCCAGTAAAGCAGGCTATTGTTTCTGCTGCTACCTACAGCAGCAGCACAGATAAGTGGCAGATTTTGTTTTATTGTTCTCCCTTTTGGAGCGGGACTGATTGAAATCAATTGAATTAGTTTTTTTTTCTTATTTTTTTTTCTGATTTGCTAATAGTTTTAAGTTAGTATAAGACAGAATTGTCCTTCCACCTCTCGGGGTGAGAATGGAAGCAGAGACTATGGGAGGCGGTGAGCCACCAAAAGAGGTTCGCACACGGTTTTACCAGGCATCTTCGCCTGGCCCTTGGGTTGTTTACTTTCGGCAGAAAGCGAAAAGCCTAGATTTTCTCGGCATCAAACGAGACTTGACGCGTCGTTTTACGAAGCTTGAATTCAATCAAATCAACAGAAACAAGCTACGCTTCACCGCACCTACATATCAGGTGGCGAATGAAATTGCTGGCGACAGGGCGTACAACATTGAATATTTAGTTTATGTCCCCTCGCGGGAGGTCGAAATCGAAGGTGTGATCAACGCAGCGAGCCTGACTTGCAAGGATGTACTTGCGGGAAAAGGCCGCCTTAAGAATGCAATGGAGTCTACTGTGGATATCCTGGACTGCAAGGAATTGCATTCAGCAACCACAGTAGATGGTAAAAAGGTATATGCTAAGTCAGGCTCGCTTCGGGTGACGTTCGCCGGTTCGATGCTCCCAAAATATGTAGATATCGAGAATATGTTGTTTCCGGTGCGTTTGTTGGTACCAAGGGTATTTAATTGTGCCAGCTGCAAACAGTTAGGGCGCACTGCCGAGTTTTGTGACAACAAACCACTTTGTGGTAAATGTTTCCAAAGACATCGGGAGGATACCTGCCAGCAACAAGCCACAAAATGTGCTTATTGTGGTTTGGATCCTGCCCATGGTTTGCAAGATTGCCCGGTGTACAAAAGACGCACCCAAAAAGTGAAGCGCTCGTTGGTACAGCGCTCCAATCAGTCTTATGCGGAAATGGTTAAAGCGCAAGACACATCCGCCACTGCCACCGCAAAGACTGCTTTTTCAGCTGCCGTTCAAGTAAGTGACTATTATGATTCCATCTCCATTGATGAATCGGACTCTGACGCAGCCGACATGGATGATTCTTCGAGGTACACGCGCCCGAAAAGAGGAAGCAACCGTCTTCCCTGGATCGCGCCGAAAGAAAACAAAAGTCATCCATAAAGGCTTGGCAAAATCTGAAGGTAATGGGGATTATTTAAAATCCTGAAGCAACCAGTCTTCACTGCAGATCCCTGCTGCTCTAAGACATTCCCGCCATTGCCTAAAACCGATGTTCCTAAGAAACATCCGGCTAGGATTATCAATGAAAAGGAAAATGCTACTCGCACTTCCGAAAAGAGAATCTCGTCCAAGCGAGGATTGATATCCTTTAAGGACCTCGTGGACCGCTTTTTGAATCTTTTCAATATTCCGGATTCATTGAGGCCAATCATTGACCTCTTTATTCCAACAGTAGAAAGTTATCTGAAGCAATTGACTGTTTCATGGCCCCTTCTTGCAGAAATTGTATCTTTCGATGGATAATACGGCCATACAAGATACAATCACTGTGCTGCAGTGGAACTGTCATAGTCTAAAAAATAAATTGGACGTGTTCAAGTTTTTGATTCGCAATTCCGATTGCGATATATTTGCGCTCTGTGAAACATGGCTTTCTTCTGAAGATGAAATCAACTTCCACGATTTTAACATTATTCGCCAAGATCGGGATGATCATTATGGTGGCGTTCTTTTGGGGATCAAAAAATGCTACTCCTTCTACAGAATTCCCATTCCGACTGTTCCCGGCTTAGAAATCGTCGCATGCCAAGTAAATGTGAAGAATAAAGATCTTTGCATAGCTTCAGTGTACATTCCTCTAAATGCCTCTCTTAATCGTCGACATTTTTGGTGCGCAGTCTCCCTTTAATCATCTCCAGTATTGATATTGGGAGATATGAACGCACATGGTATTGTATGGGGCGAAACGTATGACGATTATAGAGCGCCTATTTTCTATGATTTGTGCGACGATTTCAACTTGAATATTTGGAATACAGGTGAAGTAACTCGAATAGGACCAAATGGTCAACAAAGCCGTATTGATCTGTCTTTATGTTCTAATTCACTATCGTTAGATTGCACGTGGAAGGTTATCCAAGATCCCCACGGTAGTGACCATATGCCGATAGCCACCACCATTAAAAGTGGCTATCAAGAATCTGAGCCAGTTAATGTTCCTTTCGATCTCACGAAGAACATTGACTTGCAAAAATTTGCATCGGCGGTAAAAATTGGTATTGAATCAACTGATATTCTTCCGCCACTGGATGAGTATCGATTCCTTACCGAATTGATTCATAAAAGCGCACTGGAAGCTCAGAAACGACGCGTTCCAAGTACATCTGTCATAAGAAGACCAGCCACTCCTGGATGGGATGATGAATGTACTAAGTTGTATTCTGAGAAATCTGATGCCTTCAAGGCCTTTCGTAAACACGGAAGGTCCGAGCTTTTTGAAGAGTATTTGAGGCTTGAAAGAAAGCTCAAAAATCTTCTCAAGGCAAAAAACGTAGCTACTGGCGACGTTTTGTCGAGGGACTATCACGAGAAACCTCAATGACAACACTTTGGAAAACGGCCCGCAACATGCGGAACCGTATTTCCACCAATGAGAGTGAAGAATACTCCAATCGATGGATATTCAACTTCGCAAAAAAGGTCTGTCCAGATTCCGTACCAGCAGAACCGCTATTTCGAGAATCAGTCACTGATCCCGGTTCTTTGGGTGGACCATTCACAATGCTGGAACTTTCTATGTCTCTTCTTTCATAGAATAACTCTGCTCCGGGATGCGATAACATCAAATTCAATCTTCTTAAAACCTCCCAGATATCGCAAAAAAGACGATTACTTGACCTGTACAACTGTTTCATGGAGTACAACATTGTGCCACCTGAATGGCGACAAGTCAAAGTAATAGCTATTCAAAAGCCTGGGAAACCAGCGTCTAATCACAATTCATACCGACCGATTGCCATGCTATCATGCATGAGAAAGTTATTGGAAAAATGATCCTTTCAAGAGTCGACCATTGGGTCGAGCAAAATGCATTACTGTCAAATACTCAGTTTGGTTTTCGAAAAGGTAAAGGAACAAACGATTGTCTAGCGTTGCTCTCTTCAGATATTCAGCTGGCCTTTGCGCACAAGGAGCAATTGGCTTCAGTATTCTTGGATATTAAGGGCGCTTTTGATTCAGTTTCCATAGAAGTACTGTCAGACAATCTGCACAGTAGTGGATTACCCGTTATTTTGAACAATTTCTTGTACAATTTGTTGTCAGAAAAACAAATGAATTTCACACTCGGCACTCTGACAACTTCCAGAAATAGCTACATGGGCCTTCCCCAAGGATCATGTTTAAGTCCCTTGCTTTATAATTTCTATGTTAAAGATATTGACAATTGTTTGGAAGGACAATGCACGCTCAGACAACTTGCAGATGATGCCGTGGTCTCTCTAAGAGGTCCATGTGCAGCTGTCTTGCAAGGACCATTGCAAAGTACCCTAGATAATCTGACTGTTTGGGCCAGACATTTGGGGATCGAGTTTTCACCGCAAAAAACTCAGTTGGTTGTGTTTACTAAGAAGCGGTACCCTGCTCAACTGAAACTAAAGCTGTTGAATGATGACATCAACCAATCTTTATCTTCTAAATACCTTGGGGTCGTGTTTGATTCTAAATGCACCTGGAGACTTCATATTGAGTATTTGATAGAGAAATGCCGGAAAAGGATCCATTTTCTACGTTCTATCTCCGAAGCATGATGGGGTGCTCACCCAGAAGACCTCATCAAACTCTATAGAGCGACTATACTCTCTGTTTCAGAATACGGCTCTTTCTGCTTCATCTCAACAGCTGAGTGCCACCTTATCAAATTGGAACGAATTCAGTATCGTTGTTTGCGTATTGCCCTTGGCTGTATGCATTCAACGCATAACATGAGCCTGGAGGTGCTTGCTGGAGTCACTCCTTTAAAGCACCGTTACTGGGAGCTCTCATTAAGAATACTAATCAAATGTGGAACAAGTAACACACTTGTCTTACACAACTTCGATAATATGCTTGAACTGGTTCATCGGTCAAGATTCTTAACAGTTTATCTCAACTACATATCGTCAGATCTTTGTCTTCCATGTTATACTCCCCTCGAGTTGACTTCACCAATGACAGTTTCTCAATTGAATACGATCTGTCCATGAAACACGCTATTCAAGGAATACCAGATCATCTTCGAAATCTTTCAATTCCCTCCATTTTTCTGAAAATATGAACATGTCAATTGCAACAACAGATATTTCACTGATGGTTCTCGCATTAACGGATCCACTGGCTTTGGTGTTTTCAATGTAACTTCAACCACCTTCCGAAAACTTCAGGAACCGTGTTCGGTTTATGTTGCTGAGCTGGCAGCAATTAACTTCGCTTTGGGGATAATTTCCAATCAGCCCGTAGACCATTATTTCATCTTCTCGGATAGTCTTAGTTCCATCGAGGCACTCCGGTCGATGAAACCTGTTAAGCACGCATCTTACTTTCTTACAAACATAAGAGAGCAGATGCGTGTTTTGGTCGAAAGATCATTCAAGATTTTGGGTTTGTTTGGGTCCCTTCTCACTGCTCAATCTACGGCAATGAGAAGGCAGACTCGCTGGCAAAGGTGGGCGCACAGGAAGGTGAGGTTTATGATA